>NC_136810.1:21580262-21675262 GCF_951216825.1 Electrona antarctica
GCGACCCAGCCACGGTGAAATAGGACTTCTATACTGAACTCACCCAGCCAGACCCGGCGACCCAGCCACGGTGAAATAGGACTTCTATACTGAACTCACCCAGCCAGACCCGGCGACCCAGCCACGGTGAAATAGCACTTCTGTACTGAACTCACCCAGCCAGACCCGGCTGACCCAGCCACGGTGAAATAGCACTTCTGTACTGAACTCACCCAGCCAGACCCGGCTGACCCAGCCACGGTGAAATAGCACTTCTGTACTGAACTCACCCAGCCAGACCCGGCTGACCCAGCCACGGTGAAATAGCACTTCTGTACTGAACTCACCCAGCCAGACCCGGCTGACCCAGCCACGGTGAAATAGCACTTCTGTACTGAACTCACCCAGCCAGACCCGGCGACCCAGCCACGGTGAAATAGCACTTCTGTACTGAACTCACCCAGCCAGACCCGGCTGACCCAGCCACGGTGAAATAGCACTTCTGTACTGAACTCATCCAGCCAGACCCGGCGACCCAGCCACGGTGAAATAGCACTTCTGTACTGAACTCACCCAGCCAGACCCGGCGACCCAGCCACGGTGAAATAGCACTTCTGTACTGAACTCACCCAGCCAGACCCGGCGACCCAGCCACGGTGAAATAGGACTTCTGTACTGAACTCACCCAGCCCGACTGACCCAGCCACGGTGAAATAGCACTTCTGTACTGAACTCACCCAGCCCCGACCCAGCCACGGTGAAATAGGTACAGCCCCAACCCAGGTACAGCCCCGACCCAGCCACGGTGAAATATAATTTCCGCATACAGTAGTCATATGTACAGATTTGGGTTTTTTTTAGTCTGAATTGTAAGAAACGACTTTTCCTGGTGTGTAATAATATGTGTTTTTAGATATTTTAGTCATGACGTGGACCTGGACTACAAGTCAAACTCAATAATACAAATAATTAAAAATAATAAAAATCTCCATCAAACAGGGACAGGTGTGACCTGTCCCTGTTTGACGGAGATTTTTATTATGTCAAACTGGCCAAAGTAACCCCCCTGCACAAGAAAGGGAGCAAATTAGACCCCGGCAACTACCGCCCTATTTCTATTCTTAGCTCCATCTCGAAAGTGATGGAAAAAAATTGTCTATGAACAGGTTGAAAAGTATCTTGCCACAAAATAATTATGTACGAATTATCGGGCTTCAGAACATCCCACTCCACTGACACATGCCTCCTCTATTTGAGTGACCACATCAAACAAGAGGGGGATGCTGGCAAATACTGCGGCATGGTCATGCTGGACCTCCAGAAGGCTTTTGACACCGTGAACCACTCCATACTGGTTAACAAGCTAAAAGCAATTGGTTTTGATAGTACATCAGTGAGCTGGATGCAATCCTACCTGGAGGGAAGAGAACAGATGGTGGAGGTGAACGGAACACTGTCCCCCCTGCCAGTGAGCTGTGGCGTTCCACAAGGAAGCATACTAGAGACTTTACTGTTCCTTATATATGTAAACGACATGACATCACCAAGATACCCATGTACCTGTCTAAATACTTCCTTGATGTTAACGAAGTCCACAACCACAACACCAGAGGGAGTTCAACAAACCATGTGCAACCCAGATTCGGCACAAACAAGGGCCTAAATTCAATTTGCTTCTATGCCAGCAAAATGTGGAACAAATACCTTGACTCCTTCAAAACTGCTCTCCTATGATGATTTCCTATGATGATTTCCTGTTTTTGACTTTTAGAAGTGTATATTCGTACGTCTCTAAATGTTTTGACGAATTGAACATGGTGGACCCTATTGTAAACAAGTGTAATGCTTCATGGTGTCATCCACTCACAGTTAACAGTTTTTGTATTGAGTTGTACTTGAAATGTACTGTAATTCTGCAAACTGTTAATCAATCAATCAATCAATCAATCAACCAATCAATCAATCACTCCCCCCTCTCCACAAGGAGGGGAAGTGCACCAAAGCATTGTAGGAGTGGTATTCCCCTTTTAAGTGCACAGCCCTGGCCAGTGTTGGGGTCCAGTTTGGTGCGAATCGAAGCAACGGTGTGCCTCGCAGGTCCGGATGTTACGTTCGGGACATGCGTCTGCCCGTCTGTCCATCCGTCCGTCCGTCCCATTAGGACAAGATAATGTGTATTGGTTGTGGGAGCAGAAGCAGGACCCGTACTGGGTCCAACGAGTGTCACCCGGGGTTGACACAGCACCTCAGAAAAATCTAGTGTCACCCGGGGCTGACACAGCACCTCAGAAACATCTAGTGTTACCAGGGGCTGACACAGCACCTCAGAAACATCTAGTGTTACCCGGGGCTGACACAGCACCTCAGAAACATCTAGTGTTACCAGGGGCTGACACAGCACCTCAGAAACATCTTTACCCGGGGCTGACACAGCACCTCAGAAAAATCTAGTGTCACCCGGGGCTGACACAGCACCTCAGAAACATCTAGTGTTACCCGGGGCTGACACAGCACCTCAGAAACATCTAGTGTTACCAGGGGCTGACACAGCACCTCAGAAACATCTAGTGTTACCAGGGGCTGACACAGCACCTCAGAAACATCTAGTGTTACCAGGGGCTGACACAGCACCTCAGAAACATCTAGTGTTACCCGGGGCTGACACAGCACCTCAGAAACATCTAGTGTTACCAGGGGCTGACACAGCACCTCAGAAACATCTAGTGTTACCAGTGGCTGACACAGCACCTCAGAAACATCTAGTGTTACCCGGGGCTGACACAGCACCTCAGAAACATCTAGTGTTACCCGGGGCTGACACAGCACCTCAGAAACATCTAGTGTTACCAGGGGCTGACACAGCACCTCAGAAACATCTAGTGTTACCAGGGGCTGACACAGCACCTCAGAAACATGATGTTACCCAGGGCTGACACAGCACCTCAGAAACATCTAGTGTCACCCGGGGCTGACACAGCACCTCAGAAACATCTAGTGTTACCCCGGGGCTGACACAGCACCTCAGAAACATCTCGTCAGGAGCACGCTGACATTTTGGTGAAGAACACAAAAAAACACTCAATGTCCACATGAAAACAAATACCACCTGCAGAACGCATGCATGCACGCACGCACGCACGCACGCACGCACGCACGCACGCACGCACGCACGCACGCACGCACGCACGCACGCACGCACGCACGCACGCACACACACACACACACACGATCACTGACTGATCTCCGAGAGAGAGAGAGAGAGAGAGAGAGAGAGAGAGAGAGAGAGAGAGAGAGAGAGAGAGAGACTATGACAGCTGTGAACATTTTCAGAGCATTTGAAGTGAAACATTCCTGTGTGCTCGTGGCCTCGCTTCCTCTCAGCTCCATGTGCTATTTGTCCCCAGCTGAGAGAGAGAGAGAGAGAGTGGGCGAGAGAGCTGCCAACAGAGTGGGAGAGAGAGCTGCAAACAGAGTGGGAGAGAGAGCTGCAAACAGAGTGGGAGAGAGAGAGCTGCAAACAGAGTGGGAGAGAGAGCTGCAAACAGAGTGGGAGAGAGAGCTGCAAACAGAGTGGGAGAGAGAGAGCTGCAAACAGAGTGGGAGAGAGAGCTGCAAACAGAGTGGGAGAGAGAGCTGCAAACAGAGTGGGAGAGAGAGCTGCAAACAGAGTGGGAGAGAGAGCTGCAAACAGAGTGGGAGAGAGAGCTCCAAACTTTCCCAAGGATACCATCCAACCACACACTGCTGCTCTCTCTCTCTCTCTCTCTGTGGAGTACCTCAGGGGTCTGTACTAGGCATCCTCCTGCTTTCACTTTTACATCATACACCAAGTGCACTGCCACTACCAAAGCCATGGCCCCGTTTTGGGGTCATCCTCCCCATTGTAATCTCATTAGGAATGTGAACTACTTTAACTCATATCATTCGACATCTCCATCCAATATTTGTTTCGATTATACTTTGCGACACACACATATTCAGAGCATTTCCATACTGCAGGTTACATTTTTCCAAAAAAATCAATTGTAAGAACGAGAGATTTTTCGGATTTTTTTGTGTGCATAATATTACCTCTGGAGTCATGTGATCAAGACATGTCTGACAGATTTCTTATATTCCATTCTGATTGGCCAACATTTGGCTCCCAGAGTTACCAGTTTTGCACAAAATGCACACATTCCACACATCATGAATGCAGCGCCTGGATTACCTTGAATCTTTGCGCACACACTGACAATATAGGCCCAAAGAAGAACCCCTGTTTGCCAACCTGCCTCATGGTGGCGCTACAACAGCCCTCTTCACACTGTGGCCTATATAACTCTTGAACTGTAGGTCTCTCTCTGTCTCTCTCTCTCTCTCTACCATTTGGTCCACTTGGCTCTCTGTGTCCACATTGCATCTCAGCTGAACAGCCTCTTGCAACAAGACTTACGTAAACCAACACTTTTTGAGGGGTGCGTACTGCTACAATACAATACCGTGTGTGTGTGCGTGCGTGCGTGCTATGCCTGGCGTTATGACTTCAAATCAATATCACGATTATTTCAAGCCTTTGCCTCGATATACTTTTATGTTCATTTTCAATTGTAGAATATGAAAAAGTAAATGAATGTAATCATGTAAATGAAGATTAAATTAAAATAAAGTGGTCATAAAATCATAATCCAGAGCCCAATATACCGTGTATGGTATATCGTGAAACGGCTGTCTCATGACACCCCTACATTTTGTAAAACCGTGAAAATAGCAGATCTACAACCTGACGCCCCCGTTTTTGGCAGCACATTTAGAGTTTAGTTTTAAGGGCCTTTCAAACGGGGAGCGATAAAACGCGCCTATAGTTAATTTTCAATGTGACCTGCGTTTTTGCTCTGAGAAGTCGCGGTGCGACAACGCAAGCGTATTTACGTGAGCGCGATCCCGTGAGCATGTGCTCGTTTCGTGCACACGCCCCCCGCGACTCACCAGAGTCGCTTCACGTTTGCAAAGCCCTTTAGTCATAGACTCTTGAAAAGTTTCAATTTAGTCTTAGGTGACATTCACACCAGAAAGCTTTGCTGCGATTAAAACGAATCCTGCTGCGCATTGTCAGAAAGTGCACTTCGTTTGGCAGGTGTGAAGGCTCATTTGAATCCTAATGCGTATCAAAGAACCGCATTCTACTCCGAGCAAAAACGGGGGTTTCACTTCGCTTCCAATCGCACTTGATTACGATTCGGTGCAGGTGTGAATGCAATCCGCAGTAAATAAAGGAAATGAAGCAAACAATGTGGCGGGTGAGGAGCTAAACACAGTTGGAGACGGAGAAGGCATATTTTACGCAGCGCAAAGATGTCCCGTTACCGTGGATAGACATAGTCGAATGAGGAGACTGAAGCCCTGATCGAAATTAGGACGAGTACATTAATCAATTGCTTAAGGAAACACATAAAAACACTGGCCTACACTACAGAATATTCTGTCTGTCTGTCTGTCTGTGCGTGCCGTAAACATGGAGTGCTGTCACTGTGTGGGGACTGGGGAGTAGGGACTTTCATCTCGATAAACTTGTAAACATTTTGCGCTGCTGTCTGTTATATCAGTGCGCTCAGCGCTGTTCCTTCCATGCCCAAAAGAACAGTGCGTGGCTGCGTGCGTAGAGAGAGAGAGAGAGGGGTGGGTCCAGTTCCAGACAGCACGACACATGCACGTTATGAGTATAATTTGAAATTTTGATCACCATAGATTTAACTGTGTAGGCTATAGTTTATGAATGGAACACATTGATAAAGGTCCCCCCTGCTGCGTTTCCAATAGCTGCGGATGACAGTGTGAAGGCAAAACGCAGCAAATTAAATATGTAAGAAGTCCCAATTCTCCTCCCATTCGCATCGAGTCTACCGAAGTATTAGGTGGGAATGTGACCTTAGTCACATTTTAGTCACCTGGAATGTTTTAGTGTTAGTCTAGTTTT
The DNA here is from genome assembly GCF_951216825.1 of Electrona antarctica. Taxonomy (NCBI): domain Eukaryota; kingdom Metazoa; phylum Chordata; class Actinopteri; order Myctophiformes; family Myctophidae; genus Electrona; species Electrona antarctica. The sequence continues at coordinate 21,586,198 of NC_136810.1, forward strand.
AGTCGACTAAATATCATGAGATTTTAGTCGACTAAATTTACAGTTGATTTAGTCGACTAAATTGAATTTTGCCGGGCCTTGATGCCGTCAACATGACATAGCAGATCTACAAGCAAAACTTGTAGATGGCCTCATTCCCGCCACGTGTTCCTGCAGCCACCCAGAATAGCGGCGGCAGGTTTTGTAACTTGTACGTATGGTTAAACATATACTCAGATGGGTCTCGACATGCATTCAGGGGCCCCTGCAGCATGTGGGGGGGTGGGGACCCCTCTCCGAGGCCCCCGTCTGAGCTAATGTGTCTGGGGGTCTCTGGTGGGTTCACATGTACGGAGAGAGAGACGGTTGGGAGGATGCAGACATCAGAGGCACAGAAACTCAAAGAAGGGCACACATTTCCCGTAACATACCACGTATACTCCCCTCCCACGTGTGTGTGTGTGTGTGTGTGTGTGTGTGTGTGTGTGTGTGTGTGTGAGTTACTATACTTCTGAGGACAATTTTCCTGGTCCTCACAAAATAAATGGTTATGAAAGAAAGAAAGAAAGAAAGAAAGAAAGAAAGAAAGAAAGAAAGAGAGAGAGAGAGAGAGAGACACAGAGAGAGAGAGAGAGAGAGAGTGTCAGTGAAAAGGGGTAGTCGTTATTCCAGCATATTTTGTCTTATAGTTTTACGACGAACAAAATCATCACGGCTTTGAATTGACCTGATGGTGCTCCTATGGGACAGAAACCTTGAATTGACCTGATGGTGCTCCTATGGGACAGAAACCTTGAATTGACCTGATGGTGCTCCTATGGGACAGAAACCCTGAATTGACCTGATGGTGCTCCTATGGGACAGAAACCCTGAATTGACCTGATGGTGCTCCTATGGGACAGAAACCTTGAATTGACCTGATGGTGCTCCTATGGGACAGAAACCTTGAATTGACCTGATGGTGCTCCTATGGGACAGAAACCTTGAATTGACCTGATGGTGCTCCTATGGGACAGAAACCCTGAATTGACCTGATGGTGCTCCTATGGGACAGAAACCTTGAATTGACCTGATGGTGCTCCTATGGGACAGAAACCTTGATCTGACTAGTCAACATAGTTTGGAAGTATAGGTGTGCAAAAAATAACTTTATCTATTAATCAAATATGTATTTGACCATTTGAGATACAGGACCGCAGGCAACAATGGCATCTTTGTATGAGGAATACAACGACATGTAAAGTGTCACATGCAATTTTCTATTAATTGTTAACTGTTACGTTTAATTGAATAATCTCTTAACGATCAATTAACGATGAACATCCCTAGCGCGCACATATCGTATCATTTCATACATTTCGTACATAAAAAAGGTTCTCCAGTAAAGTCACAAAAAAATAAAATCACACTTGCGTGAAGTGAGGGGCGCTCTTACCATCATACATCAGCCATTCACGTCATCACATTCCGTGCTACAAACACAACTTAAAACAAAACAAAAAAATAAAATCAATTACTAGTATAAATGTACTCAGTTACTTTCCACCATGGCCAGATACAGATGGACAAACTAATATGTTTTATTATTATTTCTTTGCTCTACCACAGCTGGGCTCACATCCAGCCTGCCATTAGCGAGAGGCTCGGACCGAATTAGACCACAGATAACAACGGCTGACATTAGCAGCAACAACAATGTACGCACATGCTGTCAAAAACACACGCACGCACGCACGCACGCACGTACGCACGCACGCACACACAGAAAACACACACAAGGCCCGTCCGTCTCTTTAAATAGGTCCCTCTCAGTTGAGAGTGAGAATTCCCCTAACATTTTTGGCCCAGGGCATATAAACAAAGTCAAAGGAAGTGCAGGAAGGGAGTCATAGTCAAGCGCACACAAAACTTGAAACATTTGCATAATCCTCTGCGTGTCCGTTAAGCACCGGGTACACCAGAGGCTTCCCCTCCAGATAAAACCAAATAAACCATTTAACTGTATCTACTGTATATAGGCAAATTACCATCAAACAAAAAGCACAGGCGTCGATCTGCCCACTTCCGATTCCTGCAAATGTAATTAATGCCATTTTAAAACAGTTATACCATTAGCCAGAAAACAAAAACAAAAAAGTAAAATGCAGATCATTAAGCTCACCTCACATCCTATAGTTTGTATAGTTTCAATTGTGTTAGTATTGTTTATTGTTTTGGTGTACTACTTAGACTGTTGCTGGGTTCTTGGCTTAGCTGTGATCCTAGATTACAAAGCCACTATATTGTATCTATATGCATTCTGTGTTTGCCTTGCTTACTACAAGTCGCTCTGGATAAAGAGTGTCTGCTAAATGCCTGAATTGTAAATAGTATAATACTAGTACTAAATGTCAAAGAGCACCGAAGTCTGACGTCAATATCGGTGGAAGGCGCAAATCCACGGGTTCATGCACTTTTTATTTGCATTGTAATCCCTATAGGGGGATTTTAGATCGCCTCATATAAGAACTGTGAATATATTATTGAAAAATAAACATCCAGGCCGCTTCACTCGTATGGATATGAAGAATCAACTGACTGAGAAAACGCTATTGTTACTGCTACTGAATTAGTTACATTTTCGCTCACTCATATATGATATATGACGGTCACAAATGATACAAAGACACCTCCCTGACAATATCGCTGAGACAGCTTGTTTATTTTTGGACCACAATGCTTATATGACACGATTTGAAGATGACCCCATGTTATTCTCCAGAGAAATTACTTCCGTGAACCAGGGGATGAGCGAGTGACGTCAGGACTTCGGCGCTCTATAGTACAGACATGATAGACTGGAACTTGAAGTTCTATAGTACTTTGACAATATTGTTGATCGTATTCAAAAAAATAAATGCCGCAAAATGCTTTCTATGTTTTACATTTTAGCAGTCAAGGGGGGGAAATCAAGGCACTACTTCTTTAACATATCCAAGAGCAGGTGGGAATACCTTAGATTTTTTGATACAGTGTGCGGAAAAAGAATCAAAACTTTTGGCCACCGTTTGCTGATGTCGCACACTCTGCCGACAACCTACGCTGTGAACCTTGCATGGTTTCCTCCGGCATCGGTGTGTGAATGTGTGTGTGAATGGGTGAATGTAAAGCGCTTTGGATAAAGGCGCTATATATAAAATGCACCATTTACCATTTAAATGCACCATTTACCTACAAGATCAACTGATTTGATATGTGGCACAATCATTGGCTCTGTGTGAACTTGAGGACCTGTGTTTTATGTTCAACAATGAGATTTGGAGAGTCAAGTCTCCACAAAATGAGAAATATACAACAGAATTACATTTGAATTATCAAAAGCAATCACATTGAAATGACCATGTGAGTGACACAATATGCAGACCGGGCAAAAAAAAGGAAAACATCGCATTTTCCTCGAGGTATAAGAAAGAGATCTTTGTTATGAATGTATTTATTATTTAATAACAAAACATTTAGCTATGGGACTACGGTAATTATAATGTCTGGAAATGTTATCGTCTAAAGAAACACAGTTTTACCTCCATTCATGTTTGGGTTCTTTGGCGCGCGGCCAGGGACTTCATTTACAATCACAAACGGGCCATATTTCATCTGGTTGCTGCGTGGCCTATCGGCCTCCTGTAAAAATAATACCATTGTATTTAAAATCTGATAAGTAGCATTTGTGTGCAATTCATATATGTCGTATACGGCGGGCTATATCGCACAGAAAACATGCTGATCTACAAGACCGCAACGTGACCGCATGCGCAACATGGCATGGGCTTGTGGATTGGCTATTTTCAGAGTAAATTCGAGCTGGTCTGGCTGGTATGTTGAAATGGCGATGACTGCTTGTTGCAATTTAACGTAGTGAACTATGTGTTGCCATTAGCCTAATGCAGGGGGTTCTCAGACTGAGAACATGGGGGGATTTAAGGGGATTTGTTTTTAGTAGGCCTATACTTTCGAGCGTGGCACCTTCCCGCGACCCCACGTCGGGTACCCGGGCCCATAGTTTGAGAACTATTTACTATTTACTGGTTCCAACTGACGCTGAGCAGTATCAGTGTAAGGCCTCACTCACACCTAAGACACACGTTTTATCACACATATATTATAGGAACAGTAAAGGCCCTAGTATGCTTCCTTGTGGAACGCCACAGCTCACTGGGAGAGGGGGGGGGGGGGGGGGGGGGCAGTGTTCCATCACCTCCACCATCTGTTCTCTCCCCTCCAGGTAGGATTGCATCCAGCTCACTGATGTGCTATCAAAAGGTGCTCCGAGTCTTTGATTACGCAGCGTTCCGCTATTGAGGTCATTAGTACAATAAGACGACCATTAACAAATGGACAGATACAGTATAGTTCCTCATACGCTGCATTTCTAATTGAAATATCAGCTTGAACTGTCAGCTAATAGACAGACATTACACGATATGATTTGACCAATCGCATCATGACTTGATGATGATGATCATGAATGATGTTTGATTTCATTATGTATAATTTATGATTTATTATTGCAAATCTTGAATATGAATTGAATGCTATTTACTTAGTTTATTGGACTTTTTGTTTATAATTCCAAATATTGTATATTTCTGTTTACTTTTGTACAGCACACATACAAAACTCCACAACCAATGTTTCAGTAAAGATACCACAAGAGTTCTCTTGTCTCCGCCTCCTCTCCTTATATGGTCAGCCTGACCCGTGACCATCACCTGTTCACCACTGTCAGTCACTATACACCTTAGACTATATACAGTATGAATAGAGACGGCACCCGGGGGAAAACCAGAGGCGAAATGGACATAGTGGCCAAATTTGGTATTTCAGTTTTGCCAACACATGAACGCGCTGGTCCGTTGACTATCATTGCGCACGTTCATGATGAACGCTGTTTCATACGTGAACGCACGTGAACGCGTGCAATGATAGTCAACGGCAGCGCGTTCATGTGTTTGGGCTCAATCCATCCCAGAATGCACTCTGTTCCTACACGGAAGGAGGAGTGAAATTGCCTCATGCTTTTGAGCAACGTAATGCAAGTGGATGGGAGGAGAAATCCGGTGCCGTCTCTATTCATATATACTCTAAGCTATACACCTGAACCGATTACCCATAAGACACTCTTTCAGGTACTGTATCAGGCCGTCGTAGCGGAAATTCATTTCACACAATTCACAATTCGTCACAGGATTGTTTTGTCTTCAATGCAAGACCTAAACCACAAACAATACACCACTACGTGTCACATATTGCGGCAGAGTAACAGCTAAACCTCAAACACCTAATACAGTATCTCTCTTCCTCCTGGCCGGGGGGGTGGTTTCCCACGGTGCAGGAGACACGGGTTCAAATCCCAGGCGTTAAGACACGCTCACACCACAAACCCCACTTGAGTTATAAAACGATAACGTTAATACGGTGACAGTGCTTGGTGTGTGGAGCCCTTTACGCATGGGAACATGATAGAGCCTAGAGGTTTATGTAAAAACCTGCAATCCATAATTAGCTTTTATTTTAAATAAAATGTTATTTTAAGACCAGTGGTTCTCTTACCAGTGGTCCGGGGACAAACCAGTGGTCCTTGAGGAGGGGGTTCAGGTGGTCCCCCAGCTAAATGATAGAGATTTGGTAACCAAATGGACCCTTCTATATCTTTTTTTTTTTTATATAATTTTTATCCCACGATTTTGTAACCCATTTTTTCACCCCTGTGTCAATTATCTAATGTGATCATGTGCTCTACCCACCCTCCGCCAACATAGTCCCCATATATGGGGGACATGGGGAGAGCAACGGACTTGAACTCATGCTTCCTTCATGCCTGAGTGTCCAAGTTGCTCCTTTACACCTGACAGGGGTTCCCTGGTTGGATGTAGCGCGTGGAAGGAACACGTTATTCCAACCAGTTCCTTTCCCCTCCATCAGGCGGCCAGGGGGAGGCAGTTTAGAGACCAGGATTACTGCATGTTTTTTGTGAGGGTACCTACCCTAGGGGACACGGGGAGAACATGCAAACTCCACACAGAGTTGGCGAAAGGCCCTTTCGCCAACCCCGCCTCGGGTATGGGCACTGAGGAGGAAAATTGTGCAGCATGAACATATTCTTCAGTTAAAGGTATATTCAGTGATTTCACTTAATTCAAATATCACTTCTTTTTTTGTTTTGTTGTGATAATCCTCCCTACTATAGAGTGTGCTGACCATATAAGGAGTTCCTCCCTGTCCCCAGTTAACCCATGGGGGTCAAAAAACCTTAGGTTTCGTTTTTGGCTAGGTGGCCCAGCCTTCATCCAATCAGGATAGAGAGGGGCCTTCCTCCAATCATGATCGAGCAGGGTGTGTGCCTTGGTGTGTGTGCTGTTGGCCTGTTGCACTGTAGTGCGTGCATGTGCACATCTTGTTACCAGGGTGGACCGGGGGGGGGGGGGGGGTTCCAAATCACCCGATTCACTGAATGCTCCTTTAAATGTCATCAAATGGTGGTCCGTGGCTCAAACGCAGACCAAAAAAATGGGCCTCGAAAAGGAAAAGGTTGAAAACCACTGCTTTAGCTGATTGAATGTGATGTATAATATATGAGGAGGAGTGTTTCTCTGCTACAGGGACAGAAGACAGAGGTCTAAAGGACACGGCATATACCTCCCAGGGCATCGGACATGTTTATAGGTGGCGATGCATCCCACTCTCCCTTTTATGTGAATCCTCGCACACACGCACACAGCCTAAATAACAGTCATCTCTGTGTGAAACACGCCACTCGTGAATCACACGAAGCACGCCCTGCATGGCGTCCGCCAAGCGGCCAAACCATCCGTAGTACACGGACACGGAAACATTGAGCGAGAGAGGACACAACAAGATCCACAACAAACAAACACAAACGACAATAATGCAATTGAGGAAAGTTAAAGTGAGTCACGAGAAGAGACACGCAGTGACGATGATGATGGTACTACACACACATACTGGTGTTCTCCTGCGATCCAGGACGGGTAACACATACCAGCAGCGTTGGGGATAGAATGAGGGGCCCATACAATTAACAACAATTGGGTGCATTCCCTTAACACAGAATGACCTGAGCCGGACCTCCACTCTACAAATGTCTTCTAAGTCCTATAACAGTTTTCTGAAGAAAGAATAAGATATATTCAAAGACTTGATTTCACGATTTTTTTGAGCGCTATTAGCTTGTAGACCTGCTACTTTTCAATGCAGCCAATGTTTGGTTATCAATGGTTAACAATGGTTAAACTGGTTAAAAAGCTAAGCTTCCCCGGTCTTAATGGGTTAAGGATTTTCCCAGACAGACAGACAGACAGACAGAAAGAGAGACAGACAGACAGACAGACAGACAGGGGTGCCATGTGTGGCGTATGGTATCAGTGCTGTCCCCGGCATGCCTCTCCCGCCCTCGCCTGCAGTGTACTGTGCTATCATATCTGGCTCTCCTTTGTGAAGGAGGCAGGAGGGGAGGCAAGGTGGAAAGCAGGGGGATTTCCAGCCGCTGTGAAACGGTGAGCCGGTTGGGAAAAAAACGAACGATCGGCCCCGACAAGACAACAAACAGTCCTCTGGGCATGTTGAGTGGCGGGCGGGCGTTTGTGTGTGACGCCTGGGTCTGTGTGGGAACCAGCGTCCACCGCGGGGGAGGGCGACATGGTGACAAACGCGTGCACGTATACACACACACACACACACACACACACACACACACACACACACACACACACACACACACACACACACACACACACACACACACACACACACACACACACACACACACACACACACACACACACACACACACACGTGGTGACAGTGCGAGGGTGACAGGGGACTTCAGGGTCTGCGGCAGCTCTCTAGCCCCTCTGTCACTTTCATCTATCCATCACACAACGCATTGTGCGTGCATGCGTGCGTGTGTGAGTGAGTGTGTGTGCGTGTGTGTGTGGGTGTCACTGGAACAGGTGCACAGGACACAAAACACCAGGTCAAATGGTTCTATTCATGGAGGTTGACTAATATTCCATATACCTGTGATCTGTCATGAGTCACAGACTGGATGAGACTCACAGCAGCTCCACAAACAACTCCGGTATTGTCAGCTTTAACCTATTAAGACCTGCAGAGACCGGATTCTACAAATGTCGACAGTTTTCTGAAAATGTTTCTGTATTAGTTGTGCTCAAACTATTTCATGTCAAGGACCCACAGAATTATCTGTATTTGGCCACCGACCTACCGATCTGAAAATTCTTTGTATCAGGGAACCCCCCAGAAGCAAAGATTTGAGTTCACTGCGGAGGAATATATATTCAAAGATTTGTGCCACGTTTTCTAGATTTTTCAATTTTCTTTTGCAGATCTACAAGCTCGTAGCGTGGCACTCGGTGCCGCTCTATGAGCTTGTACAACTGCTGTTTTTTTGTTTTTCAACAGCTAAAAGTTTAAAGCTAAAGTGGTTAAAAGCTATTATGTGACACAGATGTGCACTCGGGTCAAAATGGTTTAAAAGAACACTTCCCCTCCGAAATGAACGGAGATTAACAAACGGCAACTCTACACGTCAGCCCCGTAGCACTCCACCTAGTCCTGACGACCTGACGCGGACCTCTTATGCAACGGTTCAAATGTAATTTAGAATAGACAGATGCCATTTAAGACAAGATGCCCGCCGGTTCATTGTTCAGCCGCTAACCTGCAGTTTCTCTCGTTTCAAACGTACAGATAATTATTGTGATAGAATGTCTCTTAGACCGATAGTGTTGCTGTTGTTAATCCTGGCCTCCCTATTTTCTTCAGTACATCAAGTGCTTTCTTTTTGTTTTGTATTTCTTAAGGGGCTAGAGTGAGATGGATGCTTGATGGACCTCAAAACAAGGTCCACAATAAGAGATCCACATAAGTTGATCTGCAATCTGAAAATAAACAGCAAAAGAGCTTTGAAGCTTGTTTGATTATGATGACAATGATATAAAACACACTCTCCTGCCATCAGTATGCGAGTGTCGACCCTACAGACTCCTGGCTCTGTTATTGAGTATTAATTGTCTTTCATGTATATTTGAGATGTTTGTCCGATTTATACTGTGCTGTCATGGTGCTAAAGTACAGGTTAACATTTATGAACATTTAATGGACAAACATTTCTGATCCTAACCACAAGATGGACTTGGATGGATGGATGTATATCTCTTAATTGTTGCCCAAATATAAAATACCTGATTATGTGAATTATTTATTCTATTACTGCTCTAAACAGACAGACATACATACAGACATACATACACACATGGCCAGTCATTGGAGCGGTTATAGGGACCGCTCAAAATAAATCTGCTGCCAGACGAAGTCTGGCATGCAGAGCAGACGTACAGCAAGGTTGTTATTTTGAGAGAGAAATGTCCTGCAATATGGATACATTGCATTGTGATTATGTTTCATTGTGATTGTAATATGGATACATTGCATTTTGATTATGTTTCATTGTGATTGTAATATGGATACATTGCATTGTGATTATGTTTCATTGTGATTGTAATATGGATACATTGCATTTTGATTATGTTTCATTGTGATTGTAATATGGATACATTGCATTGTGATTATGTTTCATTGTGATTGTAATATGGATACATTGCATTGTGATTATGTTTCATTGTGATTGTAATATGGATACATTGCATTGTGATTATGTTTCATTGTGATTGTAATATGGATACATTGCATTGTGATTATGTTTCATTGTGATTGTAATATGGATACATTGCATTGTGATTATGTTTCATTGTGATTGTAATATGGATACATTGCATTGTGATTATGTTTCATTGTGATTGTAATATGGATACATTGCATTGTGATTATGTTTCATTGTGATTGTAATATGGATACATTGCATTTTGATTATGTTTCATTGTGATTGTAATATGGATACATTGCATTGTGATTATGTTTCATTGTGATTGTAATATGGATACATTGCATTGTGATTATGTTTCATTGTGATTGTAATATGGATACATTGCATTGTGATTATGTTTCATTGTGATTGTAATATGGATACATTGCATTGTGATTATGTTTCATTGTGATTGTAATATGGATACATTGCATTGTGATTATGTTTCATTGTGATTGTAATATGGATACATTGCATTGTGATTATGTTTCATTGTGATTGTAATATGGATACATTGCATTGTGATTATGTTTCATTGTGATTGTAATATGGATACATTACATTGTGATATGTTTCATTGTGATTGTAGGTGATTCAGTGATGCTTCCGGAACTCGGCTCCGCCTCTTGCCTGCGCATCACTGGCGTGCCAATAATGACGATAACGCACACCCTCTCGTGTAAAATTGCTTTATTTGCTAAATTAACAAAGTAATTCACACATCATGATAAGCAAGTATAGAGCTTCTCACATTATCATGTATTAAAGCAAATTTTTAACCCAAAGAGTGAAAATGTTTGTTTCTAGGCCAAGTCCTAATTAAATGTACTATTTGTGAAACGGCGTGATTTCATTATAGTCGTGGTGACTGAGAAGATTAATCCCATGCATTAAAGAACTAGAAAGGTCGCAATTAAAAAAAATTGCAAAGTGTGGTTGCCGCAGTCGCTTACATAGGCCCCTCCCACTAATGTTGCTAGCCAATTACAATTTCAAGTCACACCTGTGATCATGTGTAAGTAATTCGGAGGGTATTTATGCCCCCAAAAAAGAAATTCTGCAACAAACGGTTATTTTTTTTGCATTTGCGGCGCCCCCTATGGATGAAAATGGAATTGCTTTTGGCTTTTGGTTGATTAAACCACCCACGATATCTGATTCAAATTTGGGGTGGGTTGGACATTTGGTTTGTGATTTGTGGCGTTTTTTGTAAAATAGGCCCCTCCCACTAAATTCGGAAGCCGATTACGGCCGAACGATACGCACTATCAAAATTCTGCCTGTGGTGTTTTCAACGGAAAGGTCCAGAGATCATGTGTACCGATTTTTGTGAGATTTGGACAAAGTTTGTAGGAGGAGGAGCAAAAAGTGTGTTTTGGAGAAAATTCAAAATGGCGGAAAATCTATCATGACGCAAATGGGCGTGGCCTATATGGGGAGATGCGTCATGACCCAAGGAATATGGCTCAAGTGCGTACAGTCAAAACTGTGGGAGGAGTAGCGTTTCAAAAAAAGTCTTACTCCAGTAAAAATAAAGTGGTTGCCCACACTAATGAATGAAAAGAAAAGGTAAGGGGAACAATAGTATGGTTGCCCATAGGCAACCACACTAATAAAGTGTTACAATTACTGTTTTGAAACCGAATATAGCTAAAGTATAACATAATTCTTAAAACACCAAAAGGGGTTCCCGCCCGTCACTACACCATTGGTTCTCAAAGTTGGGGTCTCAGCTGGTCCTTAGAAGGGTAGAAACTAAAATCAGCCAGAGAATGTATCATTCATATACTGTACAGTACTATGCTGCGTGAATAAACATACAATTTGATAGCATACAGTAGATCACCCAGGTTTTATGGTTTTTCAATCCCCACACGTGTATGTATAAGTGTTGCAACACTTAAAATGTAGAATATGACATTTTAACGGTAATATCGTATATCGTATCGATATCGCAATATTTGGCATAAATACAGAGATATGAAATTTTGTCCATATCGTGCAGCCCTACTTGTATCCAAACGTACACGCGTGTGGGTATAGGGATAGGGTGGCCTGGCTGGGTGTATGACTTGACTACCGCGGCCTGAATGATTCAGCCCTGCAGCCCTGGTGTGAGATATGATCTGGACAACAGATGTCAATATGAAGTTGAGGATAACATTGACCACTTCTGTGTCTTAGTCATACTTCTCTCTCCTTTCTTTCGTAATCTTTTTTGTCATCAGACGGACAGCTTGGTCATATACTTCTCTCTTTGTTGACGTTTTTGTTAACTCATCCTCCTGCCGTTAACCCAGTGGTTGAAAGTAACTAAGTACATTTACTCAAATAATGTACTTAAGTACAATTTTGAGGTATTTGTACTTTACTTGACTGTATTCCAATTTCCAATACATTTACATCTACTCCACTACATCTCAGAGCCAACATTTGTACTTTTACTCCACTACAATTATTTGAAAACTTTAGTTACTAGTTACTTTGGAGATTTACATTTTGATTAGAAAAACATACATTACTGTAACCACCTCAACCCTATATACATTTCGACCATTTGAAAATAGCTGATCTACAAGCTCACAATGCGTCGCGATGCGATGCATTGTGTGCGACCTCTCTTTTCTATTCAAATATGAATATAAACTGGAAAGGTTGCCATTTTGAAAAAGTGCAAAGTGTGGTTGCCGCAGTCGCTTACATAGGCCCCTCCCACTAATGTTGCTAGCCAAGTACAATGTTGCGTCAACCTTGTGATCATGCCTAAGTAATTCGGAGGGGATTTATCCCCCCAAAATCATGTTTTTGCAACAATCGGTTACATTTTTCGCATTTGCGGCGCCCCCTATGGATGAAAATGGAATTGCTTTTGGAACTTGGTTGATTGAACCACCCGGGACATGTGATTCAAATTTGGGATGGTTTGGACATTCCGTTCGTGATTTGTGGCATTTTTTGTAAAATAGGCAAATAGGCCCCTCCTACTAACTTGGGACGACGATTACGGCCGAAGTATACGCACTACCAAAATTCTGCAGTTGGTCTTTTAATCGGATAGGTCCGGAGATCATGTGTGCCGATTTTTGTGAGATTTGGACAAAATCTGTAGGAGGAGGAGCCAAAAGTGTATTTTGGAGAAAATTCAAATTTGCAGGATTTTTTTCCCTGACAAAAATGGGCGTGGCCTATATGTGGAAATGCATCATGACCCAAGGAATCCATGGTAAAAGAAATTTAGATTTGACGACTTACGGTTCAAGAGTTATAGGGAAAAACGCAAAGTGGGCTGTAATAGCGCCACCATGAAGCAGACTGATGTAATTCCCTTTCAATTAATTTTCATAATTATTATGAACCTCCCCCCCAAGTCTTGTAAATATGGCACTTACGGTCTCCAAGGGAAAAAAATACTTAAATTGAGTCTTCGATTTCCCCATTATAAGTCTATGGAGAACTAATTAATTAATATCAATTAAACTATACAACGGATCTCTTAGCAAAATACAAGCACACGATTCCCGATGAAGCCGGTCGATTTGACATATGGCTCGAGTGTGTGCGGCAAAAACTGTGGGAGGAGTAGTGCGGCAAAGTATCCAAATGTACAATAACAATAGTCTGGTTGCCCTGTTAGGCAACATTATTACACGAGAGGGCTTTAAGACGTGCTTTACCGTCATTATTGGCACGCCTGCGTTGCTGCCGGAACGGGCCAATAGGAGAGTTCTGTTGTTGTATATTGTGATTATACAACAGTTACCCTTAAAAAAGCACGTCAATTAAATTGTATTACGACTAACATATTCAATAAAAAACAAATCATATCTTTTTTTTAATGACACAATGACCGAACATGTACCAGGAAAATCGCTTTCAACCAATCAGATTGCTTCCTCGAAAGACCTGTTGTACAAACTGTCTGTGTATGTTGAAAACTGTTACTTTTACAGTAAAGTCTCTGTCTGTGTATGTTGAAAACATTACTTTTCAGGAAATAAAAAAGTGGTTAATCAGGGCATTCTGCATAATGAGTACTTAGGCTACTTAGGCTGCTATTTTTTTACTTTGACAATTTTGTACAATTTTGAATTCAGTAAGTAACTGAATAGTAATTCAGTGAGTATTTTCATATTGTTCTTTTACTATACTTTTAAAACACTTCTGCCACTGGTGACGAGGAAGCTAGAGCGAGCAGCCTGCTGTCCGTCAGTCTGGTCAGACAGAAGGTTTAATTAGATCGTACTGTAAGGAGGAGAAAACCCCCATCTGCACAGAGGCCATTCTTCTCTTAACAGACCTTTAATTGAACGCACGCACAGGCAGGCAGGCAGACAGGCAGGCAGGCAGACAGGCAGGCAGGCAGGCAGGCAGGCAGGCAGGCAGGCAGGCAGGCAGGCAGGCAGGCAGGCAAGCAGGCAGGCAGACAGACAGACAGACAGACAGACAGACAGACAGACAGACAGACAGGCAGAGGAATGTGTGCCAGGCGACGTCTAAACTACAGTGCATGGTGGTGCAGATGAATAGCCTTTGTTGAGGGTGTTTCAGCAGGCAGACCATACAGTATAATAGTCCACAAGAAAAGGCTAAAGTCAGTATGCTCCCCCGGCCTGGCCCAGGCAGACGGACAGCATGTGACAAGACATACACGGACGGACGGACGGGCAGCACAGCGTTTCACCCCACAAGTCTTTCTCTGCACCGCCCGGGGGGGCTTTTCACTGCTAATCCGGGCGACAGAGGAGAGTAGCAGCAGGACGGGTCAGATAATGCCCGCGTCCGTCCGTCCGTACGTCCGTCCGTCCTCCATGGAGGAGCCTTTACGGTGGTCGGGATAAAGGAGGAGGAGCCTGAGGGCTGATGTGCACGGCAGCAGGTCGGGGATAAAGGAGCGAGACGCTCGCCTCGTGTGTGACTCTGAAGTCACCGTTGTCATGGCTGATGCTGATCCCCTGACGTGACGTTGTGTGTGTGTGTGTGTGTGTGTGTGTGGGGGGGGGGGGGGGGGGGGGGATAGTGTGGGGGGGGGGGGATTAGAATGATTCCTCGGTCTTAACGGTCTGATTCCTTAGCGGTTCTCTTTAACCCATTTAGACCCGTCTTCTAAATCCTAAAAGTTTTCTGAAATACTGTACCTATGTTTCTGTATGCTCAATATTTGTGCTCAATATTGGTATTCTCAATATTATATGGTATACTCAATATTGGTGCTCAATATTTCAAAAATGTATTTGGCCGCCGACCCCCCCATCTGAAAATGTGTTGTTCCAGGAACCCCTCAGAAGCCAAGATTTGAGTTAAAAACGTCCACTCTGAAAGAATATATATATTCAAAGATTTGTGCCGTGATTCTTTTTCACGCTATGAGCTTGTAGATCTGCTATTTTCAATAGCTAAAGTATAACATAATGCTTAAAACACGAACAGGGGTTCCCTGTAGGTCTGTAGTTTTCAATAAAAAAGTGTTTTAATTAGGGATGTACCGATACACTTTTTCCGTTTGGAATCTCTACTGTTTTCTTTTTTCTGGTTTCAACTGCGAAACGTAAGCCTTTGTCTTAAACTTCTGTTCAAACAGACTGACATTTTTTGAGGTGGGTAGATCATGCTGAGCCGGTTTTTAAAAGTAGCTCTCAAGTAAAAAATCACACCTGTGTGAACTGAGTGGTGCAAGGTCTTATATAGCCTGATCAGCTGTGGTCTGACGTAATGTCAGTGACCATAGTAACCATGCTCATTGTTTTGGGTCCCACGTACAGGTACACACATACATAGACACATAGACACATAGATACAGACAAAGCTGGTTGTTGGAGTGGTTTGCACCACTCAAAAAACAAACAAAAAAACAATCACACCTGTGTGAAGTGAGGGGCGCTCTGATCATCACACAGCATCTCATTCCGGCAAATCACAATTTGCATCCTCACTTTTCACTCCAATCTTCAATGTTTGTAAACCCGGAAAGCTGGGCATAGGAGGGGCTAGCGTCCCTCAAAAGGTGTGGGAACCCCTGCTCTATGTCATCATCACAACCATGTCCTTTAAAACATACAGAGTTTTGTACGGGTGAACAATTTACAATATTAGGACGATCAACAGCCATCGGATTCCTTGATTGGTCCACCCCACCGCCATCGGCTTCCTTAATTGGTCAAACTTTGTGTGATGTTTGTGCCGCTGAACCAATATAAGTTGCAACGTGAATGAGAGGACTTCACTCTTACAGAGCAACTTAAGAAGAATCTCCTTCTTTTCTAGCGGAGCTTTTGTGGGAAATGTTTTACTGGACGGGGCATTTGGAAGGACGACCATCCGCTCATGTCGCTGTAGCAGTGGAACACAAAGTGTTCTCATTTGGAGGGGGTTGGGGTGATGAGACAGATCCCATCGATGTCGACGTCTTCAACACGGTGTCTTTGCACGGTGTCACACGGTGACATTGCCCCCAGTGACACCACCACAATGGTCTGGTCTTTGATTAACGCCGGAGGAACTCCACCTTTTCGTTCGCCATGTCACTCTGCCACCATCATCGATAAAAATATGTATTTATTTGGAGGCTATTTGGGAGTGTTTGACACAGAGACAAACCACTGGCTGAGCACAGCCTCTGGACAGCCGCTTCCAGGAAGACCCCTGGGTCAATCATCCTTTACATACAATGGAGAGCTGTACATATTTGCTGAAAACAGGTACCCGACCCTCAGACCTGGTCTGTGGAAATTCTGTGGAAATTACTCCTGGACGAAGGTTGAGTCCAAGGGGAAAGGCCCGACTTCAGGTTATATGCACTGCTGTTGCATTGTGGGAGATCGTGTCATCCTATAGTCTTTGAATATGACCTGTATGTCTTAGACTTGAGTCCTAGTCTGAAGACATTATCCAAGCTAGCAGTTCTTCAGTATGGGTTGGATAAGTGTTTGGGAATTTAATGTTTGTGTATAAGACAAAAATCTACACACTATAGCTGAATATAGGAGGGGCTAGCGCACCTCAAAAAATGAATACAAAAAATGATTCGCTGGGCTGATCAGTTAAAACACATGCCCACAGAGATCTTTAAAGTCAAATAAAATATCATGTTTCTAAAAATCCAAAAGTTCCTATAAATAAATGCAATGTAAACGTCCTCTCTGTGTTTTCTGATGTTTCTTTATATATATATATATATATATATATATATACTGTATATATATATTCTTTTTTTTGTATTTTGAAATGTCTGTTTCTGTATGTGACACCCTACAGTATATGTTTGTGTTTCAGAACTGCATCACACACACACACACACACACACACACACACACACACACACACACACACACACACACACACACACACACACACACACACACACACACACACACACACACACACACACACACACACACACACACACACACACACACACACAGCACGTCCTGCTGTATCGATACAGTAACGATAAATATCAAAAGTATAAACCGTGACCCCCGAGGGTCCCTGGACCCCACGTTGAGACACTGACCCAGACGCCCCCGACCTCCACCCCAGACCACTTCTTCAATGACCGACGGCTGTGAATTAAAATCCCTCTAAATACAGTATGTCACATTCCACACGCTACCTATCGCCTTGGTGGCTGCTAGCTTTCTCACACAACTTAAAAACCCAATTTTCTTTTTTTTCTTTGAATGAGAGTTGTCCTTTGTTTAGTGGGAGAACTCTCCCTGCTCTGGAGTCCCATAGCAACTTCCCCAAACGGGAATGCCACAGGAATTCCCTTGGCTCCGGCTGCCAAGCCCATGCTACCTGGTGAAGGGGATTAGGGCCCTGCTTGATCCTTTAGTCAGGAATGCGGAATGGGCTGAACTTCTGACCAAGTCCAGACAGGGTTGACATTCAAAAGCTCGCGTTCCGCGGGCCAGGGCGGCGATGCCTCTGGGGGGTGGGGGGGGGGGGGGGGACTGCACGCGCACGGACGCTCTCCCCTCTCGTATGATTACAAAAAAGAATAACAGATAATTTGATCAGATTGATCAAATTAACCCATTTTGACCCGAGGACGATTCTACAAAATGTCTTCTAAATCCTGACAGTTTTCTGAAAAACCCATATCTTTCTATGTCAGTGGTTCTCAAACAGTTTCATGTCAGGACACCCAAAAATATATGTAATTGGCCCGCCGAGACCCCCATCTGAAAATATGTAGTTCCTGAGACCCCCCAGAAGTAAAGATTTCAGTTAAAAACGTTGGCTCTGAAAGAATATATATATATTCAAAGATTTGTGCCACATTTTCACGTTTTTTCAAGTATAGCAAAACTACAAGCTCGTAGCGCGCCACTCGGTGGCGCGCTATGAGCTTGTAGATCTGCTATTTTTCAATAGCTAAATTATAACATAATGCTTAAAACACCAAAAGGGGTTCCCGCCCAAAATAAGCAAAAGCTTTTTGTATTCCAAAACAAGCGCATTCTCTCGGAAAACATTGAAAACTTGTTTTTGTTTAGTTTTTTTGGTGGAAATACGTCAGTATTGGCGGGCGGCCAGCTTTGCTGATGTGATTACCATACGATGTGAGACCCTGCACAGGGCTGTGTGGTGACATGTAGGCGGATAGTAACTAAGTACATTTACTCAAGTACTGTATGTGTTTTTGTTTTTTTACTTACTTACTTATTGACTTACTTTGCACGTCCGTGACAAGGTGGTGGCATGGCGGTGACCCCTTGGGCTGACCCCTAGGCCCCGCCCTGCTCTGTCCTTCAGGCCCTGGGGTGTGTGTGTGTGTGTGTGTGTGTGTGTGTGTGTGTGTGTGTGTGTGTGTGTGTGTGTGTGTGCGCGTGCGTGCGTGTGGTGTAGACATAGCATTCATTGATGGCATTCCTGTGTCATGACTCATGACTGATGACTCATGACATGCTCAACATGTTTACCCCTCTCCCCCCCCCCCCCCCCCCCCCCCCCCGCCCGCCTCTCTGAACGCCACTCGACGCTCTTTATGAATGAATCTACCCAGGAGAGAGCAGGGTTGCCAGATTTTGTGAAAACAAGCCCCAGAAGAAGCGCTGATCATGCACGCGCACACACACTGCACGCACGCACACACTGCACGCACGCACGCACGCACACACACTGCACGCACACACACACTGCATGCACGCACGCAGCAAAATAGCTGCTATGTTTGTTTATCAACAAACATGACGTTGCATGAATACAATTGGAATTGGATTTTTGCAAGGACACACACACACACACACACACACACACACACACACACACACACACACACACACACACACACACACACACACACACACACACACACACACACACACACACACACACACACACACACACACACACACACACACACACACACACACACACACACACACACACACACACACACACACACACACACACACGCGCTATGAGCTTGTAGATCTGCAAACACAGCAAAATAGCTGCTATATGTTTGTTTATCGACAAACATGAAGTTGCATGAATACAATTGGAATTAGAATTTTGCAGACATTGCAGGATTCACTTCATGGCTGGTGAGTGACAAGCTTCTTGCATGTCTGTGCATCTGAAGTGTTACTAATGACCGACAACCACAACACAACGTTTCTGGATGACTCATTTAGAGCCCAGCTGTCTCACACAGTGCTGTTACGATGAACAACAACAGGGTGAAGTCACATTCACCCTCCAAATATCACAATTAACTGGCACGGGAAATAGGCATTAATTCTCAGAAAGCAGCGGCTGCACACACCACAACACAAAGATCGGCAAAAAATAGCATAGGAACCCATATCTGGCGCGTGTGTGTGTGTGCGTGCGCGTGTGCGTGTGCATGTGTGCGTGCGTGCGTGCGTGCATGCGTGCGTTTCCATGTTGGGGTTAGGCTGATTGAGTTCTACCACATGAGATGAGGCTCAGAGAAGCGACAGTGTCAGTGGAGTGAAGGTGTGTCTTCATCTGGAGAAGATGAACGTAAACGTTTTCAGATTAACCTGAACACTATGCTTCATATTGTGTTGTTGTCTGGAAAAAACAGTGGAGATAGGAGACACCTGTGAGGGGATGATGCTCATGGCCTTCCTCTCCTCTCCTCTCCTCCTCCTCCCTACCTCTCCAGCTGACTCCTATCAGAGGGTGTATCCAGTGTGTCAAGGTTAACACACACACACACACACACACACACACACACACACACACACACACACACACACACACACACACACACACACACACACACACACACACACACACACACACACACACACACACACACACACACACACACACACACACACACACACACACACACACACACACACACACACACACACACACACACACACAGTTACTCAGCAAATTCTTAAACGTCATCAGGCCTTCTCTAAGTCTCTCACTCTCCTTCCAGCCAGCTATAGGCAGACTGGCTGGCGGTCTGGAGATCTCACTGGCCTGTTCATTCCTAGAAACACCCCCCACAACGGGCGAGAGAGGAGAGAGGGGGAGAGAGAGAGAGAGAGAGAGAGAGGACCAATAGCTGGTAGATTCCTCAGCCAGCTGAAAGCATTCGGCTGCACACCACCTTCAAACACTCCGCTCATTCAAGGCCAGCTCCCAGGGAAGAGTTACTTTGTGAACACACACACACACACACACACACACACACACACACACACACACACACACACACACACACACACACACACACACACACACACACACACACACACACACACACACACACACACACACACACACACACACACACACACACACACACACACACACACACACACACAGGTAAATATTTGAATTTGACAATTATAGACTCTAGGCTATATAACCCTAGCCTGGTATCCAGCCTGCTTCGCTACGTTCGGCGGATTTTTTTTTCTCTCTTCGCTTATCAGTCTGGAAAGCCTCCCATTGGGAGGTTTTGCAGAACTACACTAGAACTACATATGTTACGTAGTCAACGTCGTTGCTGATTGGATGTTGTTCCAACGAATGAGAGTAGCGTTAGGCAACCTACGTCATCAGCCAGCGCCACCCTCCATGCTTTTCACATGCAGTAGCTGCGCTTTGCTATGACGTCTCACTGGTGCTTTGTCCCGCCCCGCACCACAGACCAATCAGAAGCCACGTTAGGTTTCGAAGCTTTTGGCATGTCCCGCCTCCCTTGGAGATAGGAGGCTTTCCAGACTGATAAGCGAAGAGAGAAAAAAAATCCGCCGAACGTAGCGAAGCAGGCTGGATACCAGGCTAATATAACCCTACTGGGTAACACTGTACTGTACATGTGCGGTGGAGGACAAAACTGCATCGTTAGCATATATCATGGATAATGCATTATGATCCTTATGCATTAAACGTCCTAAAAAGGGATTACACCACTCCTTAATAAATGTCACATAACGTATAAGACATTTATGAGTTGTGGCACAATGCACTTACACTTAGAAGTCTTATGAAGCCTTGTGATGAATTATAAATGTGATAAAAATGCATCATAGACCTGACCTTAATAGATAGATAGATAGATTTCTTTATTATTGTGTCATGCACCCAAGGCGCCCAGCCCACATGGACTTATAGGACACACCACAAATCATTGCGTCAGTATTGCATTGTGTACAGGAAACAGTTTTCTTTTTTTTCTTTTTTTTACACAAACAAAACATTCTGCCTTTTTTCCCACGCTTTGCATAAAAAGTCTGCTAAAGCAAAAATACCTTTCCTAAAACAAAATTTCAACTTTTCGTAGTCCTCAAACCAGAAAAAGTTAACACAGATGGTTGTCATTTTACAAAATAATACATGTCTTAGTTCTTCATATAATGGGCAGTAAAACAAAAAATGAATTTCATTTTCAATTTCTTTCAAATCACACAGTAAACATAATCTGTCCTCCTCAGGAGTACCAATGAATCTACCCGTTTCTAAAGCTAATGGTAAGGTCCCAGAATGCAGCTGTGCACAAAAAGATCTCTGACTTTTGGATACATTTTGTGTAACATAAGGTTCAGGGCCATAATTACTTTTAATAAGACGATATGTTCTTAGTTTTGGTTTGTACCATAAATCAACAGCCCAACTCTCCTTATACCCAAGGAACATAAAGTTCTGTATCTCATGAATATTACAGCATAGTTTATTTAAATAAATAAATGATGAATTATTCATACAAAATAAAGACTTTACTTCATTGGCCCAGGGGTAACCATTAGAAATGTCCCAGTTAAAAATCTTTTTGGTTAGTCTGTCATCGGACATATTAACAAGTCTATTCCAAAGTCTCAACATCTCACCTTTGTGTCTGATATTTACGGGCATCCATCCCATATCTCCGCTAATGGCCAAGATAGGCGTAAGCTTATGAACTCCAAGAAATGACCAGGTCTAACAAAATGGTCCTCATCTCGCCTATAATGAAAAGGCAGGTTGTTTTGAATGTTGAAGAAGGTTTTCATTCCAACAGATTATTGATTTGGGCAAATTAAATGTATACATTTATAAGTCAAAGTAGGCTTGTTTTTTCGGTAACTTTAACACTGTTTTGGGGGCGGAGAGGAGCAGTTCCGAGATTTGCATGTAGTTTTCGATTGGTCTTTGGAATGTCTTTGTCCTCAGGTTTCACGCTCTGAGCACCGCCCATTAGCGTGCTTGTGTGTTTGTAAACACAGAATTCTTCACAGTCTTATCACATGGTATGTTGTCTTCCTCCTAATACGAATATATTCAAAATGTGGGACCTGGAGCCATAACTATAATAATAAACTTTATTTATTTTTGTATTTATTTTAACTACTGTGGCTTTAAACAGACAACATCAAAGTGCTCGACTTAAACCTCTCTTGAAGTCTCTCTCTTGTAGCAAAAACATAAGATTAACTAAAATGAATTGGACAGCCAAACAATGCTGCACGATTCTTGCTCAAATGTAGAAATGAGATTGCATAGGTGTCTGAATGTAGATCGCAATCTTATTTTTGATGAATTGTGCAGCACTAGATGTGACCACAGTAGTTTGTTCATATAGCGTAAAGCTATAGCTTGTTTTACTTCTTGTGACTGCGAGCTTCAACAATCACACAACAGGACGGCGTTCATTTGTCAAGGTCATGTTACAGAACAAAGAGAGCTGTTGGCTAAAGTGCTAAGCTGTATATTGATGAATGATGGCAGATAATGGTGTGTGTGTGTGTGCGTGCGCGTTCATTTGTGTATGCATAATGCTTGTCTGTGGTGTGTGTATGTATCGTGTTTGTGTGTTAGCCCGCACACATAGGTGTGTGTGTGTGTGTGTGTACGTGTGCATGTGCGTGTGCGTCCAGATGGACAGTGGGTTGGTGTGGACGGATGGGGGGGTCATAACAGAAACCAGAGTATCAAAGCGTGGGGGGGGAGTGGGGGGAGGGGTGGGGGGGGGGGTCAGCACTTACGTGGGTCTGGTGTAACCTTAACCCCGCTTCACACTGACCGGCTGGACGGAAGCTGGGGCAGGGGTCGTGACCTTGAGGAGGCCAAAGGGGTCAAATGTCCCCCCCCCCCGTTCCACAAGGTGGCGACGCTGGCGCACTGGGCTCGATGGCACCCTCCAGATGGCACCGTGTATACAGTTACCCTACTGTACTCGGGTGAAGTGTTTACTGTACTTCCACTCTTCCACCATATACTTCTAATCCACCACATCTCTTCCATATAGCAGAGTTCTCTCTCACACTCTCAAAGTGCTTGCAGTTCCCTGGTCAAACCTTAAAACCGAAGGCGATCATCAGGGCTTTTGCTGTAGCTGCTCCGACGCTATGGAATGACCGGCAGGTGAGTCAGTATAGGATACAACAGTACGTCCTCCCGGTGGGGGATCCTCACTGGCATGGGTGAGTCAGTAGGATACAACAGTATGTCCTCCCGGTGGGGGCTCCTTCCCCGGCAGGTGAGTCAGTAGGATACAACAGTACGTCCTCCCGGTGGGGGCTCCTCACTGGCATGGGTGAGTCAGTAGGATACAACAGTATGTTCTCCCGGTGGTGGCTCCTCACTGGCATGGGTGAGTCAGTAGGATACAACAGTACGTCCTCCCGGTGGGGGCTCCTCACTGGCATGGGTGAGTCAGTAGGATACAACAGTATGTCCTCCCGGTGGGGGCTCCTCACTGGCATGGGTGAGTCAGTAGGATACAACTGTATATCCTCCCAGTGGGGGCTCCTTCCCCGACAGGTGAGTCAGTAGGATACAACAGTACGTCCTCCCGGTGGGGGCTCCTCACAGGCATGGGTGAGTCAGTAGGATACAACAGTATGTCCTCCAAGTGGGGGCTCCTTCCCGGGCAGGTGAGTCAGTAGGATACAACAGTACGTCCTCCCGGTGGGGGCTCCTCACTGGCATGGGTGAGTCAGTAGGATACAACAGTATGTCCTCCCAGTGGGGGCTCCTTCACCGGCAGGTGAGTCAGTAGGGTACAACAGTACTGTATGTCCTTCCGGTGGGGGCTCCTCACTGGCAGGTGAGTCAGTAGGATACAACAGTATGTCCTCCCGGTGGGGGCTCCTCACTGGCAGGTGAGTCAGAGGGATGCAACAGTATGTCCTCCCGGTGGGGGCTCCTCACCGACAACAGCAGTGACGACACAGAAATGTGTGCGGGGAAGAATCAATTGGCAGAACGACAATATTTGGGGAGAGGTATGCAATATGTATATATGTTTAATATCTGTAAATGCACCTCAACAGTGTGCTCAAGTACAAGTAGTTGAGTAAATGTACTCAGTCAGTGGTCACATGGGAGTGTCCAGATGGCCTCAACATCTGAGGCTCTGTGAAGACCGTGTGACAGACGGCCAGGAGGATATAGAAGTCACAACACAACTGTCACTGGGAGACCACACACACACACACGCACGCACGCAGTCACGCACGCGCACACGCACACACGTGTGCACGCACACACATGTGTGCACGCACACCTTCCCACTAATTCAATACCCAATGTCAAAATTAAAAATTGGGAAGAAAAATATTGCCCTTTATGCCAGTAACAGTAACCATGGAGCTTGGACTCCATCTCTAAAACAAGTTGTGTTCAGTAAACTGTGGAGTGGACTCCATCTCTAAAACAAGTTGTGTTCAGTAAACTGTGGAGTGGACTCCATCTCTAAAACAAGTTGTGTTCAGTAAACTGTGGAGTGGAATCTGTCTTGTCTTGCATCAGTGTGATGTGAAGACAGCACAGCACTTGTGTGTGCGCGTGCGTGCACATGCGTGTGTGCGTGTATGTGTGTGCGCGTGTGTGTGTGTTTCAGTTGTTTTTGGCAGCAAATTTTGATTTTAGTTTTAGTCATAGTCTCTTGAATAGTTTATTTAGTTTTAGTCACATTTTAGTCACCTGCGGAATGTCTTAGTGTTAGTCTAGTTTTGGCGACTAAATGTCATAAGATTTTAGTCGACTAAATCTACAGTTGATTTAGTCGTCTAAAATGTATTTTGGTGGGCCTTGATGTTGTCGTAATGACTGATTTTACACTTGCTGAAAATAGCAGATCTACAAACTCACAACGTGTCGCGCTGCAACTTAGTTTTAGTCATCATAGCTCAGTTTTCATTTAGTTTCCATTTAGTTTTCGTCAGTGATAAAAGGTAGTCGACGAAAATCTTTCGTCTTAGTTTTAGTCGACGAAAACAACACTGGTGTGCGTGTGTGCGCGTGCGTGTGTGTATGCTGTGATGACAGCCCAGTTCCACAGTGTCTTCATGCCTCAGTGAGAACGAAAGCTGTGTCCTCGACCACACTGTATAGGCCACCACCATATACATCCTCCAGTCACCATGGCAACCAACACAACAAACACGCATCACTCACTGTCATGGTGGTATACCTCTCTGTCCTGGAATACGGTGCACGTATAGGGCCGGGCAATTCACAGAAATATATCTGAACCACTTCCATCTTTGCTCCTGTATAGGTTCACCGAATCATCATTTCTTATACTCTGTATGTCAAACACAAACACCCGCACACTGTCTTCAAATGCAGTGAAAAAACTTTAACCCATTCTGGCATTCTGGGCGGGAACCCATTTTGGTGTTTTAAGCATTATGTTATACTTTAGCTATCGGAAAATAGCAGATCTACAAGCTCAGCTACGAGCTTGTAGGTCTGCTATTTTTGAATAATCGTGAAAATGTGGCGCAAATTTGGAATATATATTCTTTCAGAGTGAACGTTTTAACTCAAATCTTTGCTTCTGGGAGGCCCCTGGAACATATTTTCAGATGGGGGTCGGTGGCCAATTACATATATTTTTGTGAGTCCTTAACATGACATTGTTTGAGAACGACTGCCACAGAAACATAGGTTTTTCAGAATATTATCTATTTAGATATTTTTTTTTTAAATCGTCCTCAGGTCTAAATGGGTTAATAGGGAAAGGCCACATAGGCCGAAACGTTGCCGTTTCCCTATGAAAGTTTTTTCACTGCATTTGAAGAAACACGCGGGTGTTTGTTCTTTTTCATTGTCGGGCACCTTTTACCCTCTCCTACGCACCGGTCGCCTGTAGGTGTGCAAAAAAAGCCTTGCTTTTTATTTACTCTGTATGTCAACATCACCTTTATACTTTGTTGTACAATGGTGGGTGTGCGGAAATGGTGAAAATAGTCAATCTAAAGTTCAAATAGTGGAAAATACTCCATCAGCAACAGGCATTGACACCAAGGGATGCCCACCTGTCCCTGGCAGGTAAATAAAACTTCCGGGCAGGTGGAGTTTGCCGTCAGGTTGCCCCGACCGGGCAAGTGCTCGTTTGAGGGGACGCAACACAAGATATCTGTCTGACGCAACACAAGATATCTGTCTAAACACCTGAACGTGGCCAGAGTGCTCTGTCTTCTGGTCTCTGGAATGCAAAATATGAGTACTATATATGCTACAAGATTCTGTTTTCACTGTTGCTACACTTAAAAAAATATAAAATAAGTGTGAACCCATAGTCACATTCATAGCTATATAGGTATTTGGCATAAAAAAAGAGAAATAGGTAAAAAGAAAAAAAAAGAAAAGATAAATTGACCGCTAATTAAAAATGTACCTGTCATTCATCAACGCAGATGGACACATGGACCTGAGGACTCTGTGGTGCAGACATCAACACAGATGGACACATGGACCTGAGAACTCTGTGGTCCAGACATCAACGCAGATGGACACATGGACCTGAGGACTCTGTGGTCCAGACATCAACACAGATGGACACATGGACCTGAGGACTCTGTGGTCCAGACATCAACACAGATGGACACATGGACCTGAGGACTCTGTGGTCCAGACATCAACACAGATGGACACATGGACCTGAGGACTCTGTGGTCCATGAGACATCAACACAGATGGACACATGGACCTGAGGACTCTGTGGTCCAGACATCAACACAGATGGACACATGGACCTGAGGACTCTGTGGTCCAGACATCAACACAGATGGACACATGGACCTGAGGACTCTGTGGTCCAGACATCAACACAGATGGACACATGGACCTGAGGACTCTGTGGTCCAGACATCAACGCAGATGGACACATGGACCTGAGGACTCTGTGGTCCAGACATCAACACAGGTGGACACATGGACCTGAGGACTCTGTGGTCCAGACATCAACACAGATGGACACATGGACCTGAGGACTCTGTGGTCCAGACATCAACACAGATGGACACATGGACCTGATGACTCTGTGGTCCAGACATCAACACAGATGGACACATGGACCTGAGGACTCTGTGGTCCAGACATCAACGCAGATGGACACATGGACCTGAGGACTCTGTGGTCCAGACATCAACACAGGTGGACACATGGACCTGAGGACTCTGTGGTCCAGACATCAACACAGATGGACACATGGACCTGAGGACTCTGTGGTCCAGACATCAGATGGACACATAGACCTGAGGACTCTGTGGTCCAGACATCAACACAGATGGACACATGGACCTGAGGACTCTGTGGTCCAGACAGCAACACAGATGGACACATGGACCTGAGGACCCTGTGGTCCAGACATCAACACAGATGGACACAGGAACTTGGGAAGTAACCTGGACCGAGAAGAACAAAAGGAGAAGGTTTCTTTTTTTCTTTTTTTTTTAACCACAAGGTGGATTTCACCTATACTTGCAGATTGAACAGCAAAGCTCCAAGTGGGGAGGGGGCTTCCCAGCTAAATCAGTTAACATAACAATAAATAAAGTTTAATCACTTAAGTCCCTATGTACATTGGATATCTTCAGATCGGGGTCCACGGCCATATTAATGTGGGCGTCGATGACATGACAAGACCGGTAGGTGAGTCAGTATATGATACAACAGTACGTCCTCCCGGAGGGGAGTTCCAGGGTCCCTGGAACTACATATTTTCAGATGGGGGGTCGGCGGCGAAATACATACAATTCTGAGAGTCCTTGACATGATGTAGAAACCAGAGTAATCTAGTAAGAGAGTGGCGACACTAGCGTTGACTCCCATTGTAACAATGGAATGTGGAAGTGCTCATTCTATCTCAATGGGATAGTTCCAATGTTTGGAACTATAGCCCATAGGCACCCGCTTTGCAGCGAGATCAAAGCGTGTCGCCACTCTCCTACTCTACACTCTGGTAGAAACATAAACCATGAGTAGTTTCCCTTCGCTCAGCAGTAACAGGCACTGTAAAGTCACCACACGTTGAGGACATTGCATATATCTACTGTCCGGAGGAAACCTCATAACTCCAAAATGTTCATTTTTCAGGAAATGAA
Organism: Electrona antarctica; assembly: GCF_951216825.1. Taxonomy (NCBI): domain Eukaryota; kingdom Metazoa; phylum Chordata; class Actinopteri; order Myctophiformes; family Myctophidae; genus Electrona; species Electrona antarctica. The sequence continues at coordinate 21,614,710 of NC_136810.1, forward strand.
AAAATATATACGTTTTTAAGGAAATTAATAAAACCTTATATTGTTTTAAACGATGCAATACTGCCTCATCAAAGTTGGTGTTGTGACTTTAGATATTGTCAATTACTTGCATGAGAAGGAGAGAGGTGGTGGAGTTAGCTATTTTAGCAGACATTTTGAGGGTCCAATGGAGTTAAGAGGTTTTGTACCAATGTGTTTTTTTACTACTTTCCATATAATATAACACACAGACGTAAAGGGTGTTCAATAGCACTGATTTATGGAACAACATACAGACGTAAAGGGTGTTCAATAGCACTGATTTATGAAACAACACAGACGTAAAGGGTGTTCAATAGCACTGATTTATGGAACAACAGACAGACGTAAAGGGTGTTCAATAGCACTGATTTATGGAACAACAGACAGACGTAAAGGGTGTTCAATAGCACTGATTTATGGAATCAAATCAAAAACCTCAAAAATTTAGTTATGAGGTTTCCTCCGGACAGCAACGAAGTATGTTCTAACAGGAAGTGCTATTACTAAACCTACTTCTTGACTGCATAATGTTGGCCCTTTCCACAATGAAGCAACGCGCCTAATGAAACAGCCCATTATGAAACACATTGCATCACCGACAGCCTTCCTAGAAAATAGCTGCAATGGCGAGAATGCATGTGGCATCAATTTAGATAGCACTTTATGTACAGTAGACTTAGATAGCACTTTATGTACAGTAGACTTAGATAGCACTTTATGTAGACTTAGATATAGCATCTTATGCAGACATAGCACTTTAAAGTATATATGCACAGTTTCATTATATACATATTGCACTGTTACGTTCTTAGCTTACGCATGTTTCATGATAGCTACTTTTTTATGTATGCGACGTATTGCCATGCTTTTTGTTCTTGCTTAATGTAAATCGCTCTGGATTAAGAGCGTCTGTCTAAATTGTAATTGTTGTAAATTTCATTATATTCTCCAGTAGTAGATATTAGTTATTGATAAAAATGGTGCTTTTATACAGCGCCTGTATAGAAGAGGCTATAGAAATGTGCATCACAGACACACACACGTTTGTTCACCCATTCACAAACACATTCACACACACACACACACACACACACACACACACACACACACACACACACACACACACACACACACACACACACACACACACACACACACACACACACACACACACACACACACACACACACACACACACACACACACACACACACGCTATGCACCAACTTAAGATAGTTGGCGCATGCAACAAACATAAGTCGGGGGTTCAGCAGTCTTGTTCATGAACACTTTGACCCTGTAACCCAGGTGGACCCAGGGATCGAACCAAGAACCGTCCCATTCCCAATCTCTGCCACCCTTTTGAGCCACCCTCCCACCCTTGTAAGGATCAGCTATCATTAGCATTAGCTCACGCCATTTATCTTTCGCCAGAAACGTTGACGTTTATGTCGGGAGCGATGCGAGACAAAATCACATGACATCCAAACCTCGGATGAATCTGGATCACCATGGACAGCGAACGTAGATGCAGAGTTATGAGGCTTTTGAAAATCCTCCTTTGTCTTGAGGTAAATGGGGGCCGTGTGCATAAATCCTGGTGCCTGGGGTGACAGGGGCCAATGTTAAAAGCTGATTTTTGGCTCAACCGCTTCATATAAAAGGTGTAAACGGGGGGTACGAACATGTTTGTACTTAGCATACGTCATCCCATAGCTGGGGGGTACGAACATGTTTGTACTTATCATACATAGTCCCATAGCTGGGGGGTACGAACATGTTTGTACTTAGCAGACATCATCCCATAGCTGGGGGGTACGAACAGGTTTGTACTTGGCAGACAATGTCCCATAGCTGGGGGGTACGACCATGTTTGTACTTAGCAGACAACGTCCCATAGCTGGGGGGTACAAACATGTTTGTACTTAGCAGATAACGTCCCATAGCTGGGGGGGTACGACCATGTTTGTTCTTAGCAGAGAACGTAAAAATATTTATAAACACGGACCACTTTTCCGGACGGACCGGTTGTTGTTGTGAATGTGTGTGTAGCAGCTAACAATAGCCACACCACTCTAGAGTCGATCGACAACAACGGGAGGTAAGAATAAATCTATCGCGACTAGCGACTGGACCGCGGAGCGCCGTCTAACACAGGATCTTTTTTCATAATTAGACGGAATGATTTAGATCACGAGTTATGAACGTTTTAAGATTTTCGTTTTCATCAGCTAAACAGGGGAGGGAGTTTTTCCGATGATGTCTCACTCTTGCGCAACACCGAGGATTGTCCAACAGGCGCTCCTGGGCTATGGAGCCATGCGATCCGTTCTCATATCAATAAACTTCGTCCTGGGTGTCGGGCATTACTAATAGAAAGGACAAAGAACTTCGTCCTGGGCGATGGGAGTGTTAACTATGTAAAAAAGATTTTCTTAAATGTATTTGCTTTTATTTGATTGCTTATAAGTTGAATGTTCTCAGGTATAAAGTTTAATCACATTTAAGTTTTTTTTTCTCCAATGTATTTGGAAGATGTTGCACTTTTTGACAAAAATGTGGGTCAAAGCATCGGTAATGTGAGGTCTAGACTCTCTCAAAATCTGGCATTGGACGGGCTCAACTAACCGCAGGTTCACACTATGGTCCCCGGTGCACACTCGGGACCACTTGTCCCGAGTGTGCAGATGGTGTGGTAGTGTGAATGCTCACCCAACCACTCCCAGGATCGCATGGAGGTGGTCTCGGGACCGATTGAAGTGTACTCGGATACGGATCGATGCAATGTGAAAGCATTGAATACAGTCGAATGAAGTGTACTCGGCTGGGGAAGAATCTCGGCCAATGTGAATCATGGCCAGCGGTAGCCTGATTATCAGAATGTAGCTTTCTTGAAGCTTCAGTCTGACATTGTCTCTTGTCTGAGCGATTTCAAGGGGGAGGGGATTATAATTTCCCTCAACCAGTAGCCATTGGTGTTGTTTTTCCCTCCTTCCTCTGTGTGTTGCGCTGCATGATGACGCTGAAAACGGGACTCGGCGCTGATTGGTTGTTCGTTAGACCCACCCCCACCACCGATTCTCATTGGATAATACATTTTTGTACCGAAGAAATTATAGGTTCACAGTGCAACACCAGACCAAGAGATGCAGTCCACTCAGAGAGTGGGCAGGGTCTTTGGGCTGGATCCAGGCTAGGCCAGCGGGGACCAGGCAATCGTATTCGGGAACAGTTTGAATCAAACAGACTCAGTGTGAATCTGCCCTAAACCACCAGACTCCGTATGGTAGCCTGTACCATTTACCTCCTGCTATAAGTATGACGCAATGGATTAAAACTAAACCTCCAAAAACAGGAAATAGAAAAAAAAAAGACGGGCCGCGTTCCTAGAAATCTTCTTAAAAAGAGAAAAGCAACAGGCTGAATACCAAGAACAGGACGTGATGCGAAAGTCACTGAGTTTCCACCTCCGCCCCGCGCACGCACGCACACACGCATGCACACACACACCTTTAACTGTTTACCGTCTCACCAAGGCAGGACGCACAGAAAATGTGCACAAACTGTATTGCACACCATGGGCCATTTTTGAAACTAGCTCCTCACCACTCGCCCTACACACTTCCACTCGGTTTGAGCTTAGATACATAAAGAATAGAGACGCAATGCAAATATGCAAGTGGATGGGAGGGGAATTCCGGTGCCGTCTCTATTATTAAATATATCTATGCTCAAACCAAGTGGAAATGTACGGCGAGTGGCGAGGAGCTAGTTTCAAAAAGGGGGCAAGGGTGCCAAAAAGGTAGATCGCAATCTACTGCACAGAGGCTGTGCATAGGTAGACCACATGACATGCCCCTAAAATCAAATTTCTGAACCGTCCACAGCCCTCCTCTGAGACACAGGAGTGAGTAGACAGGTTTCTGAACTGTCTACAGCCCTCCTCTGAGACACAGAGTGAGTAGACAGGTTTCTGAACTGTCCACAGCCCTCCTCTGAGACACAGAGTGAGTAGACAGGTTTCTGCACTGTCCACATACCTCCTCTGAGACACAGAGTGAGTAGACAGGTTTCTGAACTGTCTACAGCCCTCCTCTGAGACACAGAGTGAGTAGACAGGTTTCTGAACTGTCTACAGCCCTCCTCTGAGACACAGAGTGAGTAGACAGGTTTCTGAACTGTCCACAGCCCTCATCTGAGACACAGAGTGAGTAGACAGGTTTCTGAACTGTCCACATACCTCCTCTGAGACACAGAGTGAGTAGACAGGTTTCTGAACTGTCCACAGCCCTCCTCTGAGACACAGAGTGAGTAGACAGGTTTCTGAACTGTCCACAGCCCTCCTCTGAGACACAGAGTGAGTAGAGGTTTCTAAACTGTCTGAGTGAGTCAACCAAAATGGTGACAGGTTATAAGGAGCATGAGTGAGGACAAATTATAGGAAGTTACGGTCAAAAAATGGGTGAAGTAAGACTCTTAACCAAAAAAAATAAAAAAATCACAAAATGAGGTTAGAAATGTACCATGTGACCAATCTGACCATGCGAGACAACGTGACGGCTGACAGAGGGGAAAGTACCTTGACAACAAACGTGCTTTTTCACACAAAGCCATGTGTGTGTGTGTGTGTGTGTGATGCACGCACGCACGCACGCACGCACGCACGCACTGTAGTATAGTAGGCCAATGTATGCATGCACATATGCAAGCCATCACGCACGTATGTACGCACACATGCACACACTCTGACAGATATAAAGCCCACAACGGACGCGACACGTTGTGAGAGCTTGTAGGTGGACACGTTGTGAGAGCTTGTAGGTGGACAGGTTGTGAGAGCTTGTAGGTGGACAGGTTGTGAGAGCTTGTAGGTCGTTGTGAGAGCTTGTAGGTCGACAGGTTGTGAGAGCTTGTAGGTCGTTGTGAGAGCTTGTAGGTCGTTGTGAGAGCTTGTAGGTCATTGTGAGAGCTTGTAGGTCGACAGGTTGTGAGAGCTTGTAGGTGGACAGGTTGTGAGAGCTTGTAGGTCGTTGTGAGAGCTTGTAGGTCGACAGGTTGTGAGAGCTTGTAGGTCGTTGTGAGAGCTTGTAGGTCGTTGTGAGAGCTTGTAGGTCGTTGTGAGAGCTTGTAGGTCATTGTGAGAGCTTGTAGGTCGACAGGTTGTGAGAGCTTGTAGGTCATTGTGAGAGCTTGTAGGTCGACAGGTTGTGAGAGCTTGTAGGTAGACAGGTTGTGAGAGCTTGTAGGTAGACAGGTTGTGAGAGCTTGTAGGTAGTAGGGCTGTCCCCGACTAAGGATTTGTATAGTCGAAATGAATATGAATAAATTTGCTGTTAGTCGACTGATAGTCGACTGAACACCCCCCTGCACCCCCCCCCCAAAAAAAAAACAACACATTTGCATTAAGGTTGGGCGATAAGCTCTCAAGGCGCCGCGTCCTGCCTGTTTTTGCAGCGCCGTTCGCTACGCGTTGAGAGCTTGTAGATCCGTCTATTTTTGCAGCGCAGCCAGGGTAACAAAATAAAAAATAAGTTACAGGTGGAGATGAAGTGAAGTTGGAACGGACAAGCAGCTGCAAGCCATGAAGCCAAGCTAACATCACAACCACTGGCTGGTGACAGTGTTGTTAGCCGCAGCAACATGTAGCCTGCCCTGGTAACTTCTCCTCCTCCCCGGAGAACTCTTGCCTCCCCGCACCGTCGGGGAGGCTGATCCACAAGCTCTCAAGGCATCGCGTCCTGCCTGTTTTTTGCAGCGCCGTTCGCTACGCGTTGAGAGCTTGTAGATCTGTCTATTTTTGCAGCGCTGGTGTCGGGGTTCGTTCACGTTGTCAATAAAAAAATAACCTAGATTACAGGCGGAGATGAAGTTCAATCAGTGGGTTGAATCAGTAGCTACGCGCTAAGCTAACGATCCCCGACCCTACACTAACACTAGCAGCCTGTTTTTTATTTCCCCCCCGACTTCACGGGTGGCGCATTGGGATTGTGATGAGACACGAGACAGCAGTGTGCATTCTGTTGTGACTGTATATTATTAAACTGCATGGGTCTGGACTCCGGAGCATAAACAACATGTAGGCTACAGTAGAGTACAGTAGCCTCCCGGCTAGGTCCCTCCCAGCCTTTACTCTGGCTGCCAGAGTGTTCCCCGATGCTGCGGTGCGGGGACTGGGAGCATACCATTATAACGGAGGGGTTTTCCACCCGGCCCAAAAGAAAAAAATCGTCCCAACTTTTTTTTTTTTTTTTGGTGAACATCGACTGAGAGGTTGTCAGTCGACTGAGACCCGTTCCGATCGATTAGTCGACTATTAGACTAATCGAGGTCAGCCCTAGTAGGTACTAGGTAGACAGGTTGTGAGAGCTTGTAGGTCGACAGGTTGTGAGAGCTTGTAGGTGGACAGGTTGTGAGAGCTTGTAGGTCGACAGGTTGTGAGAGCTTGTAGGTCGACAGGTTGTGAGAGCTTGTAGGTCGGCGAGAGAAGAAAAGCGGCATGGTATAAAATAGATAATAATGGGGTGCAGGCGCGACCAGATCACAGCGTGTGAACCAGTGTTCTTTTTTGCCAGCAAATTTAGATTTTAGTTTTAGTCATCATAGTCTTTTTGAATAGTTTTAATTTAGTTTTAGTCACATTTTTTCTCAGTATATTCTCAGTATATTCTCAGTATATTTAGTCATCATAGCTTAGTTTTTATTTAGTTTCCATTTAGTCAGTGGAAAAAGGTATAGCCGACGAACATTTATCGTCTTAGTTTTGAGAAGTTGGGTTCAACGGTTACTCGGTTAGGCACCCAGCAGGTGACCAGATCACATGCGTGTGGATCAGGGTTTGTAATCATTTGAGGGGTTGGGGGTTAACGGTTAGGCACCCAGCAGGTGACCAGATCACATGCGTGTGGATCAGGGTTTGTAATCATTTGAGGGTTCAACGGTTAGGCACCCGCAGGTGGCGTTACACCTGTGGGGCTCAAAGCCAAGAGCGGAGCCCCTGAAAAACCTCCTCAACTCCACAAACCTTTTTTTTAGCTTGAGATCCTAAAAAGATAAATGTGGTGTCTCCCACGGCCCGGGACACTCATACGAAAACAACTTGCTAGTTATAGAATTAATAACGTACGACCTATTTCAAAAAGATGAATCTATACACATAACCTCAAAGTGTACTATGAGTATAATGGTGCTTAAGTGCTAGTTTTAAAATGAATAACGTACATCCATTTCCAAAAAGATGAATCTACACATAACCTCAAAGCGTGCTATTATGATTAAGGGTGCTTAAGTGATGAGTAAATACAACAACCTCCCGGTCCCGTTTCTACAGCCTAATTTGGGTCCGACCAGGCTATTATTTACTGTTAACCCAGCCTAATTGGAATTGTAACCAAATTGTAACAATTTTGCATATTAAACGCCCGGGCTACTACTAGTGTGTGTGTGTGTGTGTGTGTGTGTGTGTGTGAGTGAGTGTGTATATATATATATATATATATATATATATATATATATATATTCAATATACGCAATTTTATCGCAATTTTATTTATTTCTTGTTTACTTTGTTACTTTCTCTCAAAACTCTATATTCTGATATTATTAGTAATCATTGCTATAAAGGTATAAATGCTCTCCCAGTCACTCCAGCTCTTTAGCAAACATAAAATAATAGATTCTCATTTGGGTCACCAATTTCATCCAATCAGAACAACCATTCATCAGCTTCAAATGTACAGTATATTGATTCAATGCCCAGTTTGTCTCATCCTTTACTTTATTTGTTCCCTGAGCTGAAAGTTTATGTTCTGTTTAAAACCAAAAGAACCACCAAAAGAAGACAAATCGTATAATTAAAGTTCTTATATATCAACACAATCCATGCCAGTACAATGCAATAGAAATGCAGACCAGGTGCCAGCGTTTCTATTAAAATTGAAAAAAAAAAAAAAAAACGTCCTGGCACAGTGGGTTATAGTGCTTTAAACGTAACCTGCCGTTTCCTGGCTAGGATTGGGTTAAATGATCTCTCTGTTAATGTCATTACTGTTGCTATACAAACTTGAGGAACCAAAACCAAATCATTTTTTAAATGTATGTGACATTTAAAGCAGTGGTTTTCAACTTTTTTCACATCAAGGTCCTTTATTTATTTGGCTTTTGAGCCACGGACCATAATGAGATTTAGCCTCTCAGACCCTAAACGTAGAGTATTTTGTCGTTGTTGGATAAGATTTTGTCCACAATGCCATGCTGTGTTGGTATGAGACGAGAGATAACAGGCAAACGTTGATCAAAATGACAATTATGATGAAGTGATGCAGATGTTTAACAATAATTTAACTCTTCTTGAGAGCGTAAAATGGAACCCTGATGGGTCCATTTGGCTTCACTTTACTCTCTCAAGAGTTAAAGATCTAATAAAAGGTCCATTTGGTTACCAACTCCCCCCCCCCCCCCCCCGGACCACTGGTTGAAAACAACTGTTTTAAAGGATAGAATGTATACAGGAAAATAAAACGACCCTGCCATCGGGTCCCTGGACAAGCTCGACGGGCACACGGTCCCGTCTCACAAAGCCTCCGACTGCTCAAACGCGGCTTTTGTTGCAGTTCTATACATATGCCAAGCGAACCCTAAATGCCCCCATTCTGTACATTCCATTCAGCATGCAATACAGCCCCACGTCTCTTTGTTGGCATTTTATTATAATTTGGATTAAATCTCTTAACAGTTTCATCAGAAATCATTCTCCACGAACAGCAGTGCAGGTGTCGGACTTAACTCGCCATATGTTGGAATTCAGAAAAGTTGCTTCTCCGTCTGATGGAAACCCAGTAACAGTCAAATAACTTCTGTGTAGCGCTGCGACGCGTTGTGAGCTTGTAGATCGGCTATTTTCAGCACGCAACCGAGTGTAAAATAAGCCATTACGACGGCATCAACAAAAAAAAGAAATACGGCGACAAAATGCATTTCCGTCGACAAAATCAAAACTAGACTAAAACTAGACTAAAACTAAAGTTTTTGCAGAATAATTAAATATGACTGAAACAAAATTAGATTGTATTCAAAAAGACTAAAACTAAATCAAAATATTGAGATAAGGTCTTGTTATGAAAGCACTGTGATGATGATTGTTATAAAGCAGACATTAAAGCAACAATAAAACAGAACATCAACTCACTGGCCCGCATCGAGTCATTGTAGGCCTGTGCTCTGTTAGTGTTTAACATGCACTGTCCTTCCAATTGACTCATTATGTTGTGTGTGAGCCATTACGCAGGGTCCAGGGTGTGTGTGTGTGTGGTGTGTGTGTGTGTGAAACATTATAATGTATGCAGCAGCTCCATCTAAAGGTCACCGGTATGAACTGCATGGAAGAAGAAAAAAACGGGAAAAAAAAGTTCTCTCTTTTTTCTAGTAGTAGAATAGGCTCTATGCACAGCAGCCATTTTGGAAAGAACTTGGGCCCCCTTCCCTACTTCCTCCACAGGTGTTACACACACACGCACGCACACACACGCATGCACGTTGCATGCACGCATGCACACCTTTTCTGCTTTCTTTCCTAAGAAACAACCAAACGACGGAGCTTTGCACGGAAACTAATTCCACCAACTGATTTGCACCTTTAAACCAGCTGTGTGTGATGTGACAGGGAAGCATGTCTGTTACAATGCGAGCAAAAGTACAAATGGAACCAAATGGACCCTTACAGGTCTGTAACTCTGAGAGAGCACAATCTCCAACTCTGAGTTGGAGATTGTTGAAATTAAAAAGTTAGACAAGAGGATATTCACTGATATGAGAGAGAGAGAGAGAGAGAGAGAGAGAGAGAGAGAGAGAGAGAGAGAGAGAGAGAGAGAGAGAGAGAAAGAGAGAGAGAGAGAGAGCATCATCTGCGTGCGTATAGGTCCGGCAGCCATCACTGACTGGGTCCATTGAGGGAGTTGCACTGGGTGGAATGTTGAGGTCCTGCATGTCATTGACCGAACGCTTCCTGCCATACAGTGACCACCAGTCCACTCTGTTAGTAGTGGATATAATATATATATATATATATATATATATTCTGGGACCTTACCATTAGCTTTAGAAACGGGTAGATTCATTGGTACTCCTGAGGAGGACAGAGTATGTTTACTGTGTGATTTGAAAGAAATTGAAAATGAAATTCATTTTTTGTTTTACTGCCCATTATATGAAGAACTAAGACATGTATTATTTTGTAAAATGACAACCATCTGTGTTAACTTTTTCTGGTTAGAGGACTACGAAAAGTTGGAATTTTGTTTTAGGAAAGGTATTTTTGCTTTAGCAGACTTTTTATGCAAAGCGTGGGAAAAAAGGCAGAATGTTTTGTTTGTGTAAAAAACACAAAAAAAAACACAAAAAAACCTGTTTCTTGTACACAATGCAATACTGACGCAATGATTTGTGGTGTGTCCTATAAGTCCATGTGGGCTGGGCGCCATGGGTGCATGACACAAAAATAAAGAATATCTATCTATATATATATATATATATATATATATATATATATATATATATATATATATATATATATATCAGCACCAGTCCACTCTGTTAGTAGTGGATATAATATGGAGTTGACTACAGCACCAGTCCACTCTGTTAGTAAGTGGATATAATATGGAGTTGACTACAGCACCAGTCCACTCTGTTAGTAAGTGGATATAATATGGAGTTGACTACAGCACCAGTCCACTCTGTTAGTAAGTGGATATAACATGGAGTTGACTACAGCACCAGTCCACTCTGTTAGTAGTGGATATAATATGGAGTTGACTACAGCACCAGTCCACTCTGTTAGTAGTGGACATGGAGTTGACTACAGCACCAGTCCACTCTGTTAGTAGTGGATACAATATGGAGTTGACTACAGCACCAGTCCACTCTGTTAGTAGTGGATATAATATGGAGTCGACTACAGCACCAGTCCACTCTGTTAGTAGTGGACATGGAGTTGACTACAGCACCAGTCCACTCTGTTAGTAGTGGATACAATATGGAGTTGACTACAGCACCAGTCCACTCTGTTAGTAGTGGATATAATATGGAGTTGACTACAGCACCAGTCCACTCTGTTAGTAGTGGATATGGAGTTGACTACAGCACTAGTCCACTCTGTTAGTAGTGGACATGGAGTTGACTACAGCACCAGTCCACTCTGTTAGTAGTGGATATAATATGGAGTTGACTACAGCACCAGTCCACTCTGTTAGTAAGTGGATATAATATGGAGTTGACTACAGCACCAGTCCACTCTGTTAGTAGTGGATATACTGTAATATGGAGTTGACTACAGCACCAGTCCACTCTGTTAGTAGTGGATATAATATGGAGTTGACTACAGCACCAGTCCACTCTGTTAGTAGTGGATATGGAGTTGACTACAGCACCAGTCCACTCTGTTAGTAGTGGATATGGAGTTGACTACAGCACCAGTCCACTCTGTTAGTAGTGGATATGGAGTTGACTACAGCACCAGTCCACTCTGTTAGTAGTGGATATACTGTAATATGGAGTTGACTACAGCACCAGTCCACTCTGTTAGTAGTGGATATAATATGGAGTTGACTACAGCACCAGTCCACTCTGTTAGTAGTGGATATACTGTAATATGGAGTTGACTACAGCACCAGTCCACTCTGTTAGTAGTGGACATGGAGTTGACTACAGCACCAGTCCACTCTGTTAGTAGTGGACATGGAGTTGACTACAAAAAAGCCATTTCACTAGAACTTTAAGCCTGATTTTAGGTTTTGGTGTTTCCTCATTTTAGAGAGTTCTTCAAACTCTCTGAAGGTTGTAGCCTCCGATAACACGCCCATAAAGCGGGGATGCCAGCCAGGGTTGATGTTGTGCTGCTGCTGGTGTTGCCGATACTGGACACAAAAAATGATAACATAGTTCCAGATGTGACAGATGGGTCAAAGTTGAACGAAAGTTGAGCTATATGGTAGACGATAGTTTTGTGGATTAACTCATTTAGACCTGCACGATTCTAAAATAAATCCTGACAGTTTTATGAAAAACCCATGTTTCTATTTCAGTGGTGCTCAAACTTTTTCATGACAAGGACCCCCAGAATGATCTGTATTTGGCTGTCGACCCGCATCTGAAAATATGTTGTTCCAGGGACCAGCAGAAGCAAAGATTTGAGTTAAAACGTTCGCTGTGAAAGAATATATATTCAAAGATTTGCACCAAATTTGTCTGTGTGCGTGCGTGTGTGTGTTTGTGTGCGTGTGTGTACGGTTGTAATGCACATAACTCGAGAACCGTTTGCCCCACCGACTTCAAATTCAACACACACGTTCCACACCCCCGCAGGGAATGCAGTGCCACGGTTGTCCAGGACCACCACAAAAGGCTCTGGTCTAGTTAAGAATATTTTGGGCGATCAATAACAGGCGATCATATATATGGTCAATTGGTCTTTAACCCATTTAGACCTGGCGTCGAAATGTTAAAAATGTCTTCTAAATCCTGACAGTTTTCTGAAATACCTATGTTTCTATATCAGTGGTGCTCAATATTTCATGTCAAGGACCCCAAATATTATATGTATTTGACCACCGACCCCCATCTAAAAATATGTTGTTCGAGGGACCAGGGAATATGTTGTTCCAGGGACCCCCCCCCCCCAGAAGTTTTTTCTCTTTTCTTTTTTTCCACCACGCACATCATGAGCAAAATGAATAGTGGGTTGTGTGGCCGCAAGATGACGTTTACGCATAGTGGAAGCTCCTAAATGCGTAATTTACGGAAAATGTTCATTACTTGAGGATAAAGCATGGCATAAGATTGAGCCCTAAATCTACGGTTGATTTAGTCGACTGAAATGTCTTTTGGCGGGCTTGGATGCCGTCGTATAATGACCGATTTTACACGTGCTGAAAACAGCAGATCTACAAGCCCCCATGCGTCGCAGTGCGATGCGTTGTGAGCTTGTAGATATGCAATTTTCAGCCCGCACATGAAATTACTTGCCTTTTACTTATGCTGGATCTCTTGTGCACTAGTCCCTTCCTAACATTTTAGTCTAGTTTCTATTTGTTGACGAAATTGTCAATATAATAGTTAGTCCTAGTTTTAGTCATCATAGCTTAGTTTTCATTTGGTTTCCGTCAGTGAAAAAAAGGTAGTCGACGAACATTTTTCGTGGACAGGGACAGGACTGGACTAGCCTGGGGTCCACCTATGCTTTCTATGGCATAGGCAGCTCCCGGCAGGATCCGCCGGGAGAATCTAGACGCAGCTGTGCGACATGAGACATGAGACAGAGAGAGAGAGGAGTGTGTGTGTGTGTGTGTGCACGCGTGTGCGTCAATTTAACAAAGGTGCAGACAATCAGAAATCAGCAGAGAGTGATCGATGTTTGTGCTACTGTATGCCATATTGAAGTGGACTCGGCCCCAGACCTTTTTTTCTCCCTGGAAATAAAAACATCTGGGTTTCCGAGGCTAGGACTGGACTCGCTGACTGGGACGAGGCAGTCTAGAGGGACCGGCTGGCTGGGACGAGGCAGTCTAGAGGGACTGGCTGACTGGGACGAGGCAGTCTAGAGGGACTGGCTGGCTGGGACGAGGCAGTCTAGAGGGACTGGCTGGCTGGGACAAGGCAGTCTAGAGGGACTGGCTGACTGGGACGAGGCAGTCTAGAGGGACTGGCTGGCTGGGACGAGGCAGTCTAGAGGGACTGGCTGACTGGGACGAGGCAGTCTAGAGGGACTGGCTGGCTGGGACGAGGCAGTCTAGAGGGACTGGCTGGCTGGGACGAGGCAGTCTAGAGGGACTCGCTGACTGGGACGAGGCAGTCTAGAGGGACCGGCTGGCTGGGACGAGGCAGTCTAGAGGGACTGGCTGGCTGGGACGAGGCAGTCTAGAGGGACTGGCTGGCTGGGACGAGGCAGTCTAGAGGGACTGGCTGGCTGGGACGAGGCAGTCTAGAGGGACTCGCTGACTGGGACGAGGCAGTCTAGAGGGACTGGCTGACTGGGACGAGGCAGTCTAGAGGGACTGGCTGACTGGGACGAGGCAGTCTAGAGGGACTGGCTGGCTGGGACGAGGCAGTCTAGAGGGACTGGCTGGCTGGGACGAGGCAGTCTAGAGGGACTGGCTGACTGGGACGAGGCAGTCTAGAGGGACTGGCTGGCTGGGACGAGGCAGTCTAGAGGGACTGGCTGGCTGGGACGAGGCAGTCTAGAGGGACTGGCTGGCTGGGACGAGGCAGTCTAGAGGGACTGGCTGGCTGGGACGAGGCAGAGCCTTAGATATAAACAGAGTTACGCAAACTGCGTTCACTTCATGGGGCTTCAGTCCAATGGCGGCTCTCCTACATAGACATTGGGACAACGAACTGGGACAAGTCCTGGACCGGAAGTAGGCAGAAATGCATTGGACTCAGGCAACAGCCCAGCTTTAATGATCTTAAATCCCTTTATTTTAAATTGTTTTGTAGTAATAGTACAACATAAACATTAAAGATACTTTAGTTGTTACTGTACAATACTTTAAAACAGTTGTCATGTTGCACACATGCTTAAAATAGCTCTTGTTTGCACCGCCCTCGTTGAAAACAATGTATTTCCAACTCCAGCTTGTCTCAGTTCAGGCTGCATGAACAGCGCTCGAGCGCTCGGTTTCTGCCCCCTCTATATCGTAACTCTTTTATTAGATGGCTCTGGGTCGAGGCAGCCCAGAGGGCAGCCAGCCAAGACTCAACAACCTCAGATAAACCTCTCTCTGATTATTATTATTATTATTAGCCCATAATAAAAAGTGAAAACCTTCCTGAATGGCACGGCCGTGGAGAGGGGAATACCGTGTGAATGTGTGACCAGCATGCAGCGGTGGCAAGAATAACCGAGTACATTTACTTAAGTACTGTACTTAAACCCTTTTAGACCTGAGGACGATTCTACAAATGCCTTCTAAAATCCTGACAGTGTTCTGAAAATCATCTGTTTCTATGTCAGTGGTTCTCAACCTTTTTCACGTCAAGGACCCCCAGAGTTATCTGTAATTGGCCGCTGACACCCATCTGAAAATACAGTATGTAGTTCCAGGGACCTCCTAGACGCAAAGATTTGAGTTAAAATCGTTCGCTCTGAAAGAATATATATTCAAAGCTTTGCGCCACATTTTAATTATTTTTCAAAAATAGCAGACCTTTCTGAAAAATCTATGTTTCCATGTCAGTCGTTCTTCGATTTTTCAAAAATAGCAGACCTACAAGCTCGTAGCGCGCCACTCGGTGGCGCGCTATGAGCTTGTAGATCTGCTATTTTCCAATAGCTAAAGCATAACATAATGCTTAAAACACCAAAAGGGGTTCCCGCCCAAAATGAGCTAATAGACGTCTAATATATGTGTTTTTTTGTGGTCTAGGCTTCTATACGTGCAGTAGCCTATATATATATATAGACGTTTTCAAAAACTGCTAATCAACGTCTAGGCTAAGCTTAGACCACTAAAAAAAACGTTTAGACATCTAATAGATGACTATTGCTCAGTGGGATACCGTACTTGTAGAAAACATGCATTAACCCATTTTGGGGCGGGAACCCCTTTTGGTGTTTTAAGCATTATGTTATGCTTTAGCTGTTGACAAATAGCAGATCTACAAGCTCATAGCGCGGCACTCGGTGCCGCGCTATGAGCTTGTATAGGTCTGCTATTTTTTGAAAAATCGTGAAAATGTGGCGCAAATCTTTGAATATATATTCTTTCAGAGCGAATCTTTGCTTCTGAGGGGTTCCTGGAACATATTTTCAGATGGGGTTCGGCGGCCAATTCCATATAATCTTGGGGGTCCTTGACATGAAATAGTTTGAGAACCACTGACATTAGAAACATGAGGTTTTTCAAGAAAACTGTCATGATTTAGACGACATTTGTAGAATCGTCCTCAGGTCTAAATGGGTTAACGGACCACCTCGGTCTTATATTACATGTCGGCCATTTGCAAATAGCCGATGGAGCTCGACTACATCAGGGTGTTTGACACAGAGACCAACCTCTGGCTGAGGCAGGATGGAGCTCGACTACATCAGGGTGTTTGACACAGAGACCAACCTCTGGCTGAGGCAGGATGGAGCTCGACTACATCAGGGTGTTTGACACAGAGACCAACCTCTGGCTGAGGCAGGATGGAGCTCGACTACATCAGGGTGTTTGACACAGAGACCAACCTCTGGCTGAGGCAGGATGGAGCTGGACTACATCAGGGTGTTTGACACAGAGACCAACCTCTGGCTGAGGCAGGATGGAGCTCGACTACATCAGGGTGTTTGACACAGAGACCAACCTCTGGCTGAGGCAGGATGGAGCTGGACTACATCAGGGTGTTTGACACAGAGACCAACCTCTGGCTGAGGCAGGATGGAGCTCGACTACATCAGGGTGTTTGACACAGAGACCAACCTCTGGCTGAGACAGGATGGAGCTGGACTACATCAGGGTGTTTGACACAGAGACCAACCTCTGGCTGAGGCAGGATGGAGCTCGACTACATCAGGGTGTTTGACACAGAGACCAACCTCTGGCTGAGGCAGGATGGAGCTCGACTACATCAGGGTGTTTGACACAGAGACCAACCTCTGGCTGAGGCAGGATGGAGCTCGACTACATCAGGGTGTTTGACACAGAGACCAACCTCTGGCTGAGGCAGGATGGAGCTCGACTACATCAGGGTGTTTGACACAGAGACCAACCTCTGGCTGAGGCAGGATGGAGCTCGACTACATCAGGGTGTTTGACACAGAGACCAACCTCTGGCTGAGGCAGCACACCTTCTGCACATGCAGCCTCTTCCAGAAGGACGCATTCATTCAGCCTTTGCCTATACAATGGCATATTGACAAATATGGAGTTCCGCAAAGCTCAATATTTGGGGAAGAGATAACGTATGTACACCGCAGTAAGGACACAATGAAGGATGGCAAAAACACATATACAGAGAGAGAGAGAGAGAGAGAGAGAGAGAGAAAGAGAGAGCTCTGTTCATATTGCAGAGTGTAGCAAGTCTCACCCCCTCTCTCTCTCCCACCCCCTCTCCCCCTTCTCTCCATTACAGAAGCATAAAGGGCCTTGCAAACGTGAAGAGAGGACAGTTAGGAACGCAGGTGTTGTTTCCTGGATCAACACAGGTCTCCTCCAGGTCTGTTGAAGAGGGGCGCAACAGCGCAAGCGTAAAAAAAAAGCTAAACAGAATCCAGGTCTGGTGAGTCGCGGGGGGCGTGTGCGGGTAACGAGCACGCGCGCAACAAATGCACGGGACCGCGCTCACGTAAATACGCTTGCGTTGTCACACCGCGACTTCTCAGAGCAAAAACGCAGGTCACATTGAAAATGAACTATAGGCGCGTTTTATCGCTCCCCGTTTGCAAGGCCCTTTAGACTTCAGAGTGTGAGCAGCTCAACTGTTCCAAGATGTCACAGAGCTACAAAGCTCCCTTGAGGGAATGTTGGGGCTTGATGGAACAGCTGGCCCAGCGGTGCACGGGGCCCCCCTCTCCTCCTGGGCCCCTACACTCTGCTCTGCACTCGCTATAGCTTGTAGCTGGATGGATGGGTGTATGGGTGTGTGTGTGTGTGTGTGTGTGTGTGTGTGTGTGTGTGTGTGTGTGTGTGTGTGTGTGTGTGTGTGTGTGTGTGTGTGTGTGTGTGTGTGTGTGTGTGTGTGTGTGTGTGTGTGTGTGTGTGTGCGCGTGTGTGTGTGTGTGTGTGCGTGCGTGTGACTATGCTTGTGGGCATTGCAGGTTGGTGCCTTGCATGGCTTCCGCCACTGATGGCTTCCGCCGCCATCGGTGTGAGAATGTGTGTGTGAATGGGTGTGTGAATGTGTGTGTGAATGGGTGTGTGAATGTGTGTGTGAATGGGTGTGTGAATGTGTGTGTGAATGGGTGTGTGAATGTGTGTGTGAATGTGTGTGTGAATGTGTGTGTGAATGTGTGTGTGAATGTGTGTGAGAATGTGTGTGAGAATGGGTGTGTGAATGTGTGTGTGAATGGGTGTGTGAATGTGTGTGTGTGAATGGGTGTGTGAATGTGTGTGTGAATGTGTGTGTGAATGTGTGTGTGAATGTGTGTGTGAATGTGTGTGTGAAATGCACAATCTATATGTACTGTAGAGCGCTTTGGATAAAAGTGCTAGGCTATATAAATATATAGCCTAGCACTGGTATAGGTTTCGGCCTTTCGGGCAGGTGTGTGTGGGGTGTGTGTGTGTGTGTGTGGGGTGTGTGTGTGTGTGTGCGTTAGGGGTACAGCAGTTGCACAATCACGCACACACGATGACAGTAAAAAAGGACGATGAAAAAAGATAAAGCGAGCCCCACGCCCCCCGAAACTGCACGGGAAACCGAGAGAGAGAGAGAGAGAGAGAGAGAGAGAGAGAGAGAGAGAGAGAGAGAGAGAGAGAGAGAGAGAGAGAGAGAGAGAGAGAGAGAGAGCACAAAGACAATTCATAATGCCCTGTGGATAATTATGCAACACGCGCACACACGCACACACAAACGGACACACACACACACACACACACACACACACACACACACACACACACACACACACACACACACGTGCGCTCACACAGCATGCACAGACAGACTTCCATCTGCTCGCGGTGCCTGTGCTGTGCGTTGGGGGGTTAATTACAGGGGGAGGGAGAATACTTGTGGCTTCCGTCTCTGGTGTCGGAGGAGAAGGGTGCCTTTAAAGGGGCGGGGGATGAAAGCCTTTCTAACTATTTTTGACAACTGCAAAACAGGGAGAAAGCATTAAGACCTGAGGACGATTCTACAAATGCCTTCTAAATTCGGACAGTTTTCTGGAAAAAAAATCATGTTTCTATGTCAGTGGTTCTCAAATACTTTCATGTCAAGGACCCCCAGAAATATAATGTATTTGGCTGCCGACCCCCATCTGAAAATATGTTGGGACGTCCCCCCAGAAGCAAAGATTCGACTTAAAAAAAGTCTGAAAGAATATATATTCAACGATTTGCGCCACATTTGTCGCGATTTTTTATAAAATAGCAGATCTACAAGCTCGTAGCGCGGCACTCGGTGCCGCGCTATGAGCTTGTAGATCTGCTATTTTTCAATAGCTAAAGTATAACATAATGCTTAAAACACCAAAAGGAGTTCCCGTAGAAAATGGGTTAAGCTGTCACTGCAGAGAAAAACTGTCATATTGGCTTTTTTAGCATTTTTTTGAGCGGAGCCTCCTCTCCATTATGCAGCTATGTGTGTCCCTGTACGTGTCCGTCCGAGCACGGACAGCTGCAACACCTAAAGTGGCCAGTAGAGAACAGCGCAGAGTAAAGTGGCACAGAGTACACTACACTATACGAGTCCTGGACGCATTCCTGGGGGTCGGGATGTTCCGACCGGGACCCAAAAATGTACTTAAAGTACCAAAAGTAATATTTCTCATTATGCAGAATGTCTCATTGAGTTTTCAAATGTATAAAAATCTTTTGAAAATAGCCAATCTACAAGCTCACAATGTGTTGCGTCGCGACGCATTGTGAGCTTGTAGATCGGCTATTTTCAAATGACCGAAAATGTATATAGGACTGAAGTGGTTCATGTTATGTTTTGTAATAAATTAATCTAAATCTAAAACAAAGTATCTAGTAACCAAAGTTTTCAAATGTAATGTAGTGGAGTAAAACATACAATATTTGGATCTGAGATGTAGTGGAGTAGAAGTAAAAGGTACCCAGCAGGCACCTATAGAGGGCACAGGGAGTGTTTCTGACGTCCCTAGAGGGCACAGGGAGTGTTTCTGACGTCCCTAGAGGGCACAGGGAGTGTTTCTGACGTCCCTAGAGGGCACAGGGAGGCACAGGGAGTGTTTCTGACGTCCCTATAGAGCAGGGGTTCTCAACCCGTGGGTCGCGACCCCTCGGAGGGCCGCCAAATTATTTTGGGGGTCCCCCAAAAAAATATATATATTTTTTTGCAACTGAATGGCTGGAAAGGGGAAATGAAGAGTTTACATATAGTACACAATAGGGCTGGGCGATATGACAAAATCTCATATCACGATATAGAATTTTTTTTATCACGATAACGATATACTCACGATATAGCATATTTTTTACGATACCGATTTTTTTATCTAAAAAATAGATTTTTGTTCAGGCTGAGTACTTTACTGTACTGTACTTGGGCTGTACTGTACTGTACTCAATTCAATTTTTCAATTCAATTTTATTAAAGTGTCAAATCACAACAAGTTGTCTCAAGACACTTTACAACCAACAAAGATCCACCCAGAGCAAGCAATATACTGTACTGTACTGTACTGTACTGTACTGTACCAAGTGACACTTGGTGGTGACAATAATTATGCTATTTCCGTGCTCGGATACAGGGACACACATAGCTGTCATAGTGGTTGCACCACTAAAAAAACCAGGAAAAGAACACTTATGCCAATATCAAACTTATGCCAATTACAATATGTAAAATCACAATATCCAGTCTAATTATATGAATATAATACTGATGCCCTGCCCATGCACAGACGGGCCTAAAGCAAGTACAAAAAGAATACAAAATAAAATAATAATAATAATAATAATAATAATAATAATAATAGTTATTATTATTATTATTTTGTATTATTTTTGTACTTGCTTTAGGCCTGTCTGTGCATGGGCAGGGCATCAGTATTATATTCATATAATAGTTATTATTATTATTATTATGACAATTAAAAAGCAAAAATAAAGAAATAAGACTTTCCCATTCAGACACAGAAGTACAGGCCTGTGTCTGCATTCAATTGTCTTAAGGAAAAAAGAAATACCTCATGTCACTCACTGCCACAGTTGTTTCAGTTCATTTTAAGCTCTGTATAGGTTCTGTTGTAGTTGTAGTGTAGTTTGTTAAAGACGTTGGGAAGCTTAACGATGTTTAATTGACTACAGGCGATAGAGTGAGAGACAACGCGACCGCGTCGTTAACTCTCCATGCCCAGCTGTGCGTATGGGAGTGGATGTTTTTCTTTTCCTTTTTTTTTTTGATGATGATCACAACTTAAGTTAGCGTCTTGTGTTGTTGTTGTTGTTGGAAGCTGTTGCTGAATTAAGGACTTTTCAAATGGAATAATTTATTTGGAACAATAAAACAAGACAGGTAAGAGGAAAGACGTAGAAGAAGTTTGCACCCGACGGACAAGCTCAATTGTGCAACTGTGTAAAACATGCGTGGCTCACGCAGTTTATCAATTTGACCCAACATGAAACCTGCATATATAAAAGTGAATGGCCAGTTACTTTAGTGTTACTCCGCTCTGAATCTCGTCAGCCATCATCTCCCTTCATGTTTGTTGTGAAAAAACAGCACAGCGTGGCTGGGCGCTGTGACGTAAAATACGACGATATAAACGATAGAGAACATTTTTCACGATAGACATTTTCTATCGTCTATACGATATATATCGTCATATCGCCCAGCCCTAGTACACAATACATAGTACATGCATACACCTTCCCTATTTATTTATGGTGTATTGTCTCTATTATTAAGCTTATTGTAGCAGTCAATTTATATTGGGGGGTCGGGAGGGGGCGGGGCGGGGGTCCGACTCCCGAGACATTGCCAAAGCATTTCTGGGGGTCCCCGGCCAAAAACGTTGAGAACCCCTGCTATAGAGGGCACAGTGAGTGTTTCTGACGTCCCTAGAGGGCACAGTGAGTGTTTCTGACGTCCCTAGAGGGCACAGGGAGTGTTTCTGACGTCCCTAGAGGGCACAGGGAGTGTTTCTGACGTCCCTAGAGGGCACAGGGAGTGTTTCTGACGTCCCTAGAGGGCACAGGGAGTGTTTCTGACATCCCTATAGGGCACAGGGAGTGTTTCTGACGTCCCTATAGAGGGCACAGTGAGTGTTTCTGACGTCCCTATAGGGCACAGTGAGTGTTTCTGACGTCCCTAGAGGGCACAGTGAGTGTTTCTGACGTCCCTATAGAGGGCACAGTGAGTGTTTCTGACGTCCCTATAGGGCACAGTGAGTGTTTCTGACGTCCCTAGAGGGCACAGTGAGTGTTTCTGACGTCCCTAGAGGGCACAGTGAGTGTTTCTGACGTCCCTAGAGGGCACAGTGAGTGTTTCTGACGTCCCTATAGAGGGCACAGTGAGTGTTTCTGACGTCCCTATAGGGCACAGTGAGTGGGCACAGTGAGTGTTTCTGACGTCCCTAGAGGGCACAGTGAGTGTTTCTGACGTCCCTATAGAGGGCACAGTGAGTGTTTCTGACGTCCCTATAGGGCACAGTGAGTGTTTCTGACGTCCCTAGAGGGCACAGTGAGTGTTTCTGACGTCCCTATAGAGGGCACAGTGAGTGTTTCTGACGTCCCTATAGGGCACAGTGAGTGTTTCTGACGTCCCTAGAGGGCACAGTGAGTGTTTCTGACGTCCCTATAGGGCACAGTGAGTGTTTCTGACGTCCCTAGAGGGCACAGTGAGTGTTTCTGACGTCCCTAGAGTGCACAGGGAGTGTTTCTGACGTCCCTATAGAGGGCACAGGGAGTGTTTCTGACGGGGGCGAGTTGGTAAATGGGGAGTGGTTTGGTGTCCGCCCGGGGGCGAGTTGGTAAATGAGGAGTGGTTTGGTGTTGGCCCGGGGGCGAGTTGGTAAAGAGGGCGAGTGGTTTGGTGTTCGCAGAGAGGGCACAGTGATTATGAGCAGGCTGTTATAGCTGTGTGACATCTGCAGATATAAAGGAACACAAATTACTAACTCTGCGATGGAAAAAAGCAGCTTTCAAAAGAAACACGAGTCAAGGGCAAACATTCAATGTAAAAAAATAAAAAGTCCATCCACGTATAATCCAATAACGTTGGGGCGGCGCGGCGAGGCGCCTGTTGTTCATTTGAGACGCGACGCAGCTCCAGAATCTTACTGTAATTGTATTGTTGGTTCTTTTTTTTATTGCTGTTTTTTTTTACGCTCTCTGGGGGTGTTGTCAACTTGTCATGTGCATTAATCAGACACACATGAAACAGCTGGAACATTGTCAGACTCACATGTCTGGATGCACGCATGCACGCACACACAGACACACGCTACGCAATGCACGCATACACACAGACACACGCTACGCAATGCACGCATACACACAGACACACGCTACGCAATGCACGCATACACACGCTACGCAATGCACGCATACACACAGACACACGCTACGCAATGCACGCATACACACAGACACACGCTACGCAATGCACGCATACACACAGACACACGCTACGCAATGCACGCATACACAGACACACGCTACGCAATGCACGCATACACACAGACACACGCTACGCATACACACGCTACGCAATGCACGCATACACACAGACACACGCTACGCAATGCACGCATACACACAGACACACGCTACGCAATGCACGCATACACACAGACACACGCTACGCAATGCACGCATACACACAGACACACGCTACGCATACACACAGACACACGCTACGCAATGCATGCATACACACAGACACACGCTACGCAATGCACGCATACACACAGACACACGCTACGCAATGCATGCATACACACAGACACACGCTATGCAATGCACGCATACACACGCTATGCAATGCACGCATACACACAGCCACACGCTACGCAAAGCATGCATACACACAGACACACGCTACGCAATGCACGCATACACACAGACACACGCTACGCAATGCACACATACACACAGACACACGCTACGCAATGCATGCATACACACAGACACACAATGCATGTCAAACTGGGGGTCCTTGAAATTAAAACGGGTTGAGAATCTCTGCTAGAGCCGTAAACATGTTCTCTTATGGGGGATCTCTGGCATATCTTTTCAAATGGGGGTCCGCGGGCTAATTAGTGTCAATATGGGGGTCCTTGACATGAAAACGTTGGGGAAGTCGACTAGTTTACTAGTCGACTAGTAAATCCACTAGTCGACCTTGTTGGTACTAGTTGACTAGTTGAAGAAAAAAAATAAAGTAGTTTTTTCCCGATTTTGTAGGCCTCAAGATCAGGTAGATTATAGTTATAGTCACCATGTACACAGTTTTTAAATGTACAAATATTTATTTCCAAAAAAATAAAAAATAAATATATATATATATTTTTTAACACAATAGGTGGTTAAACAACTAGTCGACTAGTAAACTAGGCAACTAGTAAAAATGACTAGAAGTGAATGCCCTAACACACACACACACACACACACACACACACACACACACACACACACACACACACACACACACACACACACACACACACACACACACACACACACACACACACACACACACACACACACACACACACACACACCTTACATTCCTGTTGGGGGTGTGAGCACTTAAGACTTCGGTTTGTCAAGTACACAAGAGGCGAATTCCGAAACGGCAAAGTAAAACATACCCTTTTAAAGAGAAGTGTGGACCATTTTACAGGAGTTTCCCTCTATGGCGGCCGGCCACACACACACACACGCACACACGCACGCACACGCACACACACACACACACACACACACGCACACGCACACGCACACGCTCACGCACGCACGCACGCACATGCGCACGGTTCAGAGCGCCATAAAGCATAATATCCTGGTCTTTGATCAGCCAAAGAAAGGCATCCAGCTAAGATTAGACGGGCTCTCTGAGAACAACTTGGCATCTGGTGATGCTGGAAACCAAACACAAGCCTCCTGCAGCCCCAGTGTACAACAAGTATACAACTATAACGGAGTCCACTCCACGCGCACGCACGTGTGTGCACATGCACGTCAGAGATCAGAACAGCCTGCCCAGTCAACCAACCAACCAGAAACAAGCCAGCCAGCCAGCCAACCAAGAAACAAGCCAGCTAGCCAGCCAGCCAGCGAGCCAGCCAGCCAGCCAGAAACCAGCCTGCCTCCCAACCAGCCAAACCATTGAACCAACCAATCAGAATGCAGAAAGTAGGTACCCTCACAAAAACATGCAGTAATCCCATGGTCTCTAAACTGCCTCCCCCTGGCCAGCCGGGGCGCCTGATGGAGGGGAAAGGAACTGGTTGGAATAACGTGTTCCTTCCACGCGCTACGTCCAACCAGGGAAACTCCCCCCTGTCAGGTGTAAAGGAGCAACTTGGACACTCATGCATGAAGGAAGCATGAGTTCAAGTCCGTTGCTCTCCCCATGTCCCCCATATATGGGGACTAGGTTGGCGGAGGGTGTGTAGAGCCCATGATCACATTAGATAATTGACACAGGGGTGAAAAAATGGGTTACAAAATCGTGGGATAAAAAATATTTAAAAAAAAAAGAATGCAGAAAGTACAAGTGAAATGAAAATAAAAACTAGGGCTGGGACTCGATTACGCTTTTTTATTATTATTTTGTTTTACTGATTATGGTACGAGTGAATCAATGATTTCCCATACACTGGGACAAGCAAAGAGGTCTGATTCTCTCCCATGGCGAGCATTATGCGTGCATGTTGCAGAGAGTACAGACAAAGTGGGGTCCGGGGACCCCCAGGGGTCCTTGAGGGAGTTCCAGGGGGTCCCCACCCAGCTAAATGATAGTTTGGAACCAAATGGACCCTTACATGGGTCTGTAACTCTGAGAATGTACAAATGGACCCTTACATGGGTCTGTAACTCTGAGAGTGTACAAATGGAACCAAATGGACCCTTACATGGGTCTGTAACTCTGAGAATGTACAAATGGAACCAAATGGACCCTTACATGGGTCTGTAACTCTGAGAGTGTACAAATGTGTACACATTTGTACACTCAGAGTTAAATTAACATTGCTTTTACTATATAAATTGGGGGTCCCCATAGATAGAAATGCCATTAAATGGGGGACGTAGCCTAATGCTTGTCAAAAAAAAAAAAAAGGATAGAGTGTGGACCGGAGCGACCTCTCCAAGGACCCTGCACACCTGAGTCCATTCCACGCGACACTCCAAGGACACTGCACACCTGAGTCCATTCCACGCGACACTCCAAGGACACTGTACACCTGAGTCCATTCCACACGACACTCCAAGGACACTGCACACCTGAGTCCATTCCATGCGACACTCCAAGGACACTGCACACCTGAGTCCATTCCACGCGACACTCCAAGGACACTGCACACCTGAGTCCATTCCATGCGACACTCCAAGGACACTGCACACCTGAGTCCATTCCACAAGACACTCCAAGGACCCTGCACACCTGAGTCCATTCCACAAGACACTCCAAGGACCCTGCACACCTGAGTCCATTCCACGCGACACTCCAAGGACCCTGCACACCTGAGTCCATTCCACGCGACACTCCAAGGACACTGCACACCTGAGTCCATTCCACACGACACTCCAAGGACACTGCACACCTGAGTCCATTCCACGCGACACTCCAAGGACACTGCACACCTGAGTCCATTCCACGCGACACTCCAAGGACCCTGCACACCTGAGTCCATTCCACACGACACTCCAAGGACACTGCACACCTGAGTCCATTCCACACGACACTCCAAGGACACTGCACACCAGAGTCCATTCCACACGACACTCCAAGGACACTGCACACCTGAGTCCATTCCACGCAACACTCCAAGGACACTGCACACCTGAGTCCATTCCACGCGACACTCCAAGGACACTGCACACCTGAGTCCATTCCACCCTGCACACCTGAGTCCATTCCACCCTGCACACCTGAGTCCATTCCACGCGACACTCCAAGGACACTCCACACCTTCGTATAGGTAACGTGTCCCTAGCCCATTTAGGCCTGACGTCGAAATAAAAGAAAATGTCTTCAAAAAAGGAGCTGGTTAATTTAACAAGCACCTTATGGATCAGGCTTATCGAGCCGGGTTCTTATTGAGCCCACCATCGAGCATTCTTCTTTAATCATTTTGTGGAAAGTTCATGAGACGACACATTCTGAACAGAACAAATATCTTTTACTAAAGGCCTTCAAACAGCCTACAGTACTTTTCTATAACAGACAGATCAGGCAATTGAACGTTTTACTTTTGGCAAACTAAAGCGGGGCCCTGTTGGGCACTGGCCTACTTGGAACGATGCAAGTTGGAAATGCATGCCCCACCCACACACACACACACACACACCCACACGCGTGTGTGCGTGCGTGCGTGCGTGTATTTTAGACTTCTGCTATTAAAAAAAATAGCCGATCTACTGTACAAGCATCTACAACATTTTGTAGATGAAGATGCTGCACATTTTGTATTTAAAATATAACATATTTGGGTGAAAAAAGGAAAAGAAAGGTGAAACGGTCCGTTCTGCATAAAGGTGTAATTAGTTTCACGTTTACTGCCAGTATATTTTGATGCCACTGAGTTAGTAGTTTCACTTAACTTAAGTATGGACTTATATTGGTTGTCTATGGTGGGGTCTATGGTCTATGGTGGGGTATACAAACATGGCCATAACTAGCGATATTTCTGGCAGAGCAGACCTCTCGTTATGTGGACCTTTATGACCAAATTAATAGAAAAAATACAAATAAAAAGTATGTCATGACATCACAGGTCCTCTCAAAGTTTGGATAGGGCTCCCTGGCTAGTGATAGTTCTTTTCTTTCCAGTTTGAATCCAGGACTTGTACTTATATTAGAATATTTCTACGATGCGGTATTGCAACTTTTTTCCTAAAGAACAAGCAGTTCTTGCAGTGTTGATTTCGTTGACTAAAACTATGACAAACAATGTTCGTCGACTACCTTTTTTTTCCCACGATGACTGAAACTAAGCCTAAATATACTGACAATTTAATCGACAAATGAAAACTGTTGTGGTGGTGAAGTGGAGAAGAGATCCAGTAGAACTAAAAGACAGGTTATGTTTGGCTGTGCTCGGGTGTTGTGCTCTGTCCGACATGCGTCCCGCATGTCGCACATGCGCTTCTCCCGTGCTTGCGGTTATGGTTAGGTTAGGGTTTGAGGTCGTCGTTTGTCGGACAAATGACTAGTCTGAACCAGAGTGTAGAGTAGGAGAGTTTGGATCTCCATCCAAACATAGTTCCAAACATAGTTCCAAACATAGTTCCAAACATTGCTCCTGTGGTGGCTGGAACTATCTAGATAGAATGAGCACTTCCGCATTCCATTGTTACAATGGGAGTCAACGCTAGTGTCGCCACTCTCTTACTAGATTACTCTGGTCTGAACTAAGTACTGCACCCGTTGTGCTCTGAAAATAGCAGATCTACACGCTCACAACGCACCACGTTGTGACTCGTCGTGAGCTTGTAGATCGGCCATTTTCAGCATGCAACCACGTGTAAAATCAGGCATTACGTTACGACGCCATCAAGGCCCACCAAAAATGCATTTCAGTCGACAGATTTAGTCGACTAAAGCTTTTCAGATGTGACTAAAACTAAACTTTTTTGTTGTTGTCAAAAGACAGACTATGACTAAAACAGAAATCAAAATCTGCTGTCAAAAGCAGCACTGCAGCCCACTGGCAGACAGACAGGCAGACAGACAGGCATGTACTGCACTGCAGCACACTGGCAGACAGACAGGCATGCACTGCAGCACACTGGCAGACAGACAGGCATGCACTGCAGCACACTGGCAGACAGACAGACATGCACTGCAGCACACTGGCAGACATACAGACAGGCATGTACTGCACTGCGCGGTCCGTTGATGTCGTGACTCACTTGCGCTGCCATCTGGCGAATGACGGCGGGTCACATTGTTCTGTGCGGCGCGGTGACCTAACACCTTCCATAATGGAAGGAAAAGGAACAAAAGAGAAAGTAACAATGTTACATTATTACGTATGCGCTGCTCCTCCGTGGCTGCGTTTTCCTCTCCCCAACTATGGCGCGGGCTCAGGGTGGTGGCGATCGAGGAGGGAGGTCAGGACTCGGCGCTTAAAAGGCCTGAATCGGCCCGTCGCGCGATGGAGTCAGCGGAGAACATAGCCAACCTATGAGCTCACAGACAAGCTGGGCATCTGTGAATCTGTGATACCGCCATACAACGCAAGTGTGAGAGGGAGGATGACTGATTTAAGCAGTCACACCTGGCCTGAGTCAAACTAGAACTGGACTCAGAGCTGGGTGTGGCTGCGCACCTGTTGTGCATGGACTTGATCAGTCATCCTCCCTCTCACAGCAAGTATAACTACAAAGTATAACCACTAAAGCTCAGATTTATGGAGGCTCCCCCCCCCCCCCCCCATCTCAGTTGTTGTGGCAGAAAGAAGACTCCACTTTGCTGGACACTGCCACAGAGCAAAAGACCAGGTCATTTCGGATATTCTTCTGTGGAGACTACCCTGCCCATCAAGAGGAACAGGACCTCTCACATTTCCAGATGTTCTGAGTAGGGACACAGTCACACAGGACTGACTGTGAATGAACTTGGTGTTGGTGTGGCAATGAGCAACAGAGACCAGTGGAAGCAGCTTGTGTCGCAGATCTCGAGGGCACTCGAAGGATGATGATGATGAAAAAAAGGACTTGACACATACAAAGACACGCGGGCTATAGCTGACAGTCAGGGACGGGTCTGTTCCACAGAGCCTGGGACCTGATGGGCCACGGGGCTACTCCCTACTACTAGTAGGGAGTAGCCCTACAAGCTCATAGCGCGGCATTCGGTGCCGCGCTATGAGCTTGTAGATCTTCTATTTTTCAATAGCTAAAGTATAAAAGAATGCTTTAAAACACCAAAAAGGGGTTCCCGCCCAGAATGGGTTAATATGGCATACATGTAAGGCGTGGTAACGATGCCATCCAGGGGCACCGTGGGTGAATACGTTATTTACAGGGGGTGACTGACCCCAGCAAACTGACTGGAGAACCTCTGCCATAGACTGCATGGAACCTTTTGCTGCTTCCTCAGAACATGGCAACACAAGATATACTGCATGGAACATCTGGGGACCCCTCCTCATTGGCACGCACGCACGCACGCCACACACACACACACACACACACACACACACACACACACACACACACACACACACACACACACACACACACACACACACACACACACACACACACACACACACACACACACACACACACACACACACACACACACACACACACACACACACACTCCGTGTTGGTGCCAATTAAGGAACGTAATGAAAGGAAGGGAGATGAATGGACTCATGGACGCCGCGGGGATGCGCCATATAAGGGCGCACTTCCGCCATCAGTGCGATGATACACGCTCAAATGAATTGCCAGCGGCGAATGAGGCGTCTACCTTTCTATGTCTATGGAGAAAACCATGCAAGGCACCGACCTGCACACATCCGGGAGAAATTTAGGATTTCGGCGTGTCAAGGACATTTTGACACTACAACCCTGGGTGAGAGGGGGGGGGGGGGGGGGGGGTCGAACTGGGAACATTCTGGTTCCCAGGCTGGTTTCTATCTACCTCCAGAGCCAGCAGTGCACCGCCGCTGCAAAGCGTCATGTTGCGAGCTTGTAGATCTGCTATTTGAGGCATGCAACACCACTGTGCAACTAAATCAAAACGTAAGCTGTAGCTGTTCTGTGTCCCTCATCCCGAGTCTCTCTGTATGTACTGTATGAGTGTGCGTGCGTCTGTGCGTGCGTGTATGTCTTGTGCGTGCGACCGTGCGGGCATGCGCGAGCGTGTGTGAGTGTGAGTGTCCGTGCGTGCATGCGTGTATGTATGTACAGTATGTATGTATGTGTGACTGTGTGTGTGTGTGTGTGTGTGTGTGTGTGTGTGTGTGTGTGCGCGTGCATGCGTGCAGAGGTGAGCGCCTGTCACTTGGCCGCACGCTGCATAACACAGACATTTTCCATTGTGTCAGCAGCGGAGCGGAGGAGCCTAGCGGAGCGGCTCCCTCCTCCAAACACACAGCGCACACAGCCACCACTTCATTAAATGACTTCACAGTCTTGGCAGAGGCAGTGGGAAAGTCTATATTAACTGTGTGTGAGATTCGCTGGGAGGCCAACAAAGAGCATACTTGTTCTTCCATGGCGGGCTGTGTGTGTGCGCCGCTGCACCACCGCTGTTTAGAGGGGGATTTCTGGAAGGGGCCACATCGGGGTCCCCCCCCCCCCCCCCCCCACCCCCCCACCCCTCTGGCATGGACCTCTCTGCATCATTTTAGCCTCACGTGTTCTGTCTGTCTGTCTGTCTGTCTGCCTGTCTCTCAGTGACGCACGCACGCACGCACGCACGCACACACGCACGCACGCACGCACGCACGCACGCACACACACAGCTGAGTCGACCTTTAAGCCCAATTTATGCTCGGTAACGGTGGCGGCGCTCGCCGACGAGGACAGATTTGGAAAATGTGACGACTAAGGTCACACACCATGAATGAACAAGACCGACCGTAGGAATTATGACGACTGTAGCGACAGTATTCATCTTCAGCACATCCAGATGTGTGTGTGCGTGTGTGTGTGTGTGTGTGTGTGTGTGTGTGTGTGTGTGTCATCCACTTTTGTGTTTGTTTTCTTTGTCTTTGGGTTTGATTTTGATTACGATATGTTCATTATATTATCGGGTTAGGCTCTTTGAATCAATTTTTAAACGAACATTTTTAACTCAAATATTTTCTTCTGGGCGACCCTGGGAGGCTGGAACAAAACATTTAGAGATGGAGGGGTTCCGCTGCCAAATACATATAGCCTAATTTTGGGTGGTCCTTGACATGGGAATGGGAACGTTTGAGCACCACTGATATAGAAGCATATAGGTTTTTTTTTGAGAAAACCGGATTTGGAAGATATTTTGTAGAATCGACCTCATGGTGGCTAACGGGCCGGCAGCATCATGGTTCTGAGGAAGAAACCCATCTGCGTCACAGTTCCAGTACCAGTACCAGTACCAGTACCATACTGGAGAAAGTCCACCATTTCCTCATAGGTGCAAACAACACTGGTATCACCATCGATAAGACCTTCATTTTATTTTTGAGGGGCGCTAGCATTTATGTTATACTTTAGCTATTGAAAAATAGCAGATCTACAAGCTCATAGCGAGCTTGTAGGTCTGCTATTTTTTTGAAAAAAATCGTGAAAATGCGGCACAAATCTTTGAATATATATTCTTTCAGAGCGAACGTTTTTAACTCAAATATTTGCTTTTCATATGTGGGTCGGTGGCCCAATACATATCATTTTTGGGGTCCTTGACAAGACATGAAATATTGAGCACCACTGATACAGAAACATTTTTTCAGAAAACTGTCAGGATTTAGAAGACTTTTTTTTTTTTTTTCCGACGTCAGGCCTAAATGGGTTAAATGCCTTTGACAATGAAGGGGAATATTAATTGACTGCTACAATAACCTTAATAATAGAGACAATACACCATAAATAAATACTGAAACCAGAATCATTAGGGAAGGTGTATGCAACAGTGAACTCTTAATTTCTATGTGAACTCTTAATTTCCATATTCTAGCCATTCAGTTGCAACCCCCCCCCCCCCCCCCCCCTTGTTGTAATATCACAGTATGGTGATGTAAAACAAACGATAAAACAAACATTAAATTGTCTTTATTGTTAATGGCATTTAATGTTTGTGTTTATAGGGACAAGCTGACGTACATTTTCTCTTCATTGTCAATGGCGTTTTTAACATTTAGCAGTTTTCTGAAAAAGCTATGTTTCTATGTCAGTCGTTCTTCGATCTTTC
Organism: Electrona antarctica; assembly: GCF_951216825.1. Taxonomy (NCBI): domain Eukaryota; kingdom Metazoa; phylum Chordata; class Actinopteri; order Myctophiformes; family Myctophidae; genus Electrona; species Electrona antarctica. The sequence continues at coordinate 21,647,470 of NC_136810.1, forward strand.
AAAAATAGCAGACCTACAAGCTCATAGCGCGCCACTCGGTGGCGCGCTATGAGCTTGTAGATCTGCTATTTTTCAATAGCTAAAGCATAACATAATGCTAACACCAAATGGGATTCCCGCCCAAAATGGGTTAGGACAAGCCCATGTCTCCATCATGAACTCAATATAGGCCTAAGTACTGGAAGACGTGAAAAGTTAGATTGCTTAAGACAAGCTGTGTCATTCGGTGTCCCTGAATCTCTAGTTGGTTCAGCATGGAGAAACCCAGCCCTGGAATTATTTCTGCAAAGCAAATTTAAAGCCCAAAAGGATTGGTTAATTCGGTGGGGCTTTGCTGCCATAAAGTGGCGACAAGGTGTTACTACACAATAAGTGTTTCCTCAAATCAGCATGTGGATGACATTATACAGGTATATACGGTATATACTGTACCTCACATTCTACAGTCATCTTTAATGATTAGAGCAGGCTTCCACCGGATGTCAAAAAGTACCTTTTAAACAGTGGGCTCTCACACATTTTTTCCATGTCAGGGGACCGTCAAATTGATATTAATCCATTTTGGGGCGGGAACCCCTTTCGGTGTTTTAAGCATTATGTTATGCTTTAGCAGCTGTTGAAAAATAGCAGATCTACAAGCTCATAGCACGGCACCGAGTGCCGCGCTACGAGCTTGTAGGTCTGCTATTTTTCGAAAAATCGTGGAAATGTGGTGCCAATCTTTGAATATTTTCTTTCAGAGCGAATGTTTTTAACTCAAATCTTTGCTTCTGAGGGGGTCCCCCTGGAACAACACTTTTTTCAGATGGGGGTCGGCGGCCAATTACATATCATTTGTGGGGTCCATATTGAGCACCACTGATATAAACAGGTATTTCAGAAAACTGTCAGGATTTAGAAGACAAGTTTTAAATTTCGACGTCAGGCCTAAATGGGTTTTAAGGAACCTTCATTTGAAATGGTTTTATGACAGGCACCCCCATGAGCAGCAGGTCGGTGCCTTGCATGGTTCATTTAAAAACAGTAAAGTGCTCAATATTACCCATCCGTGGCAACTTAACACAATGCGATGAGTGTCAGCAACAACAACAGGTCAGTATAAGATTCCTGCAAATTAGTGATGCACCGAATATTCGGACGCAGAAAATATTCGGCAGAAAATGGCTAAAAATGCAATTTCGGCCTATTCGGTTTCGGCCCGAATAGGCAGAAAATATATCACCGAATAGTGTATGTAATTAATGCATTCAAAAGAGCTGAATAAATGTTTTATGGACCCATAATAGTGATTATTATTTAAGTTAAGTTTTGCCATAACCATTTATTTTGCCATAAATAAAGGTAAATAAAGGTAGCTTTAACGTACGGCAATGACAGCAATGGTATAGGAAAAAAAATATATATAATATTAATCATATTCGGATATTCGGGTATTCGGTTTTCGGCCAAGAATGTCCCTTTCGTTGCATCCCTACTGCAAATGTTCTCATTTCTCAGTTACCAGAGAAAAGAAAAGTACAACCATATGATATGATAACCATATTATGTTCTCAACCTTCGTGACTTAACAGCAAAAAGACGTTCTGACTGACATAAGCAAGCGTTCACGGTGGGGGAATTCTCAAAACCACCGCACTGTGTGACTTGTACTGTGTACCTGCAAGCCTGTACGCTTCCTGTTAGAGCAATGGTTCCCAAACTGTGGTGCGTGCACCCCTTGTGGTGCGTCAGCTAGGTCAGGAGGTAACAGGGGGTGCACGGCCAATAAAGTTTGGGGACCGCTGTGTTAGAGGGTGAGAGACACGCCTTACTGTGCAACAGCTGTGCTGACGGAGTTACTACACTGTACTGTACTGTACTGTACTGACCAGTGTTGATTTCGTTGACTAAAACTAAGACGAAAAACGTCCGTCGACTACCTTTTTCCACTGACTAAATGGAAACTAAATAAAAAAACTAAGCTATGATAACTAAAACTAAGACTAAATACAGTGACAATTTCGTCAACAAATAAAAACTAGACTCAAATGTTAGGAAGGGGCTAGTGGACAAGAGATCCAGTATAAGGCATTTTACACTTGGTTGCATACTGAAAATAGCAGATCTACAAGCCCACAAAGCGTTGCAGCGCGACACGTTGTGAGGTTGTACATCTGCTATTTTCAGCGAGTGTAAAAATCAGTCATCACGACGGCATCAAGGCCCGCCAAAATACTTTTCAGTCGACTAAATCAACTGTAGATTTAGTGGACCAAAATCTTCTGATATTTAGTCGACTAAAACTAGACTAACACTAAAACATGCCACGTGACTAAAATGTGACTAAAGCGAAATTAAAACTATTCAAGAGACTATGACTAAAACTAAAATGAGAATTTGCTGCCAAAAACAACACTGGCACTGGCACTCACTGCAGTAGCATGACAACAACACAGGTGTGTGGGTCACGCATCGTCACGCAGCACACCACGCTGCGTGACGAGCTTCAGTTAACAAAGACTGTTCTGCTTTTCATAGAATGTGACTGACTGGCAACGGGCAATTATACAGGTCGTTTCCAGGAAGCAATCCGATTGGTTGAAACAGCCTTCCAGCTGTGGTTCAAACGAGCACCACTCCACACCTAATCAAAACAAAGAATTCAGCTGCTCTGTTCTCCCAGAGCGCAGCAAACTGGGTGGCTAGGCTAGCTACTTTCTTTGGACATTTGTGGTCGTAGTGACTACATCTGTCATTAAAAAAACATGTTTTTTCAGCGATTTTCTTAGTTTTAAGGGTAACTGTTGTATAATTGCAATATTACACTCGAGGGTGTCGTTTAACGTGATTATTGCCACTTCAGTGATGCTTGCAGAACTCAACTACGTCTCGTTCCTGACCGCATCACTGTCGTGGCAATAATCATGTTAAACCACACCCTCTCGTGTAATATTGCTTAAATAACCTATGACAGTGGTTCCCAAACTTTTTCATGTCAAGGACCCCCAAACTGACAAAACAGGAAAGGGCGCGCCGCACACCAGTGTTGGTGAGGTGCTGGCCTAAGGTAGTAGATGAGTAAAAATGAGAAAAAGGCTGCACACTCGTAGCCACGATGCTGTATATTTATTGACAAGAATCCAATGTTTCGACCTAGGAGGTCTTCTTCAGGGAATGAGTGTGCAGCCCTTTTCTCATTTTTACTCAAGGACCCCCAAAATGACACGAATTAGCCAGCGGACCCCCATTAGAAAAGATATGCCAGGGATACCCCCATAAGAGAAGATCTTTACGGCTCTAGCAGTGATTTTCAACTATTTACATTTCAAGGACCGCCAGTTTGGTCTACGGACTTCCATTTAATGGCATTTCTTCCATCTCTGAGACCCCAATTTATATTGTAAAAATCACACCCGTGTGAAGTAAGTGGTGCAACTCTGTGTGGGGACCCCCTGGAACTCTCTCAAGGATCACTCATCTAGCATCAAATGAGTGACAACTTTCTCAAGCTAAATGAGGATATTAAAGACAGAAGTTCTCATAATCGGTTCTAGTGAGCAGAAATAATCAATAATAAGCAGACTTGGCAACCTGACTGTAGGAAGTAAATAGTAGGCTACAGTAAATAACTTGGGGGTCATTATTGATTCTGAATTAAATTTTAATTCACACATTAATCATGTTACCAAGATTTCCTTTTTAATCTAATCTAATCTAATCTAATCTAATCTCCGGCACCGTTAACCCGGTCGATGCCAAACTTTGCACACACACTCCCTGGATGCCAACGATGAACTTCTGCCCCACATTTTCCAGAACGGCCTGTTATAGCGCCACCATGAGGCAGCTTTTCACATTTTTTACCTAAAACTGCACCGATCTGCGTGAAACTTTGCATGCACACTCCCTAGAGGCCAAGGACAAACCTTTGACCTGCATTTTCCGCATCTGCCTTTTATAGCGCCACCGGGAGGCCGACTTTTGTAAAACACATTTTTTGATATTACTCCTCCAGATTCTGTCCAAAAATCTCACAAATGTGCTCAAGTCGGATCTGTCCCATATTTCATATTCCATCCTAATTGGCTATAATTGGCTTTCACAGTTTGCAAGATTGCTCCGTTTTGAACAAAAGCCTCAAATCATGAACGCAGCATGCAATTTACGTGAAATCTTTCACACATTTTCTTACTAGGCTGAGGAATATATCCCACCCTTTTCACATTGGCCTGGCTTGGTTGATTTTTGCAAAACACATTTTTGGAACAAAATGCCTCAAATCATCCAATTGCCATCAAAGGCGTATGAAGAAAAGTCACCCTTTTCACATTGGCCTATTATAGCGCCACCAGGAGGCCACAACCTGACCTGCCCTGCCCTGGTGGAGACCTGTGCCCCGAGGGGCACTTTTTCTAGTTTTTTTTATGCCTTGCTTTTCTTTTCTTTCTTTCTCCATTGCTCTGTAAAGCACTTTCATGTCATGAAAGGTGCTATACAAATAAAGTTTTATTATTATTATTAGGACCCCACTTTGGGAACCACTGCTCTGACATTGGGTCTCAACTTTTTCGGGCCATGACCCACCCCCAAACATAATCACCTTTGAACTACCCCCCCCAACGCTGGCAAGCACTTGGCATTGTAGGAGTTGAGGCGTTTGACTCGAAGCTCATTTAGTTTGACTTGATTCCCACAGATAAATCTTGTGAAAATAGCACACTCACTGCAGTGCCTCGCAACGAGGTGTTGTGAGCTTGTACAGTACTTGAACTGTACAGAACGTGTACTTGAACTGTTCGAGGACCACCGTCCCATGCACATTACGGTAAACTGCATCTTCTCAACAGATGACACAAAGTGTACCTGAGAGCATCAAACCACTGAAACGTTGTGGTCTGCGTGACGTGACACCTCTTTGTTTGTGTGCCGAGATGTTAAAATGAACAACAACGCTGTTGCTCTCACTTCCGCTCCTCGTCCTCCACACGTCAGCAGAAACAAAGCATTACTCAAGACAGTATGAAACAACATGCACCTTTCACATTAAACCACTTAACCCCAGCTAACCTATCCTGTGGGGATCTACAAGCTCACTCGGAGTAGATCGGCTTTCGACTGTCACTCTGAGAAGATCTACAAAGTGCCTGTCGTTTGGCTATTTTGTCACTAGCCCTTTGAATCGTTTGTGCGATCATATAGGACAGGGGTTCTCAACCTTTTTGGCCCACGTGGACCCCTGGTCTATGTCTCACTCTCACGACCCCTGCCCCGCCCAATACAAATCGACGGCTACAATAACCTTAATAATAGAGAAAATACATCATAAATAAATACTGAAACCATCGTTTAGGAAAGTTTTCTGCATGTAAACTCCCATTTAATTTCCATTTTCCAGCCATTCAGTTGCAAAAAAACAACAACAAAAAAACATCCAGATCCCCTGATATAGGATACAAGATGCAAGCTGCAGTTCACAGCTCACTCCCGCGATAGTCGTGTTCTTGTACACATGTCATCATCAGGTACACACAGAAGATAATCTGGTTCTAAACACAACATCAGGTTTCTTTCATCCTTTCCAATCATTGTCTTAATATCCATCCATCCATCCATCCATCTTCAACCGCTTATCCGTAGTCGGGTCGCGGGGGCAACAGCTCCACCAGAGTGCTCCAGACTTCCCTCTCCACAGCAACATTAGTGACTTCCTCCTGGGGGATTCCGAGACGTTCCAAGGCCAGTGAGTCGATGTATTTCCTCCAACTGCGCCTTGGTCTGCCCCGGGGTCTCCTCCCAGTGGGACGTGCGTCGAGGACCTCCCTAGGGAGGCGCCCGCGAGGCATCCTAACCAGATGCCCGAACCACCTCAGCTGACTCCTTTCCAGGCGAAGGAGCAGCGGTTCTACTCCGAGACTCTCTCGTGTGACTGAACTTCTCACCCTATCTCTAAGGGAGATGCCAGCCACCCGTCGAAGAAAACTCATTTCGGCCGATTGTATTCGCGACCTTATTCTTTCGGTCATGACCCACACTTCATGACCATAGGTGAGAGTAGGAACGAAGATTGCTCGGTAGACAGAGAGCTTTGCCTTCTGGCTCAACTCTCTTTTCGTCACAACAGTGCGATACAGCGACTGCAATACCGCCCCTGCCGCTCCGATTCTCCGGCTGATCTCCTTCTCCGTCCTCCCCTCACTCGTGAACAAGACCCCGAGATACTTGAACTCCTTCACCTGGGGTAATGCCTCATTCCCTACCCGGACTGCACAATCCACCGGTTTCCTGCTGAGAACCATGGCCTCAGATTTGGAGACGCTGATCCTCATCCCAGCCGCCGTACACTCGGCTGCGAACCGGTCCAGTGAGAGCTGAAGGTCTTGGACCGATGGTGCCATCAGGACCAAATCATCTGCAAAATTGTCTTAATATGTTTTTTTTAAACCCCACCAGTAACTGGCAAAAAAAAGATTACAAAGAAGAGAAACCCGCAAGATTTGAGAGAGCGAGTCAGTTTTCAAGAGAGGAAGAGAGAGGAAGTTTTAGCCACATTAGTAGCGAGACTGCTGCAGTTGACATGAATATGACAGCTAACGAATGCCATTGAGGCATTAAACAAACTACTCAGGACAATAAAGATTATTATTATTATAATAAGAGTTATTATAAAAGTATTATAACAGTTTAAGGCCAATTCATTGTCCAGTTTTCAGTGAAGAGGTGACCTGACCACCGAAAACTACAACATGGCACACCGCGGTGGTCACCACTCCCACAACACATCTCTGTATTACACCATATCGGTGGTCAACTCTTCACCCAAAACTGGCTATGAATAAATAGGCCTTTAACTTCCACCCTGACAATGGGATATGCTGCTGCAGTGGGCGTGCTGCCAGCAGACGTTGACGACTCGTCGACTCCTAACAAAGATATGAACCCACATCCGTTCACTGCTGCTGCTGCTGTTTGCATGCACTTGTTCGTGTGCGTGTGCCTGTGTGTGTGTGTGTGTGTGTGTGTGTGTGTGTGTGTGTGTGTGTGTGTGTGTGTGTGTTTGTGTGTGTAATGCAAGAGATTCAGAAGAGACTTGGCAGAGGTGTTGTTAGCGATGTTGACGAGACAAGCAGAGTTCAAGAGTCTGCCAGGCTAGCTCTACAAAAGGTGGCCAATTTGTGCCGCAGCAAGTATAAAACCATAGAAAAGTTAAGAAAACACATGTTGCAAACATACATACTGTACACTGTAACGCTAACCCCAAGTCACAGGCAGTCCAACTACAGCACAACAGAAGTAGGCCAATTGCTTCTTCTGTCAATAAATCAAAGTATCATCATCATCCTCCTCCTCCTCCTCACACATGATGGGCAAGTCAACCACCACAACAAAACACTCCTGCCAACAGCATTGAAGGCACGGACAGAAATAAGCATCATGTTTGTGGCAAATTGTTGTGAAAATTGTGAAAATAACAATAACACTGGCAGACCTACAAGCTCACAAAAATAATAAACAAGTAGCCTATTAAATAAATAAGGCTTAATCGGTTTTTTAAACACTTTTGCCATATCACGATATTGTATGTTGCCATTATGTCCAAAAACAAAAGCTGATCTGTATAGGCCTACTCGTGTTGATCAGCAATGGCCGCAATGCAACACGCTTGTAGATCGATTATGTTTTGCTATTTTTGTGTGACAGACAGTGCAGTGGCAAGTAGGCATTGACTAACAAAAAAACAAACCTGAAAAGTTGAGTAATGGAGATGCAAGCTAGGTTTCTGCCTCACATGGAGATGCAAGGTTTCTGCCTCACAGCACCGATGATATGCGAAATTGTCTCACATCACTGCATCATCCATTCACTCTCTCAAGTCAAGAGTTACATAATTGTTGTTTAGATTTTTTTGATCAAACGTTTGCCTGTTGTCTCTCCTAATGCATAGCCTAACAATACAGCATGGAATTGTGGACAAAATTAATCTACAACAAAATAAATCTTTAGTTTTGGGTAGAGGCTAAAATTTAGCCACTGATCACAATTTGATAAATGTCATCAAATTGTGATCCGTGGGCTCAAAAGCCGAATAAATAATGGTACTTGATATGGAAACGGTTGAAAACCACCACTCTAGAGAGAGCTATAAGATAATTCTTAGGAAAATACTCCCTTATGAGTGTATACATTTCTCTGAGATGTAAATATCAGATTTCACCTGGCATACATTCCATGTGGAGTTGTGGACAGCATAGTATTGTCAACAACCCATACCATATACCCCACCCCACCCCACCCTGCCTACACTGTCAACTGCAGCTGCCTTTAATATGTTGCTGTTTTGTCTGATAAAAAAAGCAACTTGGTACAACTTTACATCTGCAAAATGTAAAACAGTCAAGCAGGGATTTCTATTTATGTGTGCAAGTAAATTATCTGACAAAAAGTCTGTTTTTTTACTACGGGTTTTCTTTTATTTTTTCCTTTTTTTTCGTCGGGGGTCTCTCGACTCGAGCCAAACTTTTCACTACAAAAATGAGTTGTGAAGTTTTACTACAAAGAGAACAGAACAGCAGCACATTCATAACATGCATCACGAGACATTTTAAAACACTTCTTACCAGTTGTTGTTTGACTTGTGCTGGTTCTGCTGTCACGCCGCCGACGCACGCGGCTTTGTTGTTGTTGTTGAAATTGTTAAGTTGTGGGACAAAAAAACACGAACAAACAAAACATTACAAAAACAGCGTGTTGGTTAAAGAGTTGTGTTTACTCCGTTTCAGTCTGTAGTACTGCTCCTATTGGCCCCACGGCGGCCAGGGGAGGGTCGACGACCCGATCCTCCGCTCCTATTGGCCCCACAGGGGGCCAGGGGCGGGTCGACGCCCCGAACCTCCGCTCCTATTGGCCCCACAGCGGCCAGGGTGACGCCCCTCCCGCCCAACCTCGGTCACGTGGCGGAGTCTCAATATTAATCTGCTGCACTTCACTTGTCTCCTCCTCACTATTAGTCCGGTGGCCTAGTGCATTTGCGGATAAAGCGCCACTTCTTTAGGACATACTAAAGGATTTTAGCCTAGGAGCCCTTGTCAAATATGAAATATCCATTTTAAATATCAAATTGCAAGACTATCAATATCAATGAAATATGTGAAAATCCACCTAGTATTTTTCAGACTATAAACATCATAAAATGATCAGATTACTTCCAAATGTGATAAAGTTGACTTATTTTGACATTATTAAAGTCACAGAACATGAAATATCATCCCAGTTAGGGTCATCGCTGGTAACTACATTTTATGTATGTTACGTATTGCCATGGTTTTTGTTCTGATTTGTTCTGATTTTTTTGTTAGTGATTTCTGTAAATCACTAACACAGCATTAGTCCTTGGGCCAAGTCCCCAGATATGACATATCGGTACCACCCGGGCCGGCAAATTCTAGTTGTGATTTTTTTATTCCTATAGGTTTTGATATGATAGACCTTGCTGACTGGCAGCTTTATAGTAGTTATCACCTCAAAACCCCCTTTTTGGTATGGCTCTGGCAAAATTGTGTTAAGTCATACATTAATTCACTAAAATTACATAAATCGACTTGGTAGTCTAAAATTTGTCATGGAGTATCCTGACACATAGGGGTAAGTAGCAGAATAGGATTTTGGGGCTTGCTACCATTGTATTGTTAAATATGACCTGCATCATCCCCAGAAACAAAACAAAACAAAAATATACTGTCCGCTTAACAAAATAACAAAGATGGTTATTTTCCAGCACATTATGGTGAATAGCACTGCCTCACTTGTATATAGAAAACTTCCCATATCCCTAAGCTTCAATATAAGCCCAAGATGACCTTTCTATCTTGAAAATGACTCTTTCTGTAGCCAAAATCCTGCTCTATACCTCAAATCTGTGAAAATTGTATATTCAGTCAGTATCAGCTATACATTTGGAATAAAGATGGAGCAGAGCTGCTCTGTGGACTCCCATTGAAAATGAATTGCGAGCCCCCTCCCCCCCCTCGGAACAGAGAGAGCGATTTCGTGTCAATAGTGTGTATGGCGCCTCAGACACCCTGAGGGCGAGAAGCATATATGTGCGCATGGGTGACGGCAGACTGCTGGCGCTTTGGCATGGGGGGTCAGATCAACATATGGAATGAATTATGTATGGCCATATATGGAGCGTGTCTTGAGTGTACAGGGTTTGATGAGGTCAGATCAACATATGAATGTCAGAACAGGTCAGCTCCATATATGGAGATCTAAGGGTGGCAGCGGGGGCAGTGTCTTGAGGGCCCATGTAAGGCCGGGCCTTAATTTTCGGGCCTGTTGAGAACTCTATAGTTTCCGCCAGCTGCCGGGCGCGGCTGCACTAATAACTTTGGGGCGGGCTCGTCTAGAGTTTGAATGGATAAGTATCAATTAAAAGGGAGACATCGAAGAGAAAGGACAGGTGGGGTTGGATCAATATATGGAATGTCAGAACAGGTCAGCAGTCAGCTCCATGGGAAGGCAACCTGCTGCTCTAGAGCCGCATGTCGCTCTTAGGCCCTCTCCCGTGGCTCCCAGTTGGAATAAGAGGTTTTCTTTTCCTTTTCGTTTTACATTTCAATCATCATTTATTATTGTAGTATGCATAAAGTTGTTCTTTCATTTTTATATTGCAAAACAATGTTGCCTATACACCAGATAAAAATAAGAAACAAATGTAATGAAGGAAAATAAAGAATGTATGAATGCTAATTAAGACATCTTTGATTGTTTTCACCACCAATGCTGCTGGCTTACTGGTATACTTGCTTTGAGAAATTAGCAAACATGTAATATTCTAAGCAAACATATTTTGCGGCTCCAGATAGAATTGTAATACTCTGTGGGACCAAAAATGGCTCTTTTGATAATAATTGCCTACCCCTGATATATGGAGATCTAAGGGTTTGAGATTTGTGGTCAGATTGTAGAGTTGCTGGCCGGCTCCATATATGCAGATCTAGGTGATGATCCGGTCTTCTCCATACATGGCTATGCAGGGTTTGATGAGGTCAGTGTCGTGATCTTCATATGAGCCCCCACCCCCCATGGCTGGGGACCCCCGGAAATGCTTTGGCCCCGCCCCCCCGCCAATACAAACTGACCGCAAAAATAACCTTAATATCAGAGAAAATATTTATCATAAATGAATACTGAAACCAGATATAATCATTAAGGAAAGTTTATGCATGTACTATGTGTACTATATGTAAACTCTTAATTACCCTTTTCCAGCCATTCAGTTGCAAAAAAGAAAATAATTTAGTTTAGTGGATTGGATGATTGCACTCTCTCATAGTAATAAGGGGGAAAACATATTGGCCATTGTTACACTATTAATTTTACACTCAGAGTTATGGAACTCGGTAGTGGGAGGAAGATCCATACGCAGCCACAACACTTGGCATGGTATGGGGCAGTATCTCTCTCACAGGCAAGACAGAACTTAAAGTTGTCATCATTGAAGGCAATGTCAATGCAGTGAGATATTGGGATGAGATTCTGGAACAAGCACCGATCCCATATCTTCAGAATCTGGGACCTAACGCCATCCACCATGCAGGATGACAACGTTCGCCGCCACAGAGCCAGGATCATCACAGAGATTAAGCCTATACCTCCAGTATTTTGTAGTGGAGAGGATGGAATGGCTTGCCGTGAGTCCAGACCTCAACCCAATTGAACACTTGTGGGATCAGCTTGGGCGTGCTGTACGTGCTAGAGTGACCAACAGAACCACGTTGGGTGACTTGCAACAAAACCTGGTTGAGGAATGTGATGCCATCCCACAGCAAAATGTGGCTAAGGTTTGGTGACCAGCATGGTGCCAAGCTGTTGCAGCTGCTTTTGGATCTTCCACCCGCTACTGAGTTCCCTAACACGAGTGTAAAATGAATAAAGTGTACAAATGGCCAATATGTTTTTTCCCCCTCTTATTACTGTGGGAGAGTAGCCTGGCCCCAGCCCTGAATCGCTAGCCACGCCCATTAAAAAAAAACACCTGTGTTAACTGAGTGGTGCAAGGTCTTATGTAGCCTGATCAGCTGTGGTCTGACGTAATGTCAGTGACCATAGTAACCATGCTCATTCTTTTGGTTGCTAACCATAGCAACCATGCTCGTTTTTTTGGTACGAACAAACACGGGTACAAAGCCAGTTGTTGGAGTGGTTTGCACCACTCAACAAAGCCAGTTGTTGGAGTGGTTTGCACCACTCAACAAAGCCAGTTGTTGGAGTGGTTTGCACCACTCAACAAAGCCAGTTGTTGGAGTGGTTTGCACCACTCAAAAAACACACCTGCGTGCTAATATATTAAAGTCTAACTCATGTTGATTAGGTGATGTAATGGTGATGTAAAACAAACGGTGCCAACACAATCATTAAACGTCATTAACAATAGAGACAATATGACGTAATGACATTGCAAATGTTCCCTTCATTGTCTATGGCGTTTACAAAACAAACATTGAACTAAAGACAAACATTAAACCTGTGTATAGGAGGGGCTGGCGCCCCTCAATAAATATGTTCTGGAAGTGAAACAAAATTAAAATTCAGACAGAAGTGTCAGGCTAGTGAGAGAGTGCAATCATCCAATCCACTAAGCAACTCAAAGGAAGGGTTGAATACCAACCACTTGCCATTTTGATACATTTCTTGGAGGCGCTACCCACACGTTTAGCTGTGTTGCTCATTCCACGCACAACTGATCTTTACAATCAATACCTTGTTGTAAAGGTGACTAATCAACGATTAAAATTATATGAAATACAATGCAAATTGGTATTATAAAGGTGGAGAAATAATGGACCAAAATTAAGTTTCCAAACTTTTGTTACCGGGTTTAGTTTCCGATAAGCATGGATGGGTGGAGAAAGCAGCATTGTTAAGTAATTATTTCTAATCCAAGGTAATACGATATGTTTTAAATAACTTCCAACATTCAGGCTTTCCCAGTAAGAGTATTTTTTTTTTATCAGATTAACCTTTAATCAGAACGGAGTTGATAATACAGCAAAATGTACAAAATTATGGTCAAATTACACATCAAAACCTTAACAGCTTTACCAATCTCAGTTTACGCTCTCTGGAACGGAATGCTTGTACTGTATGTAAATACTCAAAATGCCATTCATCCAAAATTGATATTCTTCCTTTTACACAGTTTTAACCAGCATGGTGTCCAAGGTTTGAGCTTTTCATTATAAGCAGACATTTTCAAAACTTTCTTTCAACATGTCTTAAAAAAAACTACAAAAAAACTAAAAGATGTACAAGCGCACAACGCCTCGGCTATTTATGAATAGCCAAAGTATAAAAAAGGGCTTAAGTGGTTAACCATAACAATGTTCCACAGGGCTGAGAGATAAAACAATGAACAAGAAAACAACCGTAAACAAGCATAAGACCAGATATATAAAAACATTAGATTGTCGCCGTACGGTAGATCTGCGCTCTCGTTAGGAATAACAGAAGTATGATTATGAACACACCGTCGCTGTCGTGGGGAAACCTTGTATGCCCATAACAGTTACTTTACAGTTCAAAAGAGCCCGTGTTCCCAATATGGAGCCAATGCAGCCCTGAAACATGACATGTCATAATCATGACACTGCATGCAGCAACACTCGCCTGCTTTTTGGGACCTCTACATTTACAGAGCAAACGTGTAGATACACGTTCACATTTCAAATATAAAGTGCTCACCCCGAGTGCCATGGATGTTAGAATTTTGCTGGTCGAATGCATTCCGCGTTGTTAAATACATTTCTATACGAGCGGCTATTTTTTTCTCAAACGGGGTGCGTTTGGAGAACTAACAGTTGCACAGCGGGAGCGCACTCGCCTATTAGTTTGTATCGGCAGTGCGGTCAGTGTGGCTATATCGAACACACCCAGTGTCAGAGTGAAACACACCTCCCAACGGATAGGGGGTGCGTAGTTGAAAGCCAATGGCGGAAATGAAAAAACAACTTGGATAAAAAAGCTTTTTATAGCCCAGGCGGTGGCGTAACCGTCTGGGCACCCGACTGGTAATCCAGTCGCAGTGTGCCGCGGGTTCGACTCCCGAGCCCGACACGGCCCCATCTCTCTCCCGTTTCCTGTCAGCCTACTGTCTGTCCCTTCAAAAACCAATAAAAAGGCGTAAGCCGCAAAAAAATATCTTAAAAAAAAAAAAAGCTTTTTATTAAAAAAATGCAAGGGTGCTATAATTGCCGATCCAGGAAATGTCTAACATCCGTGGCCCCGCCGTGAGTACTTTGTATTTTAAATCTGAACGTTTATGTACAGTCTGCTCTGTAAATGTAGCAGTTCTGTAAATGTTTCGCCATGCCGCTCGTGAAGTACGAGCGTCATGTGAACCATGGCTAGAGCCAATGGAGTTATAGTTATAGTCACAAGCTCTCGTTAATACTTTTCGTTGGTTCAACGTTTATACAACTCAGACAATATTAACTACTTTAATTTCACTTAATAAAAAAAAAAATAGATCCACAACTAAGCTCACGTAAGTTGTTGTGAGCTTGTCGATTGGCAATTTTCAGCACTTTCGGTCCTTTATTGTTTATTACAAGTACAATAATAGAATATATGTGAAAAGTTTAAATAATATTTCAACCTTTGGAGATACAAGGTTTCTGCGCGACAGAGGGTGTCTATATGAACACAGGGCCCTAGTACCACTAATTGAGCCACTAATCAAGAATGACAAAAGCTGACACACCTGAGGTGATTGAAGACCAACACTACAACATGTCACCTTTGACAGTTAACAAAAAACAATGTAGGAAACGGTGAAGCGAGCAAATTACTTTGCAGTCCTTTAAATAAATGCCCATTTCTTTAAGTCAGTGATTCTCAACTTTTTTTTTTTTCCAAGGACCCGCCAGTTTCATATGCATTAGGCCGGGGACCCCCACTCGATACCACCTTTTTATTTTATTTATTTTTTATCTCTTGGATAAAAAATAGAGCGAAGTCTGTATCCTACCTGTGTCGCGTTTTCATTTTCCCCATTCTAAATTCCCACAGACTTTTCTTATTATCGTGTCAAATAAGAACTGTGTTCCAAAAATAAACAAACGATCCCGGCGGTTTGACTCGTATGGACATGAAGAATCAACTGAAGGCGAGAAATCACTAATGTTACTGCTGCCGAATTAGTAAAATGTTCGCCAGGAACAGACTGTATCAAATATGAGTGACTGACTATCGTAAACGATACAGAGCCACCCTACCTGTCAATATTGCTGAGACAGTTTGCTTATTTTTGGATCACAATGCTTATATGAGACTTTATTTAAGAAACCCAATGTTATTCTCCATAGAGAAAATACTTCCACGAACCAGGCGATGAACAAGTGACAAATGGAACTAAATGGACCCGATAAGGGTCCGTCCCTCCTGAGACAACTGGTTCTCAACATTGTGTCCGGGGACCACCAGAGGACCTTCCACATGCACCCATCACAGAGTACGGTTCCACTTAACCAAGGAAGCTAATTTAAGGTGATGGTCACCAACGTCATTTTCTCTATCCAGCAATTCCAGACGGCAGATTCGTCACACCGGGTGGCAAACTACACAGCAAAAGTTAGGCCAGCGCGTCCCTTGGACTAAGAGAAGAGAAGTGTGAAGGGTTTCAGAAAGCCTGGAGTTCCCAATAAAGGGCCTGAAGATTAAGGCCCAACGCTAGCTGGGCTGGCCGAAGGTTCAGGACTAATTATTAGCTTACATTTTCGGCCACAATTGAGAACTCTATATGGCCTTCGTGGAGCGAGCAAGCGTCCGTCCTTGGCTCTAGTGACTAGAGCCACTAGACTAGAGTCTAGTCTAATGCATACCAAACTAGTGATCTATGAAATGAAAATAAAAAAAGGTTTTAGTGAATCACAGTGGTGTGGCCGGCCCCACAGTGAAGTGATGGTTCACTGGCTGTGCTGCTGCTCCATGGCTGAGAGGTTCTGGATGGTGCGTCTCAGAGCATGGAAGGTGGGCCGGGCGCTGGCATCCAGCGTCCAGCACTGCTTCATGACGCTGTAGACCACCTCTGGACAGCCGTCCGGACACTCCATCCTGTAGCCCTTCTCCACACGAGGAACCACGTCTTTCAGGGGCTAGGAGGAGGAGGAGGCGGAGGAAGAGGAAGAGGAGGAGGAAGAGGAGGAGGAGGAGGAGAAGGAGAAGTAGGAGGAGGAAGAGGAGGAAAGGGGACAGTTTAAGCACTGATTGCAGGGACTAGAAAGCGAAAACAAACCTCACGACTGAATGTCTGTGTTTAGGCCAAGTCCCAATCTACCCATCTAGTCCAGTCCCAAAGAATACATCTAAACACATTCACACCACTTAATTAATACCAATTTGTATTGTATTTTATATAATTTGAATCGTTGATTAGTCACCTTTTACAGCGAGGTATAGCTTGTAAGAATCGGGCGTTGTGGAATGAGCAACACAGCTAAACGTGTGGGCTGCACCTCCAAAACTTTTGCCAAAATGGCAAGTGGTTGGTATTCACCCTTACTTTGAGTTGCACATAATGGCCATTTTTACACTTAATTAATTTTACACTAAGTGTTAGGGAACTCAGTAGCGTCTTGAAAGATCCATATGCAGCGGTAACAGCTTGGCATGGTATGGGGAAGTATCTCACTCCCAGACAACAGCTTGGCATGGTATGGGGCAGTATCTCTCTCCCAGGCAAGACAGAACTTGTCATCATTGAAGGCGCTTTGTCCAGAATCTCATCCCGATATCTCACTGCCTTCAATCTGGACTGGAGCCAGTGGCGATTCCATATCTTCAGAATCTGGGACCTAACGCCATCCTCCAGGATGATAACGCTCGCCCCCACAGAGCCAGGATCATCACAGAGTATATACCTCCAGAATTTGGGAGTGGAGAGGATGGAATGGTGGGTTCAGACCTCAACCCAATTGACCACTTCTGGGATCAGCTTGGGCGTGCTGTAAGTGCTAGAGTGACCAACAGAACCACGTTGGCTGACTAAATCTGGTTGAGGAATGGGATGCCATCCCACAGCAAAATGTGGCTATAGGTTGGTCCATGACCAGCATGAGCATTTGGATCTTCCAACTGCTACAGAGTTCCCGAACACGGAGTGTAAAATTAATAAAGTGTACAAATGGCCAATATATGTTGTTTTTTTCCTTATTACTGTGGGAGAGCAATCATCCAATCCACTAAGCAACTGAAAGCATGGGTGAATACCAACCACTTGCCATGTTGGTGAATGTTTTGGAGGGGCTGCCCACACGTTAGCTTTGTTGCTCATTCCAACGAATGCCAGATTCTTACAAGCTATATCTCATTGTAAAGATGACTAATCAACGTTTACAAAGGTTTATAAAATACAATAGAAATTGGTATTATTAAAGTGGAGAAATAATGAATGGACCAAAGGTTTCAGAACTTTTGTTGCAGAGTTAATTTGTGAAACAGTGTGAAACTGTGAAAGGAGGAGCACGTCCTCCTCGACACTAGCGCTGTGTTTCCTGCAGTGCTGGAAAGTAACTGTCATTTTACTTAAATATTGTACTTAGGTACAATTTTGAGGTATTTGTACTTCACTTGAGTATTTCCAATTTCCAGTACTTTTGTACTTGTACTCCACTACATCTCAGAGCCACAATTTGTACTTTTACTCCACTACAATTATTTGAAAACTTTAGTTACTAGTTACTTTGGAGATTTTAATTTTGATTAGAAAACATACAGTAACCACTTCAACCCTATACATTTCGGCCATTTGAAAATAGCCGATATACAAGCTCGCAATGCAACGCATTGTGAGCTTGTAGAGCTGCTATTTGCAATAGATTTTGTACACATTTTGAACTTGTGAAATGGGACATTCTGCAATATGAGTACTTTTACTTGTAGTACTTTAAGTACATTTTGATGCCGATACTTTTGTACTTACTCAAGTACATTTTCAAGTCCGTACTTTTACTTGTAACAAAGTAGTTCTAAATTGCAGTATTGATACTTTTACTTAAGTAAAACAATTGAGTACTTTTTCCACCACTGGTTTCCTGACATATGTAGAATTATGTTTAGGTGTTAACATTTCTAAACCTATTATGTTTCTGCTGTTCTACATACAGCCGATAGGATTTAACCTACTGCATGCCTTTATGAAACACTACCTGCTGAGCTCAGCTCATACAGAAAGCCCGTTTGAGCAGAGAATAAGCGGTTTGGAAGCTTTGTGCAACACCTCTCGTCAACCAGTAGGTGTCCCACCTGACTGCAGGATTATACATTTCTCTGTAGCACAGCAGTAGAGTTACCTGTAAGAACTTGCTCCACCATGCAATGAATAATATTAACAATAAAAACTATAAAGGTTTCATGACATTCATTTTCATTTATGTTTTAGGTTTTATGACCGAAAATTACGGGTACAGGCTTTAGTTTAGACATACTATTGGTCCGACTGTAATAGAGCGTCGCAGTCCCGCCTCCTACCAGGGACCAGGAAATGATTCTCTGTTCATTTTCCTCATAGACATTTCAGAAAGTATTTATTTAAAGAAAAAAACGGCAGGTTACACTTTCTTTGTTGTTTTTCTTCTTTGTAATTATTTGTTTGGTCCAAAATATTGTTTGTGTTGTCATGAGTTGTCACGACTCGAGTTGGCTTTGTCCACGGTGTAACCGTCTTTAAATAAATACTTGTTGAAATGTCTATGGGAAAAATGCATTGGGATTCATTTCCTGGTCCCTGGTAGGAGGCGGGACTGCGACGCTCTATTAGACCGTCAACCTACCTCAAACCTTAACCTAACCCTACCCGCAAGCACGGAGCAGCACATGTTCTACCGTTGTTTCCTCTGCGTTTATCTGCGTGTGAATTACACCCACACAACCTGAACTTTGAACATTCAGTGGACTTTCTGCGATCTGGGGTTTTCTCTGTGTGTTCTGAAGCCTTTTGAGCTGCAATGAAAACAAGGCAAAATCCCTCAACAGTGACATCTGCTGGCAAATGCTTATGTCATACATGGGATGTGTGGACTCTTATCACAGTCCACAGGCAAATCAGAGCACTTGTTTGAGCCAGAAAACCCACAGACCACAGAAAATCTACTGAATGTTAAAAGCTCAGCTAGGTGTTTTTGTGGTGCAATTGAGCTCAGAAAAAAAAAAGAAAAAGAATTACAAAAACATTTTTTGTTATGTCACGATCCCTTTAAGGATTGTTTTAATGAACTGGTGGGCGTGTCCATATAAAAGCATGATTTTAACAAATACTGTACACTTTTTGGTAACGTTCTTCCTCCTTATATTATGATATTATGATCATGTGTTAGGGTGGGAAAAAATAGTGGCACTCCATCTTTAAACTTATCGGGTAACAGTGATAGACTCACAATTTTCGGGTAAGGCACTCGACCGAAAGAGTAGATCTCCCACAGCAGAATGCCGTAGCTCCACACGTCTGAGGCCGTGGAGAATTTCTGTTCAACACAGAGAGAAAGGTGCATGAAAATATGAAATGGTTACTTCATTATGAGTGATCCTTTGAGGGGTAAAACATAGATTCTGCCCATTAAACCCTATTAACCCATTTAGGCCTGACGTCGAAATTAAAAAAATGTCTGACAGGTTTCTGAAACACCTGTGTCTGTGTTTTGACTATCGCATTTTGACTATCGCATTTTTCTATTTGTTTGAGAAACCCAGCCATTGTCTGTGATTTTGGATAGTGTACTATTGTGATATGGCATAAGTGTCCTGTAAAAATATAAACATCGGCTCGGGAAAAAAATCGGTATCGGCAGATGCTCAAAATCAAATCGGGAGCAAAAGTAACATGACCGGGACATCCCTACTAGAGCATCGCAGTCCCGCCCCCTTTCATGACGACGTGAGACCTAGAAGTGAATTCCTGTTCATTTTCTCCAAAGGCTTTTCAAAAAGTATTTATTATTTAAAGACGATTACGCCGCGGACAAAGCCAACTCGAGTCGTGACAAATCATGACAACACACACAATATTTTGGACCAAACAAACAATTACAAAGACGAAAAACAAAACAAAAAAAGTGTTGTAACCTGCCGTTTTCTTCTTCTTTCTAATAATTTGTTTGTTGACATGATTTGTCACAACTGGAGTTGGCTTTGTACGAGGCTTAAAACGGTCTTTAAATAAATACTTTTTGAAATGTCTGAGGAAAATGAACAGGGAATAATTTCCTGGGCCCTGGTAGGGGGTGGGACTGCGACGCCCCCTGCGACGCCCTCCTATAAAAATATAAACATCGGATCGGGAAAAATCGGTATCGGCAGATGCTCAAAATCAAATCGGGGAGCAAAAATAACATGACCGGGACATCCCTAATAAGGAGTGGCATTTGTCATCCTCAACGCTCAACACAGCGCGACGCGTTGTGGATCTCTTGTCCACTAGTCCCTTCCTAACATTATAGTCTATTTTTTATTTGTCGACGAAATTGTCAATATATCTAGTCTTAGTTTTAGTCACCATAGCTTAAAGTTTGTATGTAGTTTTTGTCAGCGAAAAAAGGATAGTCGACGAAATTTTTTTCGTCATAGTATTAGTAGACGAAAAAACAACACTGGGCCGCGCAACCTTCTCCCGGAGAGCCTCAGGGACCCCCCACCAAACGGTCCCCCCCCCCCCCCCCCCCCTTTATGAGTGCGAATGGTGGCATTGTGTGGCCCCGAACCTTCTCCCGGAGAGCCTCAGGGACCCCCCACCAAACGGACCCCCCCCCCCCTTTATGAGTGCGAATGGTGGCGTTGTGTGGCCCCGAACCTTCTCCCGGAGAGCCTCGGGGGCCCCCCACCAAACGAGTGCGAATGGTGAGTGCGAATGTTGGCGTTGTGGCCCAACCAACCTTCTCCCGGAGAGCCTCGGGGGCTGTCCATTTGACGGGCAGCTTGGCGGTGTCCTGGGTGGATGAGGCCTCCTTCATCAGCCCAAAGTCGCTGACCTTGGCCATGTTGTCGTCCGACACCAGCACGTTCCTGGCCGCCAGGTCCCTGTGCACGAACTTACTGGCCTCCAGGTACTCCATGGCCGAGCACACGTCTCTGAGGGGAGACACACACACAACCAACACATGGTTCACACACTGTCTCTTCAGGGGTTTGGGTGTGTGTGTGTGTGGGTTAATTAAACCCAGTTCTCACGTAATTACGCTTGCGTTGTCACCCACTCGACTTCTCCGTACAGAAAAAAAGGTCTCATTGAAAAATAATGACTACGTCCGCATAGCAGGAGAGAAGCCAGGCATGAGCAGGTATAGGTAGCAATGTTGTTCAAGTTACTTTAAAAAAGTAATTAGTTAGGGTTAAGTAACTAGTTACTAGTTACTTTACTTTATAAAAAAATAAAAGATTTTCCAATTCAGACACATTGTTTTCAAGGAACAACATATTCCCTAATGTCACTGGTGTGTTTTAACACTTATGCCAATAGTACAATATCCAAAATCACAGACAATATCCAGTCTAATGATATGGATATAATACTGATGTCCTGCCCAAGCACAGACAGGCCTAAAGTAATTACCCTATGTTGACCAATCATCATCATTATGATGACGTTGTATAAGTGTAAAAAAAAAAAAAAAAAAAAAAAACACTTTCTTTTAACACAAACAAAACATTCTGCCTTTTTTCCCACGCTTTGCATAAAAAATCTGCTAAAGCAAAAATACCTTTCCTAAAGCAAAATTCCAGTTTTTCGTAATCTTAAATCTTCATATAATGGGCAGTAAAACAAAAAATGAATTTCATTTTCAATTTCTTTCAAATCACACACTAAACATGTGCAAGTGCATGTGACTGGTCACCTGGTCAGGCAAAGAGTGCATGGTCACCTGATCAGATATGAGTTGTCTGCCTGAACTAGCTAGGCAGGCTTCGCATCATATATGTAACACCCGGGAATCGAACCTGGGTCTCCCAAGTGAAAATCGAACATCTTAACCACTAAGCCAAAGGGACTGGGGGGAGATATTGAACTTTTGAGGCCATCAGGCTGAGGCTGTGAGCCACTCTGCTATACACTCACCCCCCTTTTGACCTCCTCCCACAGGGAAACCCGACCCGGGTCACGGCACCATTGCAACACCCGGGAATCTAACCCGGACACTCCCCAATGGGTTCGAAGATTTCGAACCCACAACCTCCGCGGTGGTGGGCAGGCACTTTAGCGCTGCCCCAACCGAGCTCCCGGATACGTTATTTTTGGCAGACAACACCCATGTGTCCCTCGTGATGGAATATAAATGATAATCAAGGAAACACTGATATGATAGATATATATATATACGTATACGTACAGTGAAAACTTAAGGAGAGAATCCCCGAGAAGAACTGACCGGCCTCTTGAGCGCAAGTAGTCAACCAGACAACCCTGAAAAGAGAACACAAACAATAGTCATTCGAATTATATATATATATGAATCCAGCCTTCAGCGATGTGTCAAAGTGTCCCTGAGCAAAGCACTTAACCCCTAGTCTCGTGTTGCCAGACAATAAGGGCCTTTCTCTGCCCCACCCCTCGTGGAGGTGAGCGGGCGGGCGGGGTCGACATATGCCCTTACTCGTCTACATTCAAGACACTTGCCTTGTGTCTGACACCTGAACACAGCTTTGATGGATGTGTTCTGCCCCCCTCCCCCCATCAAACAAAAAGTTTGGTCAAACCATATGGGCTTCCATTGGAAATGCATTGGAGCGGCCATTATACACAGACACAAGACAGACACAAGACAGGTGTCTTGAATGTGTGAACGCAGCCCAGTAAGGCCACCCCCTCCTGGTGCTGCGGCCATCTTGGAAACTAAAACACAATATAAACAATGGGAGAGAGGTGGGGCTGAGAAAGGCCCTTATTACACGGCTTGTTGGAATGTTTGATTCTGATTGGTCAATCGCTGAATTCAGCAGTGTATTATTTCTTGATAACAGACCGCTCTGCTCTATAACAGACCGATGTCTAATCAAAGCCTCAGAAGCACCTGGCTGCGCTGCTTGGATTCTATGCTGTTTCTAACATGACAGCCATGCAAACAAACACACAATGTCATTTCAAACTAAACATTGCTCTCAAGAATGTTTTTGAAAACCTTTGAAGTGAAAAATAGACGATGCAGTAAGCTAAAATACTTTCTGGAATACTTTCAAATCATTACTGTATAACCCATTTTGGGCGGGAACTCCTTTTGGTGTTTTAAGCATTAGGTTATACTTTAGCTATTGAAAAATAGCAGATCTACAAGCTCATAGCGCGGCACCGAGTGCCGCGCTACGAGCTTGTAGGTCTGCTATTTTTGAAAAACCTTTGAATATATATTCTTTCAGAGCCAACATGAACTCAAATCTTTGCTTCTGGGGTGTCCCTGGAACTACATATTTTCAGATGGGGGTCGGCGGCCAATTACATATTCACTTTTGGGGGTCCTTGGCATGAAATTGTTTGAGAACCACTGACATCTGAAAAATGTCATGATTTAGAAGACATTTGTAGAATGGTCCTCATGTCTAAATGTATTTAGTTACCTTGGCCATGTACTCAGCCACTATAAACAGGTCTAAATGTATTTAGTTACCTTGGCCATGTACTCAGCCACTATAAACAGGTCTAAATGTATTTAGTTACCTTGGCCATGTACTCAGCCACTATGAACAGGCTGCCCGTCTCTTCCAGAATCACCCCCAGAAGCTGCACCAGGTTGTCGTGTCGTAGTTGTCTGCAGGACGCACAAAGTAAGGGTCGTTTAAACTGCATATACATTACCAATACGTCACAAAGTAACACATCTATACGTTTAAACAGCATTTGATACACTACAGTACATCACAAAGTAACACATTTATACTGCATAATATACACTACAGCAGGGGTGGGCAACTTTGAAGATGGAGAGGGTCACTATAGTTCCACACTCACTCCCTAGGGCCACTATAGTTCCTCACTCACTCCAGAGGGCCACTATAGTTCCACACTCACTCCCTAGGGCCACTATAGTTCCACACTCACTCCAGAGGGCCACTATAGTTCCACACTCACTCCAGAGGGCCACTATAGTTCCACACTCACTCCAGAGGGCCACTATAGTTCCACACTCACTCCAGAGGGCCACTATAGTTCCACACTCACTCCCTAGGGCCAGTATAGTTCCACACTCACTCCCTAGGGCCAGTATAGTTCCACACTCACTCCCTAGGGCCAGTATAGTTCCACACTCACTCCAGAGGGCCACTATAGTTCCACACTCACTCCAGAGGGCCACTATAGTTCCACACTCACTCCAGAGGGCCACTATAGTTCCACACTCACTCCCTAGGGCCAGTATAGTTCCACACTCACTCCCTAGGGCCAGTATAGTTCCACACTCACTCCAGAGGGCCAGTATAGTTCCACACTCACTCCAGAGGGCCAGTATAGTTCCACACTCACTCCAGAGGGCCAGTATAGTTCCACACTAACTCCCTAGGGCCAGTATAGTTCCACACTCACTCCCTAGGGCCAGTATAGTTCCACACTCACTCCAGAGGGCCACTATAGTTCCACACTCACTCCAGAGGGCCACTATAGTTCCACACTCACTCCAGAGGGCCACTGTAGTTCCACACTCACTCCCTAGGGCCAGTATAGTTCCACACTCACTCCAGAGGGCCACTATAGTTCCACACTCACTCCAGAGGGCCAGTATAGTTCCACACACACTCCAGAGGGCCACTATAGTTCCACACTCACTCCCTAGGGCCAGTATAGTTCCACACTCACTCCCTAGGGCCAGTATAGTTCCACACTCACTCCAGAGGGCCACTATAGTTCCACACTCACTCCAGAGGGCCAGTATAGTTCCACACACACTCCAGAGGGCCACTATAGTTCCACACTCACTCCCTAGGGCCAGTATAGTTCCACACTCACTCCCTAGGGCCAGTATAGTTCCACACTCACTCCAGAGGGCCACTATAGTTCCACACACACTCCAGAGGGCCACTATAGTTCCACACTCACTCCAGAGGGCCACTATAGTTCCACACTCACTCCAGAGGGCCACTATAGTTCCACACTCACTCCAGAGGGCCACAATATTTCCACACTCACTCCAGAGGGCCAGTGTACACTGTACAAAAAAAACTAAAAGTTAAGGGCGCATTTGTCCAGAGGGAAAAGGGCACCCCCTAGTGTCTATCTGTGCACACCACTGAATTTGGGGGTCCTTGACATGAGGACGTTTTGGGAACCCACAGGTCTGAGGAAATGTGGGACTTACGTCATGACTGAAGCCTCCGCCACGAACGCCTGGGCTGTGGCGTCGTGTTTGATGCACTTCACCGCTACCTTTGTCCCGAGGTAATCTCCCAACAGCACATCTGCAAAGAGCACCGCAGAAAATACTTTAAGAAGAAGGAGGAGGAAGTTTAAAAAAAAAAAGTGTACAGTATTTGTTAGAATGTCGTTTTTATGTGGGCACCCCCACCAGTTCATTAAGTATGCCTGGTTTGCCTGGTGGGTGACTGGTGATGGTTGGTGATCCACCTGAACTTAAGCCGCACCCACAGCTGTAGTTGTATGATAAAGGGGGAGGGGTTAGGGGAGGGGCTGATGATGTGATGTCACTATATTACTGTTTATTTCATTGGCACGTTTTACTGTCAAGGGTTCAGCCTCCAGGAAGAAACCCTAAATACAAAGGGAATACATCATTGCACATAAAAACGACTCCAGGGTGTCTAATGAAGTACTGTCACCTCATAGACACATGAAAAACTGGAAAAATACAAAAATTGTGGCACTCCATCTTTAAATTAACATTGGTTTTACAATATAAATTGGGCAACTCAGAGATGTAAATTCCATTAACCCATTTGGACCTGAAGACAATTCTACAAATGCCTTCTAAATCCTGACAGTTTTCTGAAAAACCCCATGTTTCTATGTTAGTGGTGCTCAACGTCAAGGACCCCCAAAAATATCTGGATTTGGCCGCCGACCCCCATCTGAAAATATGTAGTTCCAGGGACCCCCCGAGAAGCAAAGATTTGAGTTAAAAACTTTCACTCTGAAAGAATATATATTCAAAGATTTGCGCCACATTTTCACGAATTTTCAAAAATAGCAGACCTACAAGCTCACCGAGTGCCACGCTATGAGCTTGTAGATCTGCTATTTTTCAATAGCTAAATTATTAAATAACGCTTAAAACACCAAAAGGGGTTCCCGCCCAAAATGGGTTAAATGGGGGTCCGTAGACTAATGCATGTCAAACTGGGGGGTCCTTGAAAGTAAACGGGTCTGCTAGAGCCGTAAACATCTTCTCTTATGGGGGTCCCTGGCATATATTTTCAAATGGGGGTCCGCAGGCTAATAATTAGCTAATATAATTAGTGTCAATTTGGGGTCCTTGACATGAAATATTGAGCACCACTGATACAGAAAACTGTCAGAATTTAGAAGACATTCTTCGACGTCAGGCCTAAATGGGTTAAGAGCGGATGGTAACTGACGTCATGTTGTAGTCACTGGTTTGTAGTCATTACAAATTATAATTTTAGGGCCGACCCAATAAAAGCCTCGATGTGGCGTATGAAGCCGACACATTTCTTCAAGTACGTCTCAGAATAGTTTGTTTGGTATATCCATATTTTATTCCAAATCGTAGCGACTGGCGAGACTGAAAACAAACATGTTCACTACTCGTGAACACAAGGACACGTCCCATTCCTAGTCCCTCACATGTTGAACAAACACAAGGACACGTCCCATTCCTAGTCCCTCACTGTTGAACACAAGGACACGTCCCATTCCTAGTCCCTCACTGTTGAACACAAGGACACGTCCCATTCCTAGTCCCTCACTGTTGAACACAAGGACACGTCCCATTCCTAGTCCCTCACATGTTGAACAAACACAAGGACACGTCCCATTCCTAGTCCCTCACTGTTGAACACAAGGACACGTCCCATTTCCTAGTCCCTCACTGTTGAACACAAGGACACGTCCCATTTCCTAGTCCCTCACTGTTGAACACAAGGACACGTCCCATTCCTAGTCCCTCACTGTTGAACACAAGGACACGTCCCATTCCTAGTCCCTCACTGTTGAACACAAGGACACGTCCCATTCCTAGTCCCTCACTGTTGAACACAAGGACACGTCCCATTCCTAGTCCCTCACATGTTGAACACAAGGACACGTCCCATTCCTAGTCCCTCACATGTTGAACAAACACAAGGACACGTCCCATTCCTAGTCCCTCACTGTTGAACACAAGGACACGTCCCATTTCCTAGTCCCTCACTGTTGAACACAAGGACACGTCCCATTTCCTAGTCCCTCACTGTTGAACACAAGGACACGTCCCATTCCTAGTCCCTCACTGTTGAACACAAGGACACGTCCCATTCCTAGTCCCTCACTGTTGAACACAAGGACACGTCCCATTCCTAGTCCCTCACTGTTGAACACAAGGACACGTCCCATTCCTAGTCCCTCACATGTTGAACAAACACAAGGACACGTCCCATTCCTAGTCCCTCACATGTTGAACAAACACAAGGACACGTCCCATTCCTAGTCCCTCACTGTTGAACACAAGGACACGTCCCATTTCCTAGTCCCTCACTGTTGAACACAAGGACACGTCCCATTCCTAGTCCCTCACTGTTGAACACAAGGACACGTCCCATTCCTAGTCCCTCACTGTTGAACACAAGGACACGTCCCATTCCTAGTCCCTCACTGTTGAACACAAGGACACGT
>NC_136810.1:21677762-21825262 GCF_951216825.1 Electrona antarctica
AACTGTTTCCCGTCTCTTCCCTGAAAATCACAAACATATTTTGAGGCTATTTGTGCTCATGAGGATATTTTCACTGAACTTTCGCCCGCGGAAAAGGAGCGCTAGGGGACGGGGTACATGTGGTTAAGAAGCCATAAATACATTGTCGACCATGGGGTCCACACCCCTGGGGGTCTGTACTTCACCCCGTCCTTTTATTTTATTTTTAAACTTCTACACCAAATCTCTTTGACAAAATAGATTAGAGCTGGGCAACTTTGACGATGGAGAGGGCCACAACATTTCCACACTCACTCCAGAGGGCCACAACATTTACACACTCACTCCAGAGGGCCACAACATTTCCACACTCACTCCAGAGGGCCACAACATTTCCACACTCACTCCAGAGGGCCACAACATTTCCACACTCACTCCAGAGGGCCACAACATTTCCACACTCACTCCAGAGGGCCACAACATTTCCACACTCACTCCAGAGGGCTACAACATTTCCACTTGTAGATAAGCTATTTTTTGCTATCATTTTAATTTAAATCCTGGATTATTGTTTTGCTATTTTTGAATTGGAATCCTGGAAAGTAACGTTTTTATTTAATTTCAAATGCCTTTAATTATAGTTATGTTCACTTTATGAACTAAATACAAATACATTGGACGTAAAAAAAAAAAAAGACGATAACATTTTAATACTAGTCATTAAGCTACTAATTAAGCTACTAATTACTAAATTAAACATCTCGGGAAGAAACCAGACTCCAGCTATGGACAACAAAGCTTGAAAATGACCCCCCTCCTATTGACATGGGAATCCCCCCTCTGAAGACCTCCCTTCTGGCTCAGAAGCACCATGGGTCCGGTGGAAAACTCTCAACCGCCTGAGAACAGGAACGGGGCGATCAAAAGCTGCTATGGCCAGATGGGGCTACAAAACCGGCCCAACCATCTGTGAATGTGGAGAAGAGGACCATACGATGCAGCACTGCCTTGTCTGCCCTCTACTACCCAAACCTTGCAGCTTAAAAGATCTCGCAGAGTTCAACAATAATGCAAAAGACTGTGTAAAGAAATGGGAAACTGTCATCTAACCACATGCTTCAAAGACACTAAAAGAAGAAGAAGCTACTAATCTACTTATCAGTATTCTGGTATTAACCTCAGGGGCCACATTAACCCATTCTGGGCAGGAACCCCTTTTGGTGTTTTAAAGCATTATGTTATACTTTAGCTATTGAAAAAATAGCAGATCTACAAGCTCATAGCGCGGCACTCAAGCTTGTAGGTCTGCTATTTTTTTTTTAATCGTGAAACGTTTTTTAACTCAAATCTTTGCTTCTGGGGGGGGGGGGGGGGGGGGGAGGGTCCCTGGAACAACATATTTTCAGATGGGGGTCGGCGGCCAAACACACATAATTCTAGGGGTCCTTGACATGAAATAGTTTGAGAACCACAGACATAGAAACATGAGGTTTTTCAGAAAACTGACAAAGATTTAGAAGACATTTTGTAGAATCGTCGTCAGGTCTAAAGGGTGAAGGTGAGGTTAGGGCCACATGTGTCAGTTGGGTGTCAGTTGCCCATGTATGAAATAGATGATCTACAAAAGCCCCGTGCTGCTATAGATGAGCTGTTTCTGCAGAATGTCAGCCTGTTATGACACACCAAGAGGAGGTTCCTGCTGGTTCCTGTGGTTAGAGAAAGTCCAATGCCCAGTCTTCACCGCGGGCGCACGAGCACGCACGCACGCACGCACACACACACACACACGCACACATGCACACATGCACACACGCTGACTAGTGCAACAACCACAGTCTCATACTGTTGGCCACTGGAGCAGTTGGGGGTTCAGTACCGTGCTCAAGAGCATGGGTTCCCAAAGTGGGGTCCGTGGACCCCTGGGGGTACTTGAGGGAGTTCCAGGGGGTCCCTAGCTCAATAAGAGATAGTTGGGAACCAAATGGACCCTTATGGGTCTGTAACTCAGGAGAGTGTACAAATGGAACCAAATGGACCCTAATGGGTCCATTTGGTTCCATTTGTCCACTCTCAGAGTTAAATTAACAGTGGTTTTACAATATAAATTGGGGTCCCAGAGATAGAAATGCCATTAAATCGGGGCTCTGTAGCATAATGCGTGTGAAACAGGGGGGGTCCATGAAATGAATTCTGTAGGTGGTTGGTGGGCCGCTCACTTCTCCACCCAGATGATTTCCTGCCGGTCCGCAGGAATCGAACTTCTGGTAACGACTGTGCTCAGCTTAATCTTTGGGCTAACTGTCGCTGTTTTTTGGCCATTTTGTCCATTTTGGGCGGGTTTTTTTTACAATAAGGTGTCAATAAGGTATTAAATCACTTAATCTGTCACCTGTCTGCCTGCGTGCATGCGTGTGTATATGCGTGCGCGTGTGTGCATGTGCATGTGCGTGTGTGTGTGTGTGTGTGTGCGTGTGTGTGTGCGTGCATGTGTGTGTGCGTGTGTGCATGTGTGTGTGTGTGTGTGTGTGCATGTGTGTGCGTGCGTGCGTGTGCGTGTGTTCTCTAGAACCTGCGTGGCCTGCTTTGTCTCTTCCTCTTCAACACTTCCTGTTCATCATGTGTTCCAGGAACTGTGTGTGGCTGTGAGCTAACACAGAGTTATACACAACTCTATCTATGAGCTAACACAGAGTTATACAACTCTATCTATGAGCTAACACAGAGTTATACACAACTCTATCTATGAGCTAACACAGAGTTATACACAACTCTATCTATGAGCTAACACAGAGTTATACACAACTCTATCTATGAGCTAACACAGAGTTATACACAACTCTATCTATGAGCTAACACAGAGTTATACACAACTCTATCTATGAGCTAACACAGAGTTATACACAACTCTATCTATGAGCTAACACAGAGTTATACACAACTCTATGAGCTAACACAGAGTTAAATACAACTATATATATGAGCTAACACAGAGGTATACACAACTCTATGAGCTAACACAGAGTTATACACAACTCTATGTATGAGCTAACAGAGTTATACACAACTCTATCTATGAGCTAACACAGAGTTATACAACTCTATCTATGAGCTAACACAGAGTTAAATACAACTCTATCTATGAGCTAACACAGAGTTATACAACTCTATCTATGAGCTAACACAGAGTTAAATACAACTCTATCTATGAGCTAACACAGAGTTATACAACTCTATCTATGAGCTAACACAGAGTTAAATACAACTCTATCTATGAGCTAACACAGAGTTATACAACTCTATCTATGAGCTAACACAGAGTTATACACAACTCTATCTGTGAGCTAACAGAGTTATATACAACTAAATGAGCTCACTGTGAAATAATATATATTCAAACATTTGCGCCCAACATTTTAACTATTTTTCAATAGATAAAGTATAACATAATCCTTAACCCATTTAGACCCGAGGAACGATTCTACGAATGCCTTCTAAATCCAGTCAAGACAGCTTTCTTGAAAAACCCCATGTTTCTATGGCAGTGGTTCTCAAACATTTTCATGTCAACCCCCACAAATATATGTATTTGGCCGCCGACCCCCAAAGATTTGAGTTAAAAACGCTCTCTGAAAGAATACATTGAAAGATTTGTGCCACATTTTCACGATTTTTCAAAAAAAAGCAGACCTACAAGCTCGTAGCGCGGCACTCGGTGCCGCGCTACGAGTTTGTAGATCTGCTATTTTTCAATAGCTAAAGTATAACGTAATGCTTAAAACACCAAAAGGGGTTACCGCCCCACAATGGGTTAAAACACCAAAAGGGGTTCCCGTCCTGAATGGGTATTAATGATCAATAAAAGGACATCTAGCAATCAATCAATCAATTACCTCCACCAGCTGCATGAGGTTGTCAAAGTACTCCTCCTCGTCGATGCTGAGCTTGCTGTCCTTGTAGACGATGCGGTAGTGCTCCACCTTGTCCTCACAGCTCACACACAGCGTGTAGTCCCCGGGGAAGTTGGTGCTCTCGCGGACCAGGAACATGCCCCTCTCGGGCGGGCTCAGCAGGCCCTCCGCCTGGTGCCGCGATATCTTACCGTGGAACCACCTGGAGGGAGAGAGAGGTGACAGGCCTGTCACAATTATGACATTATCGCCTAAATCGCTATTATTTGAGACGATCGCAATTGTTATTTGCTTGTTTGTTTGTTTTTTCTTTTCATTTTTATCCCACAATTTTGCAACCCAGTTTTTTCACCCAGTGCCAATTATCTAATGTACTGACCTCATCATCTCATGCCTCCTTCTATGCATGAGGAGTCCAAGCTGCTTCTTTTCACCTGACAGGGGGGAATTTCCCTGGCCGGACGTAGCGCGTGGAAGGAACACGTTATTCCGAACAGCTCCTTTCCCCTCCATCAGGCACCCCGGATGGCCCGGGGGTTGGTAGTTTTAGAGACCAGGATTACTGCATGTTTTTTGTGAGGGTACCTACCCTTCTTATTTGTTGTCACTTTTGTTATTGTAAATGAATGCAATGGGACCTGAATGGAAAACAAGACTGCAAGGTCGGTCTTTCTTCGGTGCTGTCCTTTTGGACCAATGCTGTGCTTTGACTGTACCCCTGTACCGTTTGCATTTTATTAGTCCAATAAAATGATCAATCAATCAATCAAACCATGTCAACAACACAACAGCGTTGATTTCGTCGACATGTTTGGTCTTAGACTGAGAGGAAACGAGGTGGGGGGGGGGTGGGGGGGGGGTCAGATTCACTGCCGTTGTGAAGCAGCAGCAGCCGTCAGACCCAGCTGTGCTGTGGTGTACAGTCTCATCCACCCCCACTACAACAGGATACAGCTGAGCAGGATACAGCGAACCCCCACAGGGTTCGAACTGTGTGGGTTCGAACTGGCAACCTTGCGGTTGCCATCCAGCCACTCTACCCCTGAGCCACCGCCAGAGTTAGTGTCGAAGTGTCCTTGAGCAAGACACTGAATCCCCTAATTGCTCCTGATGTGCTGGTTGGTGCCTTGCATGGTTTCCGCCGCCATCGGTGT
Source organism: Electrona antarctica (assembly GCF_951216825.1). Classification (NCBI taxonomy): domain Eukaryota; kingdom Metazoa; phylum Chordata; class Actinopteri; order Myctophiformes; family Myctophidae; genus Electrona; species Electrona antarctica. The sequence goes on from NC_136810.1 coordinate 21,682,804, forward strand.
ATGAATGTGAGTGTGAATGGGTGAATGTAATGCACAATCTACTGTATGTAAAGTGCCTTGGATAAAGGTGCTACTGTATATAAATGCACCATCTGTACGTTCTCAACCACCCCATAAACATAGACACCTCTTCTGGCTCTAGGGCGCGTGTCAGAATTGAAGGCAACAATTTTCCCAGAGATTCCTCAGCAAAGCATTTGCCTTCAATGAGCGGAAGCTTGTCAAGCTTCCGCGTGCGTAAAACATAAGTCCCGGAAAAGACGCGCTGTGATTGGCCAGTAGCCTAGTCTGTTGCTTTGTGTTCACTCTTTAATGTTTTCTGTTAGTAATCTAATCCCCCCTGGCTCTGATGTTGTATTGTTGTATTAATATTAATAACTTTGTTGTTTGTGTTTGTTTGTTTGTCTTGTTTTGTATTGTAATGTATTGTCATGACTGTTATAAAGATTTGTTAAAAAAAAGGGAAAAAAGCATCCAGCACTGCACTTCCGCTTGACTTCCTGTCTTCATTGGAGACACGTCGCTCCAATGAACTGCAGCGGCCAGTGAGGCATCTACTGTACGTATATGATTTAATATCTATGATCCACCCCACTATAGTCTTACGTAGCCAGACAACTATTCCACAATCTTCTCAGAATGCTATATAGAGTCTGGAACTATAGCCCCCATGAGCTGAGTAACGGAAGCTGCCATTTCCGTTCACGGAAATATATTTTAAAATATCTTTAGAGCTTATTTTTTATTTCCTTTTCTCCTAAGCAACAAGCTATATATGCGTAGATGTTTTCTATTGATATTAGGATAAATGTGCGTGACTGTAAAGACGAAACGCTTTATAGTTTACTCATGACAGCTCTTCCGTTGGCCTAGACTGTATGATGAAGCGTTTGGAAATTGCGGAGGCAACAGTCTGGTAACGCGAGACTAACCCCACTACAACAGGATACAGGAAGTGCACCCGGCTGTAGGCCCGCGGTAAAGTGTTTTAGCTAGTGTGAGGTCTAGAGAGGAGGCCGGTCGAAAACAGGCTGGTGGACCCTATTGGTCCCAGACTTTCTTTTTCTCCCTGGAAATAAAAACGTCTGGGTTTCCGAGGCTACTATTGAGACATTCAGGGCCCTATTTTCGTCAATGCCTTACCCCTTATGCATAAACTTCTTTGCCTTTTTGAGGGCTCCTATATACAGGTTTAATGTTTATTTTTAGTTCAAGGTTTGTTTTAAAAACGCCATCACAATGAAGGGAAGATTTACGTCAACATTAAATGCCATCAACAATAAAGATAATTTGTTTTACATCACCATTACATCACCTAATCAACATGAGTTAGACTTTAATAGACTACCCCCCCCCCCCCCCTCACTTCACACGGGTGTGATTTTTGGTTTACTATTTTCAAAAATATTTTAATATTTTAAATAGTTCAAATAGCCGATCTACTGTACAAGCTCACACCGTGTCGTTGTGGATCGGCTAAATGTTTTAATTACATGAGAAATACCCTTAGTTTTGTGGTTTTCAGTCTAGTTTGAACTCACGGCATGAGGCTGAGCTTTGGTCCAGACTTCACTCCCTCTCTCTTCTGGACATAGTTGGCTGGAATGGTTCCTTCTCGACCAGCAGCGTTCTTAGCGTGGTACCAGTTCGGGTCCTAAAGAAAAGAAAATAAATCACACCCATGTGAAGTGAATGGTGCAAATCTATGTGTGTGTGTGGGGGGGGATTTCCAGACCCACAGGAACGCAACCAGGGTGCCGGCCCGATTCCGGCGAGCCGCCCCGCGTCCGAAACGGTTGAGAAATGGCAGTTACTGTGTGGGGGTCCCTCTACTGTACCCTCTAATGTACTGTACTGTACTGTACTGTACTGTACTGTACTGTCACTGTACTGACCAACAGGAACGCACCCAGGGTGTAGAGGGCAGCACGGGTCCATAAAATTGGACCCGGTCCGAAACGGGACCGGTGATATCTGAACCGAAGCGCTACGGATCCGAGAAACATTCTAATTGTCCACACCCGCCCCGGAACCGACCCGAAAGTTTTGGATCCGGTCCGAAACGGAGCCGAGAAGGATTTGACTGTTTGGAACCGGTCCGACCAAAACGACGCGGATCCGATCCGATATAGATCCGGACTCAGTGTGTTCTCTGCAATATTATATGCTTTAACATGACGAGACTGCTCTATGAGCGACGTACGTGCACCCCGCCGCCTCTCGAGAGGCGGCGGGGCATTCCTGGACATTCCTGGTGACGCAAGGTTAATCCCACATTGCTCGTTGCTTTGCGTTTCACCTCGCTCACTCAAGGGGGTCGCCATGATTGCATTAATATAGCCAGCTGTGTGTGTGTGTGTGTGTGTGTGTGTGTGCGGCCGCGCGCACGCAAACGAAAGAGAGTGCTCTTGCTCATGTCGAGGTGCATGACGAGACCCAGCCCTCGTTGACTCTGTTCAACAAGACAATATGGACTTTAGAATGTAATCACGCACACATGTCTATTTTTTAAACCTATTTTTAAAGTTGAGGGGTTTAATATATAAAGCTCGGATCCTCACGGTTATTTCGGGTAACTGCATTTCAGACGATCCGAACGAGACCCGCGGCAATTTGGAATGGATCCTACCCTGCTCGAGGGACAAGTCGATATTTTGGGACCGAACCGGCTCGGTTCTCGGTTCGGCTCTCGGGTGTTCGGTTCCGAATGGACCCGTGCTGCCCTCTACCAGGGTGCCGGCCCGATTCCGGCGAGCCGCCCCGCGTCCGAAACGGTTGAAAAATGACAGAGTTACCGTGTGGGGGTCCCTCTACTGTACTGTACTGTACTGTACTGGCACACCCAAAATCACCATATATACAGTTAATATGTGCGTGTGTGTTCGCGTGTGTGTTAGGTTGCGCACAGGTGGTGAAAAACAACCATGCTGTTTTCGTGCTCAGACCCACCCAGCCAGCCAGCCACCCACACACACATAGCTCCGTAAGGGAGTGGTTGCACCACTCAAAAAACACCACCACATCATCAGAAATCTGATAGACAACTGTAGCTTCCTCCTGGAACCAATATAGCTTTAGTGTTGATTTCGTGGACTAAAACTATGATGAAAAATGTTCAGCGACTACCTTTTTTCACTGAGGAAAACAAAATAAAGACAAAACTTTGACGATTAAGATATTTTAAATGTTACAAATATTACAAATTTCGTCAACAAATTAAAACTAGACTAAAATGTTACTGATGGGACTGATGGAGAAGAGATCCGAACAAAAAAAAAAGACAAGTCTTTTTACACTTTGCACTCTGAAAATAGCAGATCTACAAGCTCACAATGCGTCACGTTGTGAGCTTTCAGATCGGCTATTTTTAGCGTGCAAGCAAGTCTAAAATCAGCCATTATACGACGCCATCAAGGATAAAACTAAACTCAAAATCACAGAGAAACGTCACCCTTCACCTTGGTGACCACGATGATGGTCAGGACGTCTCCCTTGTTGAACGGCAGGTCCTGTTCTGTAGTTCCCTTGAAGGTGTACCGGGCCACGCATTCTGTGCCCTGTGGCCACACAGTCTATGGGATATAGAGAGGAGAGGATTAGTGACATTATGTGGTCACACAGCCTATGGGATATAGAGAGGAGAGGATTAGTGACATTATGTGGCCACACAGTCTATGGGATATAGAGAGGAGGGGATTAGTGACATTGTGCCCTGTGGCCACACAGTCTATGGGATATAGAGAGGAGAGGATTAGTGACATTGTGCCCTGTGGCCACACAGTCTATGGGATATAGAGAGGAGAGGATTAGTGACATTGTGCCCTGTGGCCACACAGTCTATGGGATATAGAGAGGAGAGGATTAGTGACATTCTGTGGCCACACAGCCTATGGGATATAGAGAGGAGAGGATTAGTGACATTCTGTGCCCTGTGGCCACACAGCCTATGGGATCTAGAGAGAAGAGGATTAGTGACATTCTGTGCCCTGTGGCCACACAGCCTATGGGATATAGAGAGGAGAGGATTAGTGACATTCTGTGGCCACACAGCCTATGGGATATAGAGAGGAGAGGATTAGTGACATTGTGTGGCCACACAGCCTATGGGATATAGAGAGGAGAGGATTAGTGACATTGTGCCCTGTGGCCACACAGTCTATGGGATATAGAGAGGAGAGGATTAGTGACATTGTGCTCTGTGGCCACACAGTCTATGGGATATAGAGAGGAGAGGATTAGTGACATTGTGCCCTGTGGCCACACAGTCTATGGGATATAGAGAGGAGAGGATTAGTGACATTGTGCCCTGTGGCCACACAGTCTATGGGATATAGAGAGGAGAGGATTAGTGACATTGTGCCCTGTGGCCACACAGTCTATGGGATATAGAGAGGAGAGGATTAGTGACATTGTGCCCTGTGGCCACACAGCCTATGGGATATAGAGAGGAGAGGATTAGTGACATTGTGCCCTGTGGCCACACAGCCTATGGGATATAGAGAGGAGAGGATTAGTGACATTGTGCCCTGTGGCCACACAGTCTATGGGATATAGAGAGGAGAGGATTAGTGACATTGTGCCCTGTGGCCACACAGTCTATGGGATATAGAGAGGAGAGGATTAGTGACATTGTGCCCTGTGGCCACACAGCCTATGGGATATAGAGAGGAGAGGATTAGTGACATTGTGCCCTGTGGCCACACAGCCTATGGGATATAGAGAGGAGAGGATTAGTGACATTGTGCCCTGTGGCCACACAGTCTATGGGATATAGAGAGGAGAGGATTAGTGACATTGTGCCCTGTGGCCACACAGTCTATGGGATATAGAGAGGAGAGGATTAGTGACATTGTGCCCTGTGGCCACACAGTCTATGGGATATAGAGAGGAGAGGATTAGTGACATTGTGCCCTGTGGCCACACAGCCTATGGGATATAGAGAGGAGAGGATTAGTGACATTGTGCCCTGTGGCCACACAGCCTATGGGATATAGAGAGGAGAGGATTAGTGACATTGTGCCCTGTGGCCACACAGTCTATGGGATATAGAGGAGAGGATTAGTGACATTGTGCCCTGTGGCCACACAGTCTATGGGATATAGAGAGGAGAGGATTAGTGACATTGTGCCCTGTGGCCACACAGTCTATGGGATATAGAGAGGAGAGGATTAGTGACATTGTGCCCTGTGGCCACACAGTCTATGGGATATAGAGAGGAGAGGATTAGTGACATTGTGCCCTGTGGCCACACAGTCTATGGGATATAGAGAGGAGAGGATTAGTGACATTGTGCCCTGTGGCCACACAGCCTATGGGATATAGAGAGGAGAGGATTAGTGACATTGTGCCCTGTGGCCACACAGCCTATGGGATATAGAGAGGAGAGGATTAGTGACATTGTGCCCTGTGGCCACACAGTCTATGGGATATAGAGAGGAGAGGATTAGTGACATTGTGCCCTGTGGCCACACAGTCTATGGGATATAGAGAGGAGAGGATTAGTGACATTGTGCCCTGTGGCCACGCTTATATTCCAATCCCGGAGCGGTTGCGCAAAGACCTGCCCTGCAGCACTGTTTAATGGAATTTATTTGTGCGTGAAATAAGTATTATTTTTGTTGAATTACTCATGACAGAAGTTGTAAAGGTCAACAGTATGTATATCCATAACATAAGCAAGCAGCACGCTTAGCAGACAATACACTAGTTCTGTCTTTCAATCATTTGATTATTATTATTATTTTCACAATTACATTACCTGATCATCTTCGTCTTAAATACACTAGTTTAAGCTCGTCACATGAAACTCTATACCGTCATATGCATACATATGTCGCGCGAATTATCAAAACATTAGAAAGTTACTGTCATCAGTAATTCAACAAAAAATACACGCACAATATAAATTGCATGAAACGGTGCTGCAGGGCTGGGCGGGTCTTTGCACAACCACTCCGGGGATTTAGATATAGGCTAAAGGTCTAAAGCAGGGGTTCTCAACCTGGGGGGTCGCAACCCCTCAGGGGGTCGCCAAATTATTTTGGGGGATTATGATTTCATTTCAAAACCTTCAAGTATCAGAAGATGATGTAACCCAGGTGAAGAAATGTGTTCACACTGCATGTCTAACAAAGGTTTTCCACATGACCAGTCATTTCTGATCATACTATACTATACTATTAATCATAGTATCGTTGTTGATAGAACGCCTTTTAGGTCAATGATATAACATCATGGTGTGATTATATTAACCCATTTAGACCGGAGGACGATTCGATAAAAGTCGTCTAAATCCTTGTCCATGTTTTTATGTCAGTCGTTCTCAAACATTTTCATGTCAAGGACCCCAAAAATGTTATGTAAGTGGCCACCGACCCACACCTGAAAATATGTTGTTCCAGGGACCCCCCAGAAGCAAATATCTGAATTAAAAATGTTCGCTGTGAAAGAATCTATGTTCAAAAATGTCCATGTTTTCACGATTTTTCAAAAATAGCAGATCTACAAGCTCGTAGCCCGACACTAGAGCTTGTAGATCTGCTATTTTCCAATAGCTAAAGTGTAACATAATGCTTAAAACACCAAAAGGGGTTCCCGCCCAGAATGGGATGTGTGTGCGTGCGTGTGCGCATGTGCGTGTGTGTGTGTGTGTGTGTGTGTGTGTGTGTGTGTGTGTGTGTGTGCGCATCTTACATGGATCTCTGACATGGTGACGGGGGAAGAGGCAGATCAGTCCTCACTGGCACGATGAACACTTGCTGCTACCATTAGAGTTGCATTGTGCACGTACATGCATGCCACACACACACACACACACACACACACACGCACCCACACACACACACACACACACACACACACACACACACACACACACACACACACACCCACACACACACACTTCCCTGAAGAAAAAAAAGAAACAGTGTCAATACAGGCATCATCAAAGCAGTTTATTTACTGATGATGGCGGAGGTTCCTGAAATAGTGATTCCACTTTCATAATGAAGCGTGCTCGAGGTCACTGTAGACACCAGTGGTCCCCAAACTGTTTCATGTCAAGGACCCCCAAATTGACACTAATTAGCCTGCGGACCCCCATTGGAAAAGATATGCCAGGTACCCCCCCCCCCCCCCCCATTAGAGAAGCTTTTTATGGCTCTAGCAGTGATTCTCAACCCGTTTACTTTCAAGGACCGCCAGTTTGACATACATTAGTCTATTATACGGACCCCCATTTGATGGCATTTCTATCTCTGGGACCGCCAATTTAAATAGTAAATCCAATGTTAATTTAAGTCTGAGAGTGTACCATAAGGGCCCATTTGGTTTCAAACTATAATTTAGCTGGGGACCCCCTGGAACTCCCTCAAGGACCCCTGGGGGTCCCCGGACCCCCCTTTAGAAACCACTGGTATACACAGTTTACACACATCTCCACACCAAACCAGGCAGCTATTATTAACACAACATGTACTAAAAATAACTCAGCAAAACAGCAAAAAGCAGAAGTTAACAGTTTGGTGTTTTCTCTCTCCGTCACACTTTCACAACCCTGGGAGAATGTTCCCCCCGATGTTCCCAACTGTACACAGACTCAAATTATCAAACCAGTGGTTCTCAAAATAAAGTGTGATCTGGGGATCCCCAAGGGTCCTCAAGGTCCCAGGGACAAGACATTACTCTATAAGCCATATCTCTGATCTGGGGGTCCCCAAGGGTCCTCAAGGTCCCAGGGGCAAGATATTACTCTATAAGCCATATCTCTGAGATCAGAGATATGGCTTATAGAGTAATGTCTTGACCTTGAGGACCCTTGGGGACCCCGGGTCCCCAAGGGTCCTCAAGGTCCCAGGGGCAAGATATTACTCTATAAGCCATATCTCTGAGATCAGAGATATGGCTTATAGAGTAATGTCTTGACCTTGAGGACCCTTGGGGACCCCGGGTCCCCAAGGGTCCTCAAGGTCCCAGGGGCAAGACATTACTCTATAAGCCATCTCTCTGATCTGGGGGTCCCCAAGGGTCCTCAAGGTCCCAGGGGCAAGACATTACTCTATAAGCCATCTCTCTGATCTGGGGGTCCCCAAGGGTCCTCAAGGTCCCAGGGACAAGACATTACTCTATAAGCCATATCTCTGATCTGGGGGTCCCCAAGGGTCCTCAAGGTCCCAGGGGCAAGACATTACTCTATAAGCCATCTCTCTGATCTGGGGGTCCCCAAGGGTCCTCAAGGTCCCAGGGACAAGACATTACTCTATAAGCCATATCTCTGATCTGGGGGTCCCCAAGGGTCCTCAAGGTCCCAGGGGCAAGACATTACTCTATAAGCCATCTCTCTGATCTGGGGGTCCCCAAGGGTCCTCAAGGTCCCAGGGGCAAGACATTACTCTATAAGCCATATCTCTGATCTGGGGGTCCCCAAGGGTCCTCAAGGTCCCAGGGGCAAGACATTACTCTATAAGCCATACCTCTGATCTGGGGGTCCCCAAGGGTCCTCAAGGTCCCAGGGACAAGACATTACTCTATAAGCCATATCTCTGATTTGGGGGTCCCCAAGGGTCCTCAAGGTCACAGGGGCAAGACATTACTCTATAAGCCATATCTCTGATCTGGGGGTCCCCAAGGGTCCTCAAGGTCCCAGGGACAAGACATTACTCTATAAGCCATATCTCTGATCTGGGGGTCCCCAAGGGTCCTCAAGGTCCCAGGGACAAGACATTACTCTATAAGCCATATCTCTGAGATCAGATCAGTGATCTGGGGGTCCCCAAGGGTCCTCAAGGTCCCAGGGGCAAGACATTACTCTATAAGCCATATCTCCAAAACTGTGGACTTGAATCACTTGAGCACTGTGAGTTATCCAAAAAGCATCACACTGTAATTATCAGAACTTTATAACTGTAGCATGAACAACGTAATGCCAGTTAAAGAGTGAGAATATGTTCGAAGATACAATAAACTACATCATTTCTGCTTATACAAATCTTAACTATTCACTAGCAATCACCACATCATAGCCATATACATTATTTTGTTTTACTTAGGCTACAGTAATTAATGAAATGAGATCATGAAAGTATAGAAATATTCTCCCTCTGTTACCCTTGACTGGAGGTCCATTAAGGTTCCATTTGTATACACAGTCAGGATACAAACTACATAAATGGAACCAAATGGACGCTATACCCGACATTTGTTTAATGCGTTTATTTCACCGTTTTAAAATAATTAAAAAGAAACAGCGGATTTATTTTCATGAACGGCTACACCAAGACACCAATACTGCGATTAAGTTTAGGTAAATAGCTCCACTGGTTGAAGCTCGATCGAGGTGCTTTCCAACGCATCAGGTCTATAAGGCTATTTTCGACTAAAGTCGATTACATAAAATACCACGATTGCATAACTAGAAGAGAAAAAATAATGCCGTGATTTGTCAACGTTACCAGCGAGCGTGTCTCTGAAACGCCGGAATTGAACAGAGCTGAATGGGAGGAGCAGAGAATGTTTGAAACTATAAGCAGGGGCTCCAGCTACGCAACTTCCGCTTGGCGGTCGAGATCAAAGCGTGTCACCACTCTCCTACTCTACACGCTGGGTCACAGTTAAGAGTCATACTTCCTGCTTTGGGCTCCGTAAGGAACTATATAAAAGCCATTTGATGACTAAGGTACTTGATAGGAGTCCCCCTCTATCCATATTTTAAAACAAATCCAGTCTTAAAACACTTTTTTATTCCCAAGCTTTTACCCCAGAGTGAGTTATTTTTTTTATTTTTTTTTATTTTTATCTTTTGTTTTATTATTCGTTTTGTTTTTCTCCACCCTGTTGTATATTTGTATCTCTATAATATGTTTTTGACGTTTTTGTGCACTTTTATTTGTTTTTAAAGCACGGTTTTTAAATGTGCTCTATAAATAAAGTTGGATTGGATTGGAGGAGGGTCATCTCTTGTCATAGAATCTCTCTGGTAATTAAGGAACTATATAAAAGCCTGGGGTTTGACATTTAGGGTCATCTCTTTGGTAAGGAACTATAACCCATTTAGACCTGAGGACGATTCTACAAAATTCTTTCTAAATCCTGACAGTTTTCTGAAAATGTTTCTATGTCAGTCGTTCTCAAACATTGTCATGTCAAGGACCCCCGAAAATATATGTATTTGGCCGCCAACCCCCATCTGAAAATATGTTGTTCCCGGGACCTCCCCCATATATATATTTCAAGGATATATTCAAGGATATATTCAAGGATATATATATTCAAGGATATATTCATATATTCAAGGATTTGCGCCACATTTTCATGATTTTTCAAAAATTGCAGACCTACAAGCTCGTAGCGCGGCACTCAAGCTTGTAGATCTGCTATTTTTCAATAGCTAAAGTATAACATAATGCTTTAAAACACCAAAAGGGGTTCCCGCCCAGAATGGGATAACCGCCTGTGGGTTGACATGTGATGGCGGCCCCCAGCTAAACACAAAGCCACTTCCTCTTGGACGCGTTCCAACTACAACTACTCATCAAGTTATTATTAAATATTGCCAGGGCTGACGTTTATGATGAGTCACAATCTTGGTGATTAATAAAAGTATCCTTATCCTGTCCATCCGCTGAGGAGAAATCACACAACGTGCTCAGCGGTTCTCACTTACACATTTAATAATCTAAAAAAATATATATATATATATATTTTTAGAATCGGCCTCAGGTCTAAATAGTTTAAGCCATTCAGGACGGGAACCCCTTTAAAGCATTATGTTATACTTTAGCTATTGGAAAATAGCAGATCTACAAGCTTGTAGATCTGCTATTTTTGAAAAATCGTGAAAATGTGGCACACATATTTGAATATATTATTTCAGAGCGAACATTTTTAACTCAAATCTTTGCTTCTGAGGGGTTCCTGGAATAACATATTTTCAGATGGGGGTCGGTGGTCAATTACAGATCATTTTTGGGGACCTTGACATCACCACTGATACAGAAACATAGGTATTTCAGAAAACTGTCAGGATTTAGAAGACTTTTTTTTTTAATTTCGACGTCAGGCCTAAATGGGTGCATGATATATCGGTAGCGTATCGAAATCGGCCATAAAAATGCAATATTGGTATCGGATCGGTCTGAAAATAACACAGATTACTTTCACCGATGTCGAAAATGCAATAATAATGTGACCGCCAATGGTTTTGTACTCGCGGAGCAGCCACTCTGCCTGTCTCTGACTCTTTAAGGGGATCGTGACATAAAAAAAAATCACACCCGTGTGAAGTGAGGGGCGCTTTGTGTTACCACAAATTTGCGTCATATTTGGCGGACATTTGACCTAATTTCACCTTTCATTGTCAATGGCAAATATTGAGGTGTGTGGGGACAAAAGCTGTATATAGGAGGGGCCCAAAAAAAGGCTTTTCTGAGTTCAATTGCACCCAAAAAACCTGAACTTTTAACATTCAGTAGATTTTCTGTGGCCCGGGGTTTTTTGGCTTTTTCTTTTTGCCAGCAGATGTCACTGTTGAGGGATTTTGCCCATTTTCATTGCAGCAAACGCCTTCAGAACACACAGAGAAACCCCGGAACCACAGAAAATCCACTGAATGTTCAAAATTCAGGCTGTGTGGGTGTAATTGAAGTCATAAAAACTAAAATAAATAAATAATAATAATTCAAATTAATGTCATGAACCTTTAAGAGTGTCAGCTGTTAGTGTAATAATGTAATATATCAGAATCGGTATTGGCAGATATGACCCTTAAACTTAATATAAAAGGAACTCTTTGTGAGAAGAAATGAAAGTGATAGAGCAACTTTTTGTAGTGGAGTAACATTTGACCAGGAGTATCTCTCGTCAGGTGAAAACTGTTGAAAAAAGTGTGTGTGTGTGTGTGTGTGTGTGTGTACGCCTTTTGGTGTTTTAAGCATTATGTTATACTTTAAGTAGCATAACATAATGCGTTTGTGTGTGTGTGTGTGTGTGCGTGCGTGCGTGCGTGCGTGCGTGCGTGCGTGCGTGCGTGCGTGCGTGCGTGCGTGCGTGCGTGCGTGTGTGCGTGCGTGCCATTGCCCTTGTGCAGAGTGCAGACGACTATATGAACGACGACTCATTCTGACGAGTATGCAAAATATTTACGATCATGTCAGAGAGAGAGTTGCCTCCACTGGGAGGTTATGTAACTGTGGACAGGCCTACACATGAACACATTCTAACGACCACACTGGAGCGAGGCATTCTCTCTCTCTCTGTCTGTCTCTCATCCATCTGCTTGGAATGAGCTCCAGAAGTCCTTAAAGAAAACCCACTTCACTTCCGTCTGTGGGTCAGTTCAGGGCAATGGTTTGTTTCTCACACTTACAAGTGTTACAAACTGGTTTGTTTGCAACACTTTTTGTTCCAAAAATGTAAAATCTTTTGGTGTATCTGATTTAGATTTGAGTATTTTCTGACTTCTATAATCCATGCGTTTTAATTATTGATGTAATGTATAAGTACTGTATCTGTTTTTGAGTATTGTGTTCTGTATGGTTACCTCGGCTACATTGAACATGAGGGCGAGAGAGAGAGAGAGAGAGAGAGAGAGAGAGAGAGCGAGAGAGGGAGGGTCAAGGGTCCGCCGGTCTCAGGAATTGAACCAGGGACTCGGGTTCGCCAGGCATCAGAGCCTTATGTGGTACACTATGCAGTGCGCACCTTAACCGTTCATCCAGCGGTGCCCTGAACAACTTAACAACTTAAAGGACCACTTTTCAATAGGTCTCCACTAATAATCATGATAAAATGGCACGATTTTTTTCTACTCAGTCTGTGTCTCATAGGAAGGCTGTGGGCAGTTCAGAAACCCGTCCACCAGTGACATCATCATTAGGCAGATTTTTTTTACAAAAATGTTTAGGTTTTAATTATCGTGAGAACGATGGCTTCCATTTTCGCATTGCAACTTTTCAGGACTAGAAAGCCTGCAGTTTCTATTAGCTTGTATTCCCCATCCATGATGTCACTGGAAGACGGTTTCTGAACTGCCCACAGCCCTCCTATGAGACACAGACCGAGTAGAAAAAATTGCACAATTTTTTCATGATTATTAGTAAGGACCTATTATATGAAGATAGGTTGAAAAGTGGTGAAGTGGTCCTTTAAACACTATACTCTCTAGTACTTATCTCCCCCCGCCCCACCCCCACCCCCCCTACCTCTGCAGGACAGCAGTTAGAACTAGCAGTTTGAATATAGCTGATCTAAAAAGCTCACAGCATGTGGCATTGCGATGTGTAGCGAGCTTGTAGATCTGACATTAATGTTCGCCCTCGGAATAGGGACACTAGTAGTATAGGGTTCAACAATGTACAATCTAGGCATTTAGCAGACGCTCCAGAGCGTAATAATAATACAATCAAATACATAAAAAATAGTCATCAAATCAATAATCATATACTTAAGCTAAGAAACTTAACAGTGTACTAATTTCAAGCAATCCGGGAACCTTCCAGGTAACTTCAGTGTTGTTAGAGAGAGACCAGCTGGGTTCAAATAGTTAAAGACAGTCAGATCAGAACAAGCCATGACAGGCAGGAGGCCACGCCCCCACCTGGCAGTACAGAGCCATGTCATTATAGGTGAAAACTTTCAAAAAATGTTAGTTTTTTTCTAATACAGAGCCAGCAGGCATGGTCAACCAACAGAGAGTACATTAAACATTACAGCTACTTGCAATGGGCCTGGTCTATACACAAGATAGACTACACCCAACAGAGAGTACATTACAGCTACTTGCAATGGGCCTGGTCTATACACAAGATACACTACACCCAACAGAGAGTACATTACAGCTACTTGCAATGGGCCTGGTCTATACACAAGATACACTACACCCAACAGAGAGTACATTACAGCTACTTGCAATGAGCCTCAAATTAAACGGGTTGAGAATCACTGCTAGAGACGTAAAAATCTTCTCTTATGGTTATGGGGGGGTCCCCTGGCATATCTCTTCAAATGAGGGTCTGCAGGGCTAATTAGTGTCAATGTGGGGGGTCCTTGACATGAAAAGGTTTGGGAACCACACTAGCCAGCACCAACTCAGACCTCCTGGGTTCGCTGCCCTCCTCACTCTCCCATATCCAACATCAGGTTCCTGAACTCTACAGTGTTGTTAGCTAAACTGTCACGCCGCAGTGCGTCTATGTAGGTGGCGCGCTTCAATGAAGCTAGAAAAAGACAACAACTGTGCACAAGGATGCTAACGCACACCAAAATGGGGCCATGGTCATTTATCTGCTTTCTACACATTATGAAACTACATTGAAATTGGAAAATATTTTAAAAGGATATGACCCTTTGAAACTTGTTGACCTGAGATCAGATTCTAAAAATGTCTTCTACATCCTGACAGATTTCTGAAAAAGCTCTGTTTCTATGCCAGTCGTTCTTCGGTTTTTCAAAAATAGCAGACCTACAAGCTCGTAGCGCGCCACTCGGTGGCGCGCTATGAGCTTGTAGATCTGCTATTTTTCAATAGCTAAAGCATAACATAATGCTAACACCAAAAGGGGTTCCCGCCCAAAATGGGTTAACCAGAAAACCCAAAGTAGAAAAATTGCCCTGAAAAGATTTCAAAAGGAGAAAAAAAAACGGCCTAGGGCGCCAAATTGCTTAGGGCTATGAAAATCCTGAAAAGCAAAAGTCATAGCCGGCCGGTACCGGGGGAGGGTGGGACTGACGAGATAAGAGTGCGTAGAAGATCGTTGTAAGGGCCTTTCCACTCAGTCCGTCCGCACTCCAAACAAGGTGAGTATATATATATATACGCCCTGGTCCTTTGGCAGGACCGGTCGTGATTCCCGTCCGAACGCTTCCCCCGGCGCCACGCGTCTTTGCCGTTGAGAGACGGACTCCCTCGCCAGAGGGAGGCGTATTGAATGGACGGGGGGGGGAAGGATGGTGGGGCGGGGCGGGGAGGCGTTTTGCCACGCTCCGTGGGGGGTCTTTGCGTGGAGGCTATGACTTTTGCTTGAGAGAAATTGAAGAGGGAATCTTGAAACAACAAGAAAGTGGGCCACACACGCCAATAGCGAGTGCCGCACTACGAGCTTGTAGGTCTGCTATTTTTTTTAAACCCGTGAAAATGTGGTGCAAATCTTTGAATATATATTCTTTCAGAGTGAATGTTTTAACTCAAATCTGGGTGCTCCTGGGGGGTGGGGGGGTGGGGGTCAGTCACTGGAACAACAGGACATCCTTGACATGAAACTTTTGAGAAACATGAGGTTTTTCAAGAAAACTGTCAGGATTTAGAAGACATTTGTAGAATCGTCATCAGGTCTAAATGGGCTATTAAAATAAAATATTGGCACTCTGGCTATTGCCGTGTGCGACCACTTTCTAGTCGTTTCAAGATTCCCTCTTTAGAATCCACTGCAGAGGAAACCCTCCCGCACCCAGCAGCAACGCCTCCGTAAGCTGCTGTAACAGATAACTGTACAGCTCATGGAAACTGATCCAGTCGTACTGTAATAGTAGTGTACTAGTGGACAGTTTTATTACAGTGGGAACACTCATGTGAGCAAAAATGCAAATCAATAAACAAACACGCACCGACATGAAAGCAGGCCGTCTGCCTTTCACCCCATGTCAAGCAGCTCAATATTCAACATTTGCATTCATTACATCCTATATATGCAGGTGCAGTAATATATGTATACACTGTCCTGCGCACGCACGCACGCACGCACGCACGCACGCACGCACGCACGCACGCACGCACGCACGCACGCACGCACGCACGCACTTAAGAGAAACTGGAAAAATGTTATCAGATAAGACATGGCGAAGTTACAGCACAGAGAGCAGCAGAGGTGATGTTTCTCTCTCTCTGTGTGTGTGTGTGTGTGTGTGTGTGTGTGTGTGTGTGTGTGTGTGTGTGTGTGTGTGTGTGTACATGCAAGTATGAATAAAAAGTGTTAGATGTAAGTGCTTGTGTTGTCTGTGGGTGGGATGTGTTCAAAATAACCTGAAGTGTGTGTGTGTGTGTGTGTGTGTGTGTGTGTGTGTGTGTGTGTGTTTGTGTGTGGGGGGGGCGACAGAAACACCTGTAAAAACAGGGTGCGCACGCTTATCCGACACACCAAAGTTTTCGAGGCTACACTGAAACACCCTGATACGTCAGGCCCTGTCACACTCTGATACGTCAGGCCCTGTCACACTGAAACACCCTGATATGTCAGACCCTGTCACACTGAAACACCCCGATATGTCAGAACCTGTCACACTGAAACCGACCCTGATATGTCAGGCCCTGTCACACTGAAACACCCCGATATGTCAGAACCTGTCACACTGAAACAGACCCTGATATGTCAGGCCCTGTCACACTGAAACAGACCCTGATATGTCAGGCCCT
This sequence comes from Electrona antarctica, assembly GCF_951216825.1. Lineage (NCBI taxonomy): Eukaryota > Metazoa > Chordata > Actinopteri > Myctophiformes > Myctophidae > Electrona > Electrona antarctica. The sequence continues at coordinate 21,699,206 of NC_136810.1, forward strand.
TTCACACTGAAACAGACCCTGATATGTCAGGCCTTGTCACACTGAAACACCCCGATATGTCAGGCCCTGTCACACTGAAACAGACCCTGATATGTCAGGCCCTGTCACACTGAAACACCCCGATATGTCAGGCCCTGTCACACTGAAACAGACCCTGATATGTCAGGCCCTGTCACACTGAAACAGACCCTGATATGTCAGGCCCTGACATGGACTACAATTCCCATAATGCTTTGGTGCACTGCTCCTCCTTGTGGATAGGGGGAGGGCTGTCTTACTGAGACGAACCGACTTTTATTCGGCTCTAAAATAGGAGTATGAATCGCGCCATAGTCTGGATTTCCGGTGGTGAGGTGAGGTGACCACCGGAGCTGTAATAACGTTGAGCGGTGGTGAGTAAAAACAGAGAGAAGGGCTGGGGCGGTGGCGGTGGTTTGCTCTTCACCGCGGCTGCAGTGACGTCATGTTGTAGTTCGGTGGTCACCTCACGACCGAAAAGTGTGCTGTCCGTCACACTAGAAACGGACATGGAAGTGTTTTGACGGTTCCACTGATGAAGGTTCATGTCTTCACTGAGCTGGAGAGGAGAGATGGTACGCTTCCGATACCGCTCAACTGACCTCTGACCTTCATCAGAACATTACGCAGCACCAACCTCCCGGATCTCCAAGTTAATTTTCATTAATGCCTTAATAACTTCATCACACACACAAGTGTCGCACAAAAGCCTGGTGCAAGTGAGACACTGTGAGCTTGTAGATCTGCTATTTTCACTAGCTTTAAAAAATGTTTAAAAAAGAATAATAATAATAAAAAAGGAACTGTGTTGGGAAATTTCCACGTACACTACAGAGACAACAGTGTTACAACCAGGCGCTACATCCAGCTGTATTGTGTGTGCGTGTGCGTGAGTTACACATTGATGGTCCATATACTAATCAATATGCAGCAGGATGTATGCATATTATTCACGGAGTAGGATTGCACATGTACAGTAGGCCTGTATGACAACATGTATGTACACTACAAATCAATCTAGATATATATCTATCTCACGCATGCAGCAACACACACACACACACACACACACACACACACACACACACACACACTCTTCAGGACAGTGTAATGTGAACACTAAGTTCACTAAGGGCGTCACACCCACATCATATCATGTATGTAAAGAGTTTCTGCATGTATGATCATCATCTTTACCTGTTGATGTGTTGTTTTTCAGCTGCTATTCGTGCATGTTCTCTTCTGGAAATATCGAACCCGCAGGCAGAACACCAGAGAGAGAAGTTCAAGGAACTCAAAATTAGAATAAGCGACTGCTGTTTTGAGGAAATTAAAAACGGGGAATATTTCCGCCAGCCCGCCGAAGCTGTGTGTAAACTATAACATCACCGACAATAAACTATAGTCTGCCGCTGGAAAACTTTGAAAGCAAATATCTGTTAATTTAGGATGACATTATAATAAATGTCGTTGTTTCAACTACATGTTATGAATGAGAAAAGAAAAGCCTGGCTTGGCTAGAAGAAGAAAACAACACAACGGACGGAGGAGGAACAGAGAGAGAGAGAAGTGACAGTGAAGTTATGCAGGAAGCGCCTTCACTTCAACTACAACGTGTTACAAGGCAAATTGATCGGCTATCGAATTGTGTGACTGCAGGGGTCGCACTTTCACCGGAATTCATGCTTCTATTTGCAGCAGGGGGTAAGCAACCTATAACCTGACTCCGCCAGATGGGGGCGGCATTGAGTTGTGATTGTGAAGCAAACGTCTCTACAGCGGTAGAGTGCCAGCTGGATGGTAACCGCAAGGTTGCCATCGGTGTGTGAATGGGTGAATGTAATGCACAATCTCTGTAAAGCACCTTGGATAAAGGTGCTATATAAATGCACCATTTACCATTTACCATTTTTTACCTTCCGTCTGGCTGATTGATTGATTGATTGATTCATTCATTCATTCATTCATTAATTTATTCATTGCAATCAAAACAGTATTTTATTCACTGTAGGCCTATGTAGCAGTGTTGTTTTTGGCAGCAAATTTTGATTTTAGTTTCAGTCATAGTCTCTTGAATAGTTTTCCTTTAGTTTTAGTCACATTTTAGTACGCAGAATGTCTTAGTGTTAGTCTAGTTTTAGTCGACTAAATGTCATAAGATTTTAGTCGACTAAATCTACAGTTGATTTAGTCGAACAAAATGTATTTTGGCGGGCCTTGATGCCGTCATAATGACTTTCACTTGCTGAAAATAGCCGATCTATACAAGCCCACAATGCAAGTAATCGTAAAATGACTTATAGTGGATCTCTTGTCCACTAGTCCCTTCCTATACATTTTAGTCTAGTTTTTATTTGTTGACGAAATTGTCAGTATATTTAGTCTTAGTTTTAGTCATCATAGCTTAGTTTTCATGTAGTTTCCATTTAGTTTTCGTCAGATGAAAAAGGTAGTCGACGAACATTTTTCGTCTTAGTCGACAAAATCAACACTGGTTTGTAGAATGGGTATAGGCTACAGTTCAACGAAAATACAGGACACTACAAAAAGTGCTAAGAGGACAAAACCAGAAAAAGCAATAAGACTTGTTTACATCAAGACTAGGCATAGGCTATAGAGTAGCCCAACATTGGCGTGCAGGGAGAAAAAAACGTCACACACTGGCATAAGTGTGAGAGAGTTTTTTTTTCTTTAAAAAAAACAATAAAATAAAACACAATCTACATTCATTCAACTCTGACTGGAGAGGAAGTCTGGGAGCTATAGTCTAATCTAATGATCATTACATCCTGATATTTCTGAAGAAGAATTTAAAAGATAAATAAAGGTTGTTATGTATAGACTTTGGACAATCAAAATAGGATGGAAATATTACATTTTGATGTGATGAGTGGTGACATAATTAAACGTAATGTTGGTAGAGCAAATGTTAATATGGCACACTGACTTTCAAGAAAATGAAAACTTCAAAAGGGTATAGGCTACATCAGCTTGCAACGGGCCTGGTCTACAAGATTCGCTACACCACCAACCAAGATACCCATGCACCTGTCAAATTCCTTATGATGTCGACATTCTAGGTCTATTTTTACTTGAGAATATTCATCTAATATTCAAAGTAACATGTATATTCACCAAAACCAACTTACAGTTAGTTGATTTAAAATGTATGTGTGCTCGTATTCTGGACGGGAACCCCTTTTGGTGTTTTAAACATTATGTTATAATTTAGCTATTGAAAAATAGCAGATCTACGAGCTTGTAGGTCAAATGTGGCAAATCTTTGAATATAATCTTTCAGAGCAAACGTTTTAAACTCAAATATTTGCTTCTGGGGGGTGCCTGGAACACCGTATTTTCAGATGGGGGTCGGCGGCCAATTACATATATTTGTGGGGGTCATTGACATGAAAATGTTTGAGAAGAAAAATGGGTTTTTCAGAAAACTGTCATGATTTAGAAGAGATTTTGTAGAATCTGGTGTCTAAATGGGTTAAAGAGCTGGAGAGACAGGGAGACCCTGCCTGTTACTGAACATACACTATATAGCAATGATTACTATCAGAATATAGTGATTTAACATTTTAACAAAAAACGTGTTGTTGTTTGTTAACCAAGAAATGTCACTTACCCTACCATTAACTACTACTATATCCTGTCAAACACTCCTGTTTCCATTAAAAACTCTAATTCTAAAATGTCTTCTTTCACCCATTCATAATAGACCCTAGTGTAACTTCCAAAACAATATAAAACATAAAAATACAACAATGCTGTAATAAAGAAATAATAATAATGCTAGAAAAAACAAATAAGCAATAATACAGGAAATTACTATTGCACTATTTGTTGTTATTCTGGTTGGTTTAATCAATTGTCCGGATCCGATGGAGAAACGGGGAGAAACGGTGGGAGAAACGGGGCCGATCGCGTCATTTTCAAATGATCGGAATCAGATCGGGTGTGAAAAAACGTGATCGGGACATCCCTAGTATCAATACTATATCCATATCATGATGAAAATCGCTATCGGCAGATACGCAAAATCAAAGAAAAAAGAACGTGATCGGGACATTCCTAATTCTATGTACTGATGAATTGAGTAGAATTGTCCCCCATGGAAACATTGTGTTATCCTTTCAGCGTGACCTTTGACCTGTACTGCCTTCCTCTAATAATGTTATTATTAAAGTATTAAATGTAATCAATTTGACGTCTCTTTATTTTATATGCGATAGGTCACTGTTTCCCCAAAACATTGTATGGGTCGCAAGTAAATAACACATTTTTTGAAGAATTGTGATGTTTGTTTTTTTTACATTTTGAAGTAGTGAAAAACTAAGCAGAGAAAACATTGCAAAACAACAACCCATCACTTGGTATTGTGTAATACTCACATACCACCTGTAGATGTCAGTAAAGTCAAGGACAATATTGATTGATTGATTGATTGATTGAAATATTTATTAACAGTGTGCAGAATTACAGTACATTTCAAGCACAAACTCAATACAAAGGCTGTTAACTGTTAGTGGACGACCCAATTAAGCATTACACTTGTTTCCAATAGGGTCCACCCTGTTCAATTCATCAAAAACATTTAGAGACGTACAAATAGACACTTCTATATAGACAAAGAACAGAACAGAAATTCATCATAATGGAGGTAAAAAGGGAAAAGAAACATATACAGTGAGGGAAAAAAGGGGTGGGCGGTGGGGGGGATTCACGTTCAGCTCCGTTCATTTGTTTGTTTTCCTTGGAGGAGCTGCGTTTGGTCCCCAAGTCGGCTCCGTGGCCGTACCTTGAGTTGGCTGTGTGGCCGTGACCGTCTCTTGTGTTGTCCTTGCGTTGGGTCCCCAAGTCGGCTCCGTGGCCGTACCTTGAGTTGGCTGTGTGGCCGTGACCGTCTCTTGTGTTGTCCTTGCGTTGGGTCCCCAAGTCGCCTCAGTGGCCATACCTTGAGTTGGCTGTGTGGCCGCGACCGTCTCTTGTGTTGTCCTTGCGTCCATGTTTGAGGGATTCCGATTTTACAGGGGGCAGTTTCGAATTGCAGCCATCCGTAGGTGCCCTTTGAGAGCGGTTTTGAAGGAGTCAAGGGATTTGCATGTCTTAATGACTGTTGGTAGGGCGTTCCACATTTTGGTGGCATAGGAGCGAAAATAATTTAGTCCCTTGTTTGTGCCGAATCTGGGTTGTACATGGTTCGTTGCACTCCCTCTGGTGTTGTGGGTGTGGACTTCGTTAACATTAAGGAAGTATCTAGACAGGTACATGGGTATCTTGGTGGTGTATCGAATCTTGTGGACCAGACCCATTGCAAGATGCTGTACTCTGTCGTCGACCCTAAGCCATTCCAGCCTGTCGAAGTGGGCAGGGGTGAGGTGGGTTCGGGGGGCGAGGTCAAGTAGGAGCCTGACCAGTTTGTTTTGGGAAGTCTGGAGCCTAGTTTTAAGGGCCTTTGAGGTGCTGTGGTACCAGGAGGTGCATGCATAGTCAAAGAAACCTTGTACAAGGGCTCCTGTTAAGGTCTTCAAGGTGTTTTTGTTGACCAGTGAGGAGATCCTGTAGAGGAATCTTGTTCTTTGGTTGACCTTTTTGATTACGTTGGTGGCCATTTTATCACCGGAAAGATTAGCCTCCAGGATGGAACCTAGGTAGGTAATTTCATCTTTACGTGTGATAACATTGTCACCCACTCTAACCAAGAAGCCATTTGCCTTGCTGAGATTACTATTAGAGCCAAAGAGAATGGATTCAGTTTTTCCCAGGTGTAAAGATAGTTTGTTATCAGCGAGCCAGGTGCAGATTCTACCGAGTTCAGAGCTGAGGGCCTTTTCAACCTGCAGTTTGTTCCTGTCCGAGACTAGCAGTGCCGAGTCATCTGCGAACAGGAACAAGTTGCAGTCACAAGCTGAAGTCATGTCGTTAACATTATATTAGGAACAGTAAAGGCCCTAGTATGCTTCCTTGTGGAACGCCACAGCTCACTGGGAGGGGGGGGGGGGGGGCAGTGTTCCATTCACCTCCACCATCTGTTCTCTCCCCTCCAGGTAGGATTGCATCCAGCTCACTGATGTGCTATCGAAACCAATTGCTTTTAGCTTGTTAACCAGTATGGAGTGGTTCACAGTGTCAAAAGCCTTTTGGAGGTCCTCATGTTTGATGTGGTCGCTCAAATAGAGAAGGCATGTGTCAATGGAGTGGGACGTTCTGAAACCAGATTGGAACTCGTACATTAATTTATTAGTGGCAAGATACTTTTCAACCTGTTCATAGACTATTTCTTCCATCACTTTCGAGATGGAGCTTAGAATAGAAATAGGGCGGTAGTTGCCGGGGTCTAATTTACTCCCTTTCTTGTGCAAGGGGGTTACTTTGGCCAGTTTGAAATCTTGGGGGACCTGTCCCTGTTTGATGGAGAGGTTTACTATGTGGGTGATGATTGGAGCTATAGAGATGGCTGAGTCTCTGAGAAATTTGGAGGGAATATTGTCATGGCCAGTGGCCTTGTGGGGTTGGAGGGCACTCAGTTTCTTAATTACCTCATCAGTTGTTACCATAACTAGTTTAAAATCGTCTTTACAAACACCTAGGTTTCTGTAGAAGGTTTTAATGTGCTCTACACCAAAGAGCCCAGAGTGGGAGGGCAGTTTGTTAACCAGAGTTGTTGCTATGTTTTGTAAATAAGATATTCAAGTGGTTGGCCACATCAAGCTTGTCAGTGATGAGAGTGTCGTCCGATTTGATGTTTATGTTTGAAAACCTGGTTTTTAGTTTCTGACCGCAGCCTAGTTGATTTTTTAGTAGCTTCCAGAGCTCACAAGGATTGTTTTTGTTTTCCTGTGCTTTATCATTGATGAAGTTACTTTTAGCTGATTTGGTCATGGCAGTTACACTGTTTCTTAGCTTGGTTCGTTGGGTTTTTAGGTTGTCCAACTGAGCTTGGAGATCACTGTCGAACAAGTAACATGGTATCCTGGTGAATGACTTGAGAGACAATGTTAAAATGGTTTACTTTCTCTATCGCGTCAATTAATAGAATCATCAAGTGAAGACATCTTGATTATAATCTGTCTAAACCAGACTCTGTTATAGAACCCCACTAGCTCTGATCCATAGCTCTAATGCCGTTTTGACTTCCTGTTCTCACATGAAATACAGACCAGCCTCTTTCTGTAGCGATAATCCAAATAATGATTCTGCATTTCTAAGTGGCTGTTGGCTGTGCGTTCCACATTTTAGTGGCATAGGAGCGACATAAAATAACAGCATCAAATGGTAGGCTTACTATAATGTATAGACTAAAGTCAAGTAAGTCAAGCATACTATGCATGCATTAGGAATAGAAGTCAATGTGTTTGTTGTGGTTTTGTGACATTACTAATTAGCCGCATCATACTGTAATTTACAGGCATCATGCATACGGCTGTCAATTACATTCTTGTCATTTGCACCATATAAGAACTACAATGATGACTTGTATTAAGAACTACAATGATGACTTGTATAAGAACTACAATGATGACTCACCATTCTGTATGACTTCTTCCTATAGAGCGTCGCAGTCCCGCCCCCTTTCATGACAACACCAGGCCCAGGAAATAATTCCCAATGCATTTTTCCCATAGACATTTCAAAACGTATTTATTTAAAGACCTTATAAGTGTCATACAAACCCAACTTGAGTTGTGACAAATCATGACAACAAACTTGGACCAAACAAATATTTTGGACCAAACAAATAATTACAAAGAAGGAAAACAACAAAAAAGTGGTGTAACCTGCCATTTTCTTCTTCTTTCTAATTATTTGTTCGGCCCGAAAAAAATTGTTTGTTGTCATGATTTGTCACGACAAGAGTTGGCATTGTACGAGGCTTAATAAAAGGTATAAATAAAAGGTCTTTAAATAAATACTTTTTGAAATGTCTATGAGGAAAATGAACAGAGAATCATTTCCTGGGCCCTGGTAGGGGGCGGGACTGCGACGCTCTATTGGCTGATTTACAACTAACAGATACTACAATATTTACAAACCTATAGGAGATAAAACAACACGTTCACATGAGAAACAAAAACACAAGATACCTCTGATCACCACAATGCATCGCCTTCTTAACGAGCCGCGTTTTAAATAACACGCACGCACGCACACCAGCGAGACATTCATATGGCAGGTCTTTCTCCCACGTGGACCCGTTGGTGTCTCCTGAGAGACGCTAAGCGGCTGAAAGTCGTGTCGCACTGCGTACATTGGAAGGGCTTCTCTCCCGTGTGGATGCGCTGGTGTCTCTTGAGAACCACCATCTGACTGAAGCTCCTGTCGCACGTCTCGCATCGGAAGGGCTTTTCTCCGGTGTGGCGACGCCGGTGAATCTTCAGGTGGTCCAACTGATTGAAGCTCTTGTCGCACAGCGTACATTGGAAAGGTCTCTCCCCGGTGTGTATGCGCTTGTGTCTGTTCAGGGTGCCTAACCGAGCGAAACTCTTGTCACACTGTTCGCAAAGGAAACGCTTGTCTATGGGGCTGATGCGCGTGTTCAGGTGACCCAAGCGACTGAAAGTCACGACAGAGGGTTTACAGTCGTGAGTTTTCTTTCCGATGCAAGTCAGCTGAAGGGTCTTTGCTTCTCCTGGCCGAGTTAATGTCCTTGTGAACTGTGAACTGTGAACAGCATGGATACACCGGAGTGTATTCAGGTGACCCAAGGGATTGCAAGTCGGCTGATGTGTCTTTACTACTCCAGACTGAGTCAAAATCTTGACCAACTGTTGATGACTGTAAAGTTGAGAGCTGGTCATTTGCCGACAAGCCGCCGACTTGGCGTTGGGTCCGTTTCTCAGCATTCTGCAGTAGACGTCGTTGGGAGTCCTCTTCATGTGTTTTTGGAGGAAGACGTTGGATACGAAGGCATACGAAGACTCGGAACAGTCGAGGACATGCGGATGGGAATGTCGGGGCCCGGTCCCTTCCACGGCAGCCTTGCTTCCAAACATGGACGTGATGTGGACTGACTTCTGTTGGGAAATGGAAGATGTGTCCATCTGCTCGCCGGCGGCTACCTAATCTCAGAAGTACAACTCTCTTGGCACTGTATCGAGTCTGTCTTGGAAGTGAATTGAAATCCGTCAAGCGACACGAGTCTCCCGGACATCTAAATCTCTTTAAGGTGAACTCGTACAAGATCTAATATAGCTGTGAGCTCTCTGATGTCAAGCACAACACATGCTGTTGCACGGCAACAACCTAACAGCTAACAATTTGGACAGTCAGGCACGTGTCCTGGATGCGACACGTTCTCATTAGTGGGTTCAATCTCCATTTATTGAAGCCCAGTTATCTTCAGTGGTGGAAGGTAAGTATACATTTGCTTAAGTACTGTACTTAAGTACATTTTTTAGGTATTTGTGCTTTATAATGCTGGGGGCATTGAGCAGCGAGAGTGCCCTAACTTCAGATGACTAAAATGTGTCTAAAACTAAATGGATTTTAGTTTCCGTGCTACTGAGATCTTGGTAGGTCAGTATAGACGACCGCTGAAACCATGCGAGGAGGAAGGCTGGGGGGACGTCCCTCCCTGTCAACACATCCGTATGGCTCCCACTGATGAATAAAGAAAGAAAAGGTCTGCTCCAACTTCCAAAACTTAAAAATGTTTATTAATTGCTCTTTTACACCATGGAAGTGACGTTTCGAGCCTCTCGGCTCAGAGTGCTTTGTTCTTCTCCCACTGATACCCATATCCATCCATCCATCCATCCATCCATCCATCCATCCATCTTCAACTGCTTATCCGTAGTCGGGTCGCGGGGGCAACAGCTCCACCAGAGAGCTCCAGACCTCCCTGTCCAGAGCAACATTAGTAACTTCCTCCTGGGGGATCCCGAGGCGTTCCAATAAGGAGGATTCGAGGACATCCCTAGGAAGACGCCCGAGAAGCATCGTAACCAGACACCACCTGGTCAACAGTGGTGTGTGTGTTTTGATAGTCGATCGCTACAACATCCAGAGCGATGCGCTGCGCTGCATTCAGTGAATAAAACGGAGAATAAGGGCCTTTCTCGGCCCCACCCCTCTCCAATTGTTTATATTGTGTTTAGTTCCCAAGATGGCCGCAGCACCAGGAGGGGGTGGGGCGGAGGTGAGCGGGTGGGGTTAACATATGCCCTTACTGGGCTGAGTTCACACATTCAAGACACCTGTCTTGTGTCTGTCTTGTGTCTGTGTTTAATGGCCGCTCCAATGCATTTCCAATGGAAGCCCATATGGTTTGACCAAACATTCTGTTTGATGGGGGGGAGGGGGGCAGAACACATCCATCAAAGCTGTGTTCAGACAAAGGCAGGTGTCAGACACAAGGCAAGTGTCTTGAATGCAGTTCAGTAAGGGCATATGTCGAAACAGTGGGAGAGGGGTGGGGCCGAGAAAGGCCCTTATTCAACTCGCGGTTGCGGAAACTCCGCCTTTTGAGGACCACTGCACTAGACTATTAGACTATACATGATCACAGTTGTTGTTTGGTTGTCGAGTAACCATTTTTTAGATTGTACTTAACCGTTTCCGTCCATCCGACGTGTCAGCACGTCCTAGGTACGGGTCAATGATACGGGGCGAGATAAGAATATTCTGAATTTTTCCCTTTTTTTTATTTGTCAGTTCACCTCTCGGCTACCGTATGCTCCGCTCTGTCCCCATGTTAGCTTATCATTGAGTTAGCCGTTAGCGCGGCGGAAAGAATGACTAATCCAGGGCGCTTTCCGTGGTGTTGAACGGATCGATATACTGGCGCTTCATTTCTGCTCCTCATCCGTCTCTCCCGCAAAATATGAATGCATTTTGGATCATATATCGTATAAACTAAAACGATCGCAATGTAAGCCAGCTATGTAAAGTGAACTTTTTTTAGTAGATTTTTTCCGGGTCATGGCTTTCCGAGTAAAAGCGGCCATGTTGTTCCGGCACCCCAGAGCTCCTATTTTGAAGGACTTCCGGCACTGATTGTGTTAAAGGATGGAAAGAAGTGTACATAAAGTGTTAAAATTATGTTTTTATGTGGCCACACCCACCAGTTAATTAAGTATGCCTGGTTTTCAGGTGGGGTAGTGATCCACCTGAACTGAAGCCGCATTGAAGCCGCACTGAAGATGTATTATTTCAATATTCTAACCACATTTACTATTCATGTGACTTTGCTTTGACTTTAGGTTACCCGTTCAAATTATATCAAATAAATAACGGTAATGGGTCGCACACACCATAAGACTGCATTTCAATAATTTATTCTTGCACACAAACGTTTCGGCTATCCAGTCTTCATCAGTGTGGAGAGTGACTGAATGTAAGTGGATGTACAGTACGTTCATTTTAAAGGAGTGGTGTCACCACTCCTTTAAGAGTGGTGTCACCACTCCTTTAAAGGGAACTTACATTCAGTCACTCTCCACACTGATGAAGGCTGGATAGCCGAAATGTTTGTCTCCTGTTCAAAATGCAAGAATACATTATTGAAATGCAGTCTTGGTGTGTGCGACCCAATATTCTAACCACACCTGGGGGTCTATTATAGAGTAATGTTAACTCCACAAAACTGAAAAGGTACAAGTTGGAGGAAGACATTTTGTAGAATCTGGTCTCAGGTATTAATGGGTTAAACTGCATGGCTTTTACATGACCTGTTGATATGTATAGGCTATACTGTATCTGAGTCCTGGGTTAATTAAAAACAACAACAACACCATCTTAGTGTGAGTGTTCAGAATGATGGCATCACCCCTGTGCTAAGGGACTGTCCTTTGGGAGTTTACAATGCCTCAGGCTTCACCCTTGTTTCCCCCCTCACACCTGCAGCCGCATGTTAACCAGCTAGCAACAACATGCTAATCCTGCGTCTCAGTTCCCACTGGAACCCGTCATTGTCTTTCAGGTCTGTTGCATCATGGGGCCTCTGAAGACATGTAGGTTATGGGAACTTTACCCAGCAAGCACAGTCAGGACCTGGACGAATTAGTGACGTCTCGATTATGGCCAGATCAAGTCAAACCAAGACTAGTCAAATCTGGCCCAGAATATCACCTGATTTCAACCAAAATAAATTCTGCCCATTAAGACGGACGTCCCTGGATGAATCAGAGAGAGTCCGATCGAGGCCAGATCAACTTAAGACATATCATAACTAGTCAGATCTAGACCAGAATACGTGATATTATTTCAACTGGTGAAGACGTCCTGGAAATGACGTAAAGATCATCTCCATATGGGCTGTGATCTGGCCTAGTCCTGAACGTCACCGGAGTCACTGGAGGACGTCATCATAACGTTATCATGACGTCATTTGGCTTGCTGGGTTGGGCCTGTGCCAGAGGCTGTCACTCACATACTGCTGTCATCTCTACTGTCACTGAACCTGGAAGGCCAGAGACTGTCACTCACATACTGCTGTCATCTCTACTGTCACTGAACCTGAACGCCAGAGGCTGTCTGTGGGCCTCATTCACCAGCCGAATTTGTTCTCCCATTTGCACAGTTTTCAAGAAGATGTTGGCATACATACACCAATGTTTTCTTAGCTGTGATTTGTTCTTCGGTAAGAACAGAATCTGTGCACACTAACCGATTCCATGCCGCCACTAGAGGCGGTATCGTGCGGCCAATCCCAGTGAAATGGCATTATAGGCTCCCTGACTAACCACGTGGTGTAGCCCCCATATTGTGATTGGTGTTGGCATGGAGGGGCAGCAGCGGGAACTGCCCATAGATCCGAAGTCCCGTTAGTCCGAACATGCACTGCTCCCGTGCTTGCGGTTATGTTTAGGTTAGGATTAGAGATAGGGATAGTAATTTCGGAACAAGGAACCTTCTGACTAACGACACGGCACCGCAGCAGCGCCCCGTGGTAGCATCAGCATTAGCTTAGCTTGTTTTCATGTTTTATAAGATCGTAAAGGTGCCGGATTGTCTCATTTTGAGCAGAAAAAGGACAAATAAGTGTGCGTGCACGTCAGATCCGTATGTAGGCTGTCTAACAAAAAAATATTATTTTATTATAAATTATAAATATTATATTACTGAATTAAATGAAATTAAAGAAATGCAGATTTTCACGTTCTGCCAGAGGCTGGTTGTGGAGATTAAAGCGGATTATTGCGTCCGTGGTTTAGATTGGGCTAAAGAGCAGTCTTAGGCACATTTGAATGCTGATATGTATACGCAACATAACTTTCACTTCGGTTTTCTTCAATTCTACAATTGTATAGATGTTCGGGCTGTCTTTCTCTTGGGAATTCACTAGGGCGGCAGTGGGTCAGGGTAGAGTGGCCAGATGGGAACTGCAAGGTTCCCAGTTTGATCCCGGGCTCCCCCAGAGGTAGTGTCGAAGTGTCCTTGAGCAAGACTCTGAACCCCTAATTGCTCCCAGTGTGCAGGTTGGTACTTTGCATGGTTCCCGCCGCCACCACTGTGTAAATGGGTGAATGTAATGCACAAAAAAGCGCTAGATAAATGCACCATTTACCACTTAGGGAGAAATGTAAGAAGAACATGTCGGGGCCATGTCGGGGTCCCCCGGGGGCCACACCATGTTGGGGTCCCCCGGGGGTCCCCCGAGGCCACAGCCACACCGGTGCTACATGGCACAAATGCTGGATACATGCAGGGTGTTATATGGCAGTGTCTCTTGACAAGTGACATAATCATACAATGGAAAAACTAAGGTCTTGTCCATATCTATCTCTGCCCGTTTCATATGATAGTGTATTATTGTTTGCACCACAGAACCTTTCTCACTGGACTAATTTCAGGCACACCAATCATAGCGGTGCACACAATGGGAGAAGAAGCCGATCAGACCTCTCTCGGTGAGGCCTTTATAGGAGGGCCATTCAAGCCGCAAGCGGAGCCTGCAGCACCACCGTTGCCCAGGTGGAGCCTGCAGCACCACCGTTGCCCAGGTGGAGCCTGCAGCACCACCGTTGCCCAGGTGGAGCCTGCAGCACCACCGTTGCCCAGGTGGAGCCTGCAGCACCACCGTTTCCCAGGTGGAGCCTGCAGAAACATTGCGGCTCAAGAATCCACCACTACTGAATGAAGTGTCTGGTGCAACGCACAGGTCCTGAACCTGGTGAGAGCAGGAGTGGACCTGGTGAGACCTCCCAGTCCCGGCAGAGTAGTTCCAGAGTGGTTCCAAAGGATTGTGTGGCCCTTGTCTTTCCCTATAGGGTCTGATCAAGGGTAGCTACTGGGACGTAAGTCCGGACTTGATCACCCCGGCTGGGTCACCCGAGTGAGGGGTATGATGTTTGCGAGACCCGAAACCCACGATGACCTTGGGAGACATCACTGAGGATAGTCCCAGGTGCATCCATGTGATGTAATTTTGTTCATAGATGAGTAAGTATTATTTATGGAATATTTTACATAGGGTAAAATTAACGCCGGGTTTAGTGATGGTTTGTCAAAAGTTGGGTTTAGTGGTCTGCATGGGCTAAGGCAGGGTAATAAACATTTATCCATGATTATTGCTGTGGCGGCTGGTGCCTTTTCCCCCAGGCCAGGTGCTGTACACCAAAAATGAATACAACATGTACATGTTATCACACTAGTTTATTTTAATGAATGAAAATGCTTTTACATTGCTTAGACCAGTCATTAGTCCTACAACCTCAGACCATATCTGATGGTCTGAGGTTGACACTAATGGGTTTGATGGGTGCACTTAATCCCCTCAAAGGTAATCACACTTTAAGCATTGACCTCCAGTAACCTTACCTCAGAGGTGACTAGATTAAGCCAGACTAAATATAAATATAAGATTTAGAAACTTTTTGTGTTTCTAGTAAGACTAAATCTTAAATGCCCAGACTCTTCTTCAACAAAGATGGCGAAAGTAAACATTCTTTGTTCTGTACTTATACATACAATAGTATGGTACAAAACACTGAAGTCCTTAAACCAGAAACCTAACCCTAACCTCCCACGGGGCAGCACACCTAAACCCTCACACCTTAATCCGGTCGTTTTAACGCACCCCTCACCAACCTTAATCCAGTCGGACCAATGCTCCTTCGAACCAATATCGAACCAAAGGATGCCTACCCTACCCTAGTCTAATTCATTTGTGAAATTCAGACGTGGCATGAACAGAAATGATGATTAGGCCTGTAGGCCTACTTCACCTTTCTGTACAGATAGGCTCATGATGAAATGCTGCTGTATTATATCCATATTTATTCACTGCAATAACAACAGACAGACAGACACTTGATTTGTTTACCTTCAGTCAGGACAACTCATACAGTAAGTGGATATAATGTATTTTTTATTAAATAGAAAATGAGCAATATATTTATTTTATTATGGTTTGGCGATGAATTGGAACTGCTTTTCAGTACTCTGATAAAGTGCATCTCCCAACCATACAGGTTGGTGGAGGGTTTGAGCAGGAGTGTTTGAGCAAGACAGCAGTGGTGAGAGCAGCAGCAAAAGCAAGCAGGGGTGAGTAGTGTAAACCAGTGGTTCCCAAACATTTTCATGTCAAGGACCCCCAAATTGACACTAATTAGCCCGCCGACCCCCCCCCCCATTTGAAAAGATATGCCAAAATTGAAAAATTAAAAAAAAACAAATTGAACCAAATGGACCCTAACAGGTCAATTTGGTTCCATTTGTACACTCTCAGAGTTACAGACCCATAAGGTTCCATTGGGTTCCAAACTATCATTTATCTGGGGGCCCCCTGGACCTCCCTCAAGGACACCTGGGGGTCCCCGGACCCCACTTTGGGAACCACTGGTGTAAACCTCCAGATTAAATATTGTGGTCTGAGAATGAAATGAGTGTGTGATTGGATGAGTGGATGTGAACGTAAAGCATTCCTAACAGAACTTGCTCTGGCTCGTCTGTGCAAAGCGTAACGCTCATGAGTTAAAATAAATCGGCAATCTACAATTAGTTTTTCTACATATTGGTGGCAGCTCGACCCATAATGGACTTCTTAGTGTTTCTTTCAGGTTTCAAAATAATGATATAACACTTTGGTCCAAACAACGCCACCAAAATGCCAAAACTAGATGCTAGAATAGCAAATACCTCGACTACATCTGCATATTTGCCTGGAGAGCTGATATATGCTGGGATG
Source organism: Electrona antarctica (assembly GCF_951216825.1). NCBI lineage: Eukaryota > Metazoa > Chordata > Actinopteri > Myctophiformes > Myctophidae > Electrona > Electrona antarctica. The sequence goes on from NC_136810.1 coordinate 21,715,359, forward strand.
AAGGCTATCCACACGGCACAGAAGATCAACATGCTGAAGGTGATCAACTTGGCTTCATTGAAGTTGTCCGGAAGATTCCTTGCCATGAATGCTAGGAGGAAGCTGAGGAGTGCCAGTAAACCAATATAACCTAGTAACACTGCAAAACCAACTGTTGATCCCACGGCACACTCATAGACTATCTTATCACTGTGGTATTGTGTATTTTTATGAGGAGTCGGTGAGGCAGACACTAGCCAAGCTATGCAGATTATTGCCTGGATGAAAGTAAGAAACAGAACTGTTCCTCTCTGCTGCATGGCACCAAACCACCTCAGAATGTCTGCACTCCCAGGCTTGGAGGCCTTGAACACAGCCAACACCACCATAGTCTTTACCAGGATACACGAGACACACAGCACAAAGCTGATCCCAAATGCTGCATGCCTCAGCTGACAAGTCCAGAGTCTGGGACGGCCAATGAACAGAAGTGAACACAGGAAACACAGTTTGAGTGACAACAAGAGAAGGAAGCTGAGTTCTGAGTTGTTGGCGCGCACCATGGGTGTGCTTCGATGATAGACGAAGATTCCTAGGACAATGGCACAGATAATTGTGCCTAGCAATGAGATGGTTGTCAAGGAGATACCCAGGGGCTCGTGGTAGGACAGGAACTCCATGCTCTTGGGGACACAGTGGTCACGCTGGGGACTGGACCAGAAGTCCTCTGGACAACTGGTGCACTCTGTAGAGTCTAAGAAAGCAAAGAAAGCCAAAGTGACAAGGACATCATAATCCTAAAGATGTTCTTAGCTACATAATATGAACCTACAGTACCAGTCTCATTGCTGATCTCTCCCTCAGAACAAGCGATGCAGTCAAAGCAGCAGACAGGTTCTCCTTTCCTTCTGGCCACACGGGTTCCAGGGGAACAGCTCTCACTGCACACTGACCGAGGAGGCTACAGAGGAAAGTAACAATGATCAGTTTCAGTCTAAACTGAATTACATTTACATCATGGAATTAGAAAGCGAAATTGACCTCTGTGGATTCAAAGCTCCATACGATTCTGTCTTCATCAAGGATGAGTTGTTCACCTGCGGAGGCAGATTTCTTGAACACACCTACATTGTGAAACTCTGTGCTTCCATCAGGGAGCCATGCCCAGTTCATGACATCACATATTGGTAGGGCATTACCATTCTCATCAAATGATACTTGATCACCAAATGTCGTGGTGAAGTTGATCTTTTCCAGGTAATACACAAGCTAGAAATAGTGATGAGCAAAATCACAAAGAGCAATATATTGTTAGTATGTATTAATCGCATCAACATACAACATAAACTGTACTAATTTAGCTAACCGTAACATCTTAAAAAATTCCTTCATTCCTAATGCCATTAAGGTAATGATACCATGACTCGCTAGATTTGTTTTTTAATGTACTGTATTTGCCACTGTTGTCCTGCATTTTTGCCATACAAATCATTGTGTTATTGTTGTTACTGTTGTTGTTGCTGTTTGTTGTTTTACTGTCGTTGAGACCGAAGACAAATTTCCACACATGGACAATAAATGAAACTACCGGTAACTAACTAACTAACTAACTAACTAACTAACTAACTAACTAACTAACTAACTAACTAACTAAGATAATAGGCCGGTGCCCTAAATGAAACCAAACTAGAAACACTAAATTGATAATATCACACCTGCCATGGCTGTATTGTCTGCAACGTGGCACAGCTGTGCCCAGTGAAAGGCCCTCTTCCTGGCACACACTGCAGCATGTCATGGAGGGCATGGGCCAGAGAGTACACAGCCTTGTACACGTTGTACTCTAGCCTGAGATCGGACACGTCCAGCAGAGTGGTGTCGGCCGTCCCCAGGTCCTCTCCTCCAGTACACACCCTTCCACCAGCATCCACCCACTCCGACGGAAGGGGTGCAAACTTACACCGGAACGTGTGCTCCCAAAACTGCCTCACCTGAAGAAACAAATAGGAGACTTAAAGGTATATTCAGTGATTTAACTTAATTAAAATATCACTTATTTTTTTGTTTTGTTGTGATAATCCTTCCTATATGTAGTTCCTCCCTGTCCCCAGTTATCCCCATGGAGGTAAAAAAAAACCCTTAGGTTTCGTTTTTGGGTAGGTGGCCCAGCCTTCATCCAATCAGGATAGAGAGGGGCCTTCCGCCAATCATGATTGAGCGGGGGCGGGCCTTGGTGTGTGCTGTTTGCCTGTCGCTTTTCCCCCCACTGTAGTGCGTGCATGTGCACATCTTGTTACCGGGTTGGACCGGGGGGTTTTCCAACTCGCCCAAATCACTGAATGCCTTTATTTATCGGTGGTGAGGTGACCACCGCAACTATACAACATGACGTCACGGAGCCCTTCTCTCTGTTTTTACTTACCATCGCTCCACGTTATTACAGCTCCCGGTGGTCACCTCACCACCGAAAATCCAGACTATGAATAGGCCTTTAAAGGTGGTTGCACACTGGGCGCGTTTTTCGGAAAACCGATGGAGAAACGCCACTAAAAATCCGAAAAAAACGCGCTCTGTATGCAGGGACCTTATGGCCCAATATTTCTACAATTAGTACTACAAAATGCTACAAGACCTGTGGAGAGCAAGTCATTTATTTTGGGTATTCAGGGCGTAAACAACACGTTGAAAGGTACAGTAAACGTAGGTCTGATACTGATCTACAGTGAATGTTCATTATTTATTTATTCTTACATTTTGGAGAAAACAATCGTCATTGAGGTGACCCATAACCCGGCCCACTCGACCTGTGTGTATCCGAACCAAAAACACACAAAAAAAAGACTCACTAGTGGATTTCCGTGACTGTCATTTCCGGGATGTAACTTGGACAGGAAGTCCCTGAGACCCGGAATCTCTCCCTGGCGGACGGCGACGCCCAGCGTGCCCCTGAGGTACGGCATGAAGTGAGGAGTCTGCAGGTTGGGATCGTTGGCCCAGCCCACGTCGGCTATCCACTGTAGACCCGTCACGCGCTGTCTCGCCACCTGTTGAATCAGGGACGTGCAGAGAGTGTTAGAGGGGCAGGGGGCTGAAACCCCATATGAAGAGGGCACTTTTGGACAAAAAAATAGCGAAAATAGGCGTTGAGAGCTTGTAGATCAGCTATTTTCAGGGACGCAACCCAGCACTCTTTAGCTAGTGGAGATGTATGTGGTGTAACGACATGGATTTCTTTTTTTTTATGTTTTTTTTTGCGGCTTTCGCCTTTATTTTATATTTTTTATAGAGGGACAGACAGTAGGCTGACAGGAAATGGGGGAGATAGATGGGGGAGTGACATGCAGTAAAGGCCGTTGGGATCGGGAGTCGAACCCGCGGCACACTGCCAGACTCGGACAACCGGCCAAGAACACTGTGTTAAAGTTCAGGAGACTTCGGGGGAAAAAAGCAATGCTCCTGAATGCTGCCTTAATTCCAATATGGCATGGAAAGGAGGGGCATTTGCATTTCTTTCACCATAGCATATGCTGCATTCGTGGTCTGGAAAGGGCAGTTGTTTTGCAGACGGGTAAAAGATCAGGGGCTCAAGCCCCCTTTGAGTTCTATGTGTGCACATCCCTGTGCGCTGTTGATCAATACCAGCGGTGGGAAAACGGTTTACTTGCATTGTCTTCACCTCCAGTATAGACCTGAGGCCGCATGGTCTTCACCTCCAGTATAGACCTGAGGCCGCATGGTCTTCACCTCCAGTATAGACCTGAGGCCGCATGGTCTTCACCTCCAGTATAGACCTGAGGCCGCATGGTCTTCACCTCCAGTATAGACCTGAGGCCGCATGGTCTTCACCTCCAGTATAGACCTGAGGCCGCATGGTCTTCACCTCCAGTATAGACCTGAGGCCGCATGGTCTTCACCTCCAGTATAGACCTGAGGCCGCATGGTCTTCACCTCCAGTATAGACCTGAGGCCGCATGGTCTTCACCTCCAGTATAGACCTGAGGCCGCATGGTCTTCACCTCCAGTATAGACCTGAGGCCGCATGGTCTTCACCTCCAGTATAGACCTGAGGCCGCATGGTCTTCACCTCCAGTATAGACCTGAGGCTGCATGGTCTTCACCTCCAGTATAGACCTGAGGCCGCATTGTCTTCACCTCCAGTATAGACCTGAGGCCGCATTGTCTTCACCTCCAGTATAGACCTGAGGCCGCATTGTCTTCACCTCCAGTATAGACCTGAGGCCGCATTGTCTTCACCTCCAGTATAGACCTGAGGCCGATTCTAAAACATAATGTGTTCTAAATCATGACAGTTTTCTGAAAAAAACCTGTTTCTATGTCAGTGGTGTTCAGCAACCTTTTTCATGTCAAGGACCCCCAGAATTATCTGTATTTGGCCGCGGACCCCCATCTGAAAATATGTTTTTTTTTTCAGGGAACGCCAGATGCAAAGATTTGTGTTAAAACGTTCGCTCTGAAAGAATATATATTCAAAGATTTGCGATGCATTTTCAAGATTCTTTCAAAAAACAGCAGATCTACAAGCTACAAGCGAGATGGTAGATCTGCTATTTTTCAACAGATAAAGCATAACATAATGCTTAAAAGACCAAAAGGGGTTCCTGTCCTGAATGGGTTAAGTAAAAGTATCTATATTGCAATGTAGACCTACTCTGTTTAATGCAAGTAAAATTCCGGAATTCAAAATGTACTTGAGTAAATGTACACAAGTGTTGGTATGAAAATTTACTTTACCAAAAGTAGGAGAAAACTATCGCACACCTAGCAATCAGGCATATGCACAGGTGCGTAGGCCAGTGGACATTACGGACCTTCCTCAGGCATGCCTGAGGAAGGTCCCTAGTGACCGAAACGTTGCTTCATTAAATAAGACAATACTCTTGTGCCGAGCAGATACACAGTGTGCGGGTGTACCTTATTGCTTTCTTTGACTTTACCAAAAGTAGAAAGTACTTATTATGCAGGATGTCTCATTTCAAGTTTTCAAATGTATAACAATTTTGAAAATAGCAGATCCACAAGCTCACAATGCGTCGCATCGCGACGGCATCAAGTCGATGGCCTAATATGATGGCCTCAAAAGTCTAATATCTCCCCCACATTGCAGGTATATCCCTTTGGCTTAGTGATTAAGATGTTGGCTTTCCACGTGGGACACCCGGGTTAAATTCCTGGGTTTTACAATGGTGCCGTTCACCGTGGGATTTAGGTCAAAAGTGGGGTTAGTGTATTGCTATTTCGTCTAATAAATCAATCAATCAATCAATCAATCAAGCAAGCAAGCAATCAATCAATCAATCAATCAATCAATCAATCAACCAACAAAACAGTTTTAAGGACATGTCACACCAATGCAACTCCTTGCAACTGCCATTGGGGATAACGGTTTCATGCAACTGCATGTAACAGTTAGGTTGCAAGGTTTTGCATGGAGAATCATTGGTGCAGTGATGTGGGCCTAACGTGGATCGTACAATTTACAATTTACAATTTACAATTTAGGCATTTAGCAGACGCTCTTAATCCAGAGCGACTTACAATCGTATCTATTCATGGAGAATCATTGGTGCGGTGATGTGGGCCTAACGTGGATCGTATCTATATATTGATGGAGAATCATTGGTGCAGTGATGTGGGCCTAACGTGGATCGTATCTATATATTAATGGAGAATCATTGGTGCGGTGATGTGGGCCTAACGTGGATCGTATGGAGAATCATTGGTGCGGTGATGTGGGCCTAACGTGGATCGTATATATTCATGGAGAATCATTGGTGCGGTGATGTGGGCCTAACGTGGATCGTATCTATTCATGGAGAATCATTGGTGCGGTGATGTGGGCCTAACGTGGATCGTATCTATTCATGGAGAATCATTGGTGTGGTGATGTGGGCCTAACGTGGATCGTATCTATTCATGGAGAATCATTGGTGCAGTGATGTGGGCCTAACGTGGATCGTATATATATTTATGGTGAATCATTGGTGCGGTGATGTGGGCCTAACGTGGATCGTATCTATTCATGGAGAATCATTGGTGCAGTGATGTGGGCCTAACGTGGATCGTATATATATTTATGGTGAATCATTGGTGTGGTGATGTGGGCCTAACGTGGATCGTATCTATTCATGGAGAATCATTGGTGCAGTGATGTGGGCCTAACGTGGATCGTATATATATTTATGGTGAATCATTGGTGCGGTGTGGGCCTAACGTGGATCGTATCTATTCATGGAGAATCATTGGTGCGGTGATGTGGGCCTAACGTGGATCGTATCTATTCATGGAGAATCATTGGTGCGGTGATGTGGGCCTAACGTGGATCGTATCTATTCATGGAGAATCATTGGTGCGGTGATGTGGGCCTAACGTGGATCGTATCTATTCATGGAGAATCATTGGTGCGGTGTGGGCGTGGATCGTATATATTCGTGACCCCAAACCTCCTCCATGAGTTTAACCATGCGGATGCCATATACGTAGACGATGACCACGCGAGCCGTGGAGGTCTTCATCACGGAGACAATCCTGTTTAGTTGGACCGGGTCGCTGTCCCAGGGCAGAGCCTCCAGGTAGGCCAGGCAGCCCAGGTCGGACCGGGCCCGTAGCTCCGACTGGAAGATGCGTGCCGCGTCGCGACCGTAGGCGTCGTCGCTGATCAGCAATCCCGCCCAGGTCCACTGGAACCGCCTCATGATCTGGAGCATAGCTTCCACCTTGATATATATACAGAGAATAGGCATTTCACGCATGTCGCACTAACAGTACGACATGCAACAGTCCGACAACATGCGTGGCCAGTTAAGAATCACCCGTGGCTCGAGACATGCGTGGCCAGTTAAGACACATGCGTGGCTGGTTAAGACTCACCTTTGGCTCTCGACATGCGTGGCCGGTTAAGACTCACCTTTGGCTCTCGACATGCGTGGCCGGTTAAGACTCACCTTTGGCTCTCGACATGCGTGGCTGGTTAAGACTCACCTTTGGCTCTCGACATGCGTGGCCGGTTAAGACTCACATTTGGCTCTCGACATGCGTGGCCGGTTAAGACTCACCTTTGGCTCTCGACATGTGTGGCCGGTTAAGACTCACCCGTGGCTCCCGACATGCGTGGCCGGTTAAGACTCACCCGTGGCTCCCGACATGCGTGGCCGGTTAAGACTCACCCGTGGCTCCCGACATGCGTGGCCGGTTAAGACTCACCCGTGGCTCCCGACATGCGTGGCCGGTTAAGACTCACCCGTGGCTCCCGACATGCGTGGCCGGTTAACCCATTTGGTGTTTTAACTAAGCATTATGTTATACTTTAGCTATTGAAAAATAGCAGATCTACAAGCTCATAGCGCGCCACCAAGTGGCTCGCTACGAGCTTGTAGGTCTGCTATTTTTGAAAAATCGTAAAAATGCGGCACACATCTTTGAATATATATTCTTTCAGAGCGAACGTTTTTTTATTTCGACGTCAGGCCTAAATGGGTTAAGGCACATGCGTGGCCGGTTAAGACACATACACGGCCGGGGTAAGACTCCCCCTTGGCTTCTGCATGCGGTTAGGGTTAGGTTAGGGTTTGCCTGTCGGACTGTTAGCGCGTCGGACCAAACACATGCACCCCGTATGTGGTAGATCAGTGAATATCCTAAGAAAAGGTCTACAGCGAGTATTATTATATTTGAATGCGGTCAACAGATTCCTTCAGCTCCCGCACTAATACACACAAGCACACGGGAGGCGATATAGTATCAATTACACTCACTATAGAAAGGAACGATTTTGTCAAGTATGTGGAACATGAACTATACTAGATATACCAACAACACGTCTATTGTCAGTGGAAGTTCACCTGGAATGCATTACTGGGGATCGTTCTGAAGAAGGAAGGGAAGTGGTTCCGGTTGCTCAGACACGAGCACAAGGCATAGTAACTGACCTGTTAAAGGCACAAAACATCTGTTCTGTAATGGCCTATACTACAGATGTGCCGTCTGAGAACTTGAATCACATGTCCTGCCATTGGTAGTTCAGTAGATTGTCAGTGCATTGTCAGAAACAGAGCAGTTCAGTAGATTGTCAGTGCGTTGTCAGAAACAGAACAGTTCAGTAGATTGTCAGTGCGTTGTCAGAAACAGAGCAGTTCAGTAGATTGTCAGTGCGTTGTCAGAAACAGAGCAGTTCAGTAGATTGTCAGTGCGTTGTCAGAAACATAACAGTTCTGTAGATTGTCAGTGCGTTGTCAGAAACAGAACATTGTCAGTGAGAAGGGGGGCATTTCCCAAAGTGTTAAATGTTAATTATATCCAGATTCCCTGAATAGATGAGAGTTCCTCTGCTGGAGTAGCAAAGCAGTTAGCAAGGATAATCATTAATCAGTGAAGAAAACCTGCTGGGAAAACGTGCATTTTCAGAAAACCTTCAGGAAAAGATCTGGAAACTCATCTGGAATGAGTTGGAATGGGCACATCTAGTATATCTTTGACAAACTTCCCCTGCAAGCAAAGCATGTGAATGCAGAGAGGAGACATCCTGCCCCACGTCATTTCAAATTTGACCTGTCATTTTGTATTTTACTTTCCGTGCAAATGGGCATGACCAGCACCAGGCAAGTAGAACCCCTTTGGCAGCCTTTGCAGTTTGGAGGCGAGTTTCAGAAACCAAATCAAAAGCATAGATCAAATAGTTGGCGGTTAAACAGGGAAGTAAGAAAGTCACCGCAGGGTCAGTCTGACTCTGTACAAACCTAATTATTTGTAAAAAAACCCACTAGAGACAGTGGTGGAAAGTAAGTACACTTATTTAAGTAAAATTTTGAGGTATTTGTACTTTACTTGAGTATTTCCAATCTCCAATATTCTTGGACTTCTACTCTTCTACTGTTTCTTTGAAATCGTCGGTTACTAGTTAATTTGTAGATTTTGATTATTATTACAAAACATACAGTAACCACTTCGGCCCTATACATTTTGGCCATGTGAAAATAGCACATCTACAAGCTCACAATGAGCATGTAGATCTGCTATTTTAAAAAGATTTGTATACATTTGCCAGGGCATTTTTTTAAATTTCTTGTTATGTTTAATACTGTACATATACTCACCAGGGGCACTCTGTACAAACCTAATATACTAGATATGGCGATGGAGTGTGATGAGTGATCACCCACAAGCCCTAGGGCCGGAGGAGAGCCGACGCTGCAGCTCTCTTCATCCAACCGAAAGCTCTCCTCTCTCCCGCTGATCAGGGACAGCGCCGAGCGGAACGCCACGCCCAGCGTGACGCAGTTATCGTAGAGAGCGTAGCCCAGGGTGACGTTGGGCAGCAGACCGGGGTTCCTGTTGATCTCTGTGATGGCAAACGCCATGGTCTGGGCCCAGCGGAACCCTTCTACGTGGAAGCTTTAAAGGAGAATCCCATGCTAGAAGGCTTTCTTACCTTTATTTGTAGTTGTTACGTCCCCACCAAAGAGGTCCAGGTGTTATGTTGTGCAAAAGTGCATTATTGGCTATTTCCCCTACCATAAGCCCTCAATGAATTGAATTGAATTGCATTGAATTGAATGGGGCATTGGGGTGTTGTGCTAATTCGCTTATTTCCATCGCTTAAATTTTTTTTTTAAATTGTATATCTTCACAATGTAAATAGTATCGCAAGCGGCTACTTATTTAGATGGAAATAAGCGAATTAGCAAAAACCCAACCCCCATTGAGGGCTTATGGTAGGGGAAATAGCCAATAATGCACTTTTGCACAAAATAACAACTACAAATAAAGGTAAGAATGCCTTCTAGCATGGCATTCTCCTTTAAGACACAGCAACATGCCACCGTGTCAGTGTGTGTATAGGGATGGGAAGATGGGAAAGTTAGGGCTGGGACTCGATTAAAAAAAAAATAATAATAATCTAACTAATTCGAGGCATTGTAATGAATTAATCAAAATGAATTGCATTTAATATCATTTGGTATACGAGTGAATCAATGTGATTTATTTTTTATATACATTTCCCATCATCCACTGGGCCAAGCAAAGCGCTCTGATCGGCTTCTTCTCCCATTGTGTGCACCGGTATGATCGGTACGCCTGAACTTCGTCCAGTGAGAAAGGTTCCGTGGTGCAAAAACTAAGCGCGATTAAAATACTAGTTATTTTTTAATCATTGTTTCCGTAAATAATTAAATGAAAATGAATCAGTTAAAGTCCCAGTCCTAATGAAAATAAATATATTTGTGATAAACTTATATTATCGCGGTGATCAAAATATGCTTCAGACTCAGAAATGTTAACAACAATTATTGAGAACGTTCGCCAAAAAATAGCCGAGCTAAACAAGCTCACAACAGCTTGTAGAGTGTGCCAAATGTTTTTGTACAGGTACACGTGCAGATAATTTAAGTGGTACTGAATTTGCAGCTCAACAAAAGCCAATAATTCATCCTGGTGTATGACGGAGGACAATTTCACGATAAATTAACATCGCCACAATACGATTAATTATTATGAATGTTTAGATAAACGGTTACCGTCCCATCCCTATGCCACAGTAACCTTGCATAATCGTTGCTGTCAGGGAGGAAACATCGAACAATTTCTTTTTTTTTGGATTTTGATTATTATTGTTTTCTTCATAAATCAGTGTTAGTTTACGTCTGTGTGTTGGTTAAAAAAAATATTGAACCGATGAAACGCTTGGGCCCTTAAACTGTCTGCTAAAGGAACTAACTCCACCACCTCTCCCCCTCTCAAACTGTCTGCTAAAGGAACTAACTCCACCACCTCTCCCCCTCTCAAACTGTCTGCTAAAGGAACTAACCCCACCACCTCTCCCTCTCTCAAACTGTCTGCTAAAGGAACTAACCCCACCACCTCTCCCCCTCTCATGCAAGTAAGTATTTAAATATGTTCAATAGAGGAAGGAAGCGCTGCTGTGGACCTTTGTTGTGAACTGGATACAGGTGCTCGTTGGCGAGGGTTCAAACATGAAGATAAAAGAAGGGGGTCCAAGGCACTCTGTTCCAGTGAAGTGAGAAAGCCTTTATTTTATTTTATGGCATGGCAAAGATCATTAAAAAATGGTAGGACCAACGCGTTTCGGCTACAAGCCTTCGTCAGGGTCCCATAGAGTTATGCACAATGCAACAAGACGTCATTATATAGCGACCAAAGTTAAATCATCATCATGATTGAAAACAAAAACAATCAGTGTCACTGTGTCAGTATAATCAATGTCAGCACGATAGTGTCAGAGCAAGTGTCAGAGCATCAATGTCACTGCTGACATTTATTGTTCTGACACTATTAATACAATAAAATAAAGGCTTCTTCACTTCACTGGAACAGAGTGCCTTGGACCCCCTTTTTTATCTTTAAGTATATATGTATATGTTTTTCTTCATTTCCTTTGGTGGTTTCTTCCCGAGAGCAGAGATATGGATCCTTGTAAAACAATAAACACCAAATAATCTTATGGTACAACAACACATAAACAAAAAACTAAAAAACAATGTCCCTGTTCTCTTGCTTGCTGTTGCATTTGGCTATACTCACTCATAGCAAACGGGGTCCTGCTGCTGGGAGGTGAAAGACATCCCGGGGAACACGGAGGAGAGGTGCATCTCGAACAAGCCTCCCAGAATGAAGTCTCCGTCCTTGTGGATCCTGTTGAGGTTCAAGCGAGCCTGTAACTCACAGGAAGAAGAGGAGGAGGAGGAAGGAGGTGAGCAAGACATAGGAGAGAAGGAAGAGAACAATATCAAGTACAGGTACAGGTATGGAAGCGGGTGTGTGTCTAGAGAAGACCTCATCATGATTCTCCTCCTCCTCACCCCGTTTTCTAAATCCTCCTGAACAGTTGCTAAGTTTTATAAACGGTGCTGTGACCCCCATCTCCCCCCCCCCCCCCCCCCCCCCCTCCCCCGTGCCAACCCCGCCATTACGTAATCGTTCATAACGGCCACCTGGGCACGACATACATCAATGGAGAAGTTTCGTATTCTCTGTCAATTACATACCCCATGAAGCCTTGAATTCATTTAATATACACCCCATGAAGCCTTGAATTCATTTATTATTACACACCCCACGAAGCTTTGAATTAATTTATTACTACTACTAATTAATTTATTTATACAGTCCTTCCTTCCTCCAAAATAATGTTGTGCACTGCATGCCGTGTAATGTAGCAATGGCACTATATCTCACCAGAGCTTCTTTGGCAACTATTCCCTGTATGAAAGCAGTAGGGGCTGTTGGTGATCTGGGGACTGCCCATTAGTCCTGCATGCCGTTAGAGTAGACTGACTACGTGGCCGGTTAAGACTCACCCCGTGACCTCCGTGTGCGGTTATGGTTATGGGTTAAGGTTTGGGATAGGGTTAGTAATGGGCCGGTCTAAAACAATGACACGTTACTAGGGTTGTCCCGATCGGATCGGGTGATCGGAAATAGGCCGGTGACGTTACCGGTGAATTTGGGTGAGCGAGCTATAAAACATCCATTATACTATATGCTACACCCGTATAGTTCACCCTGCAGCAACAGCATACATTCCAGATACCAATGTACAGCAATGACACCACTGTGTGGGCCTAGGCCTACTTTATATGTCCCTATAGTATCAATATTATATCCATATCATGAGATTAGGCTGGTTATTGTCTGTGATTTTGGATATTGTACTATTGCGATATGGCATACGTGTTCTATAAAAATATAAATATCGGATCGGGAATTGGCAGATACTCAAATGATCGGAATCAGATCCGTAGCAAGAAAAGCATGATCAGTATATGGCAAGCATTCAGTGTCCTGATGCAGGGTTTGGTGGAAGAAAGTGTTGGTCGGACGACCGCGCTGCTGGTGCTTCCTCTCTTCATAAGGTCTTGAACCTCCTACCAGACGGCAGGAGTTCAAAGAGAGGATGGGAATGGTGCATTATGCTCATGGCCTTCCTCACACATCGCTCTGTGTATGTATCAAATCTTTACCGGCGCGGGAAGCCGTGGCCGGGTCAGGGCCGGGACCCCCACGGGAGACAAAATGTTCCACCTCTTTTTAGCAGTGAAAGCTGTTAGATTGCATCAGTCTCCAGTGGAGTGAATCGCTTGGAGACTATGACTCGTGAGCCTGTATAGTCACGGGAAGTTGTAAATTGGCACGCCAGGGAGGACGACGTCTCATCGGTGGCAACCGCACAATATCAGCGGCATTACACGCATGAGGTACGCTCCATCATGCGGTTACAGTGGTGGAAAGTGACTAAGTACTTTTACTTAAGTACTGTACTTAAGTACACTTTTCAGGTCTTTGTATTTTACTTGAGTATTTCTAATTTCCAGTACTTTTAATTCTACTCCACTACATCTCAGAGCCAAAATTTGTACTTTTACTTCACTACAATTATTTGAAAACTTTAGTTACTAGTTACTTTGGCGATTTTAATTTTGATTAGAAAACATACATTAACCACTTCAACCCTATACATTTCATTTTCAATAGATTTTCTACACATTTTGAACTTGTGAAATGGGACATTCTGCAATATGAATACTTTTACTTTTAGTACTTTAAGTACACTTTGATGCCGATACTTTTGTACTTTTACTCAAGTACATTTTCAATTCCATACTTTTACTTGTAACAAACTAAATTGCAGTATTGGTACTTTTACTTTTCAGTACTTTTTCCACCACTGCGCATTTACGTTCGTAGCTTTAGGCTAGTGTGGGTCACTCTGACCCCCTTTCCACCAAAAGAACGTCGGTTCAGAATCAGTGCGGTTCCGAACCTTGGTGCTTTTTGCGAACCGGTCGCGAACCGGCTGCATTTCCACCAGATTGAACCCCGGTTAATTTGGTGGCGCTATTGTACCTAAACACAAAATGTTGAAAAGGAGGAGGCTCCGTCATACACGCAGACACCCTGAGGGCGTTGCACAAGCACAACACAAACCGATGTAAACAGTATCCACGAGGTCGTGATGTCACAGTAGGGTTACAAGTTATTACAACTATCAGATACGCCCCGCAAGCCTCAGTTGGATTCTGTATCGTGATGCATCCGTACGTTTGGATCGTTTCATGTTTGCATTGGCAATGAATGTAAGCGTATTTTTGTTCCCTGCATGCTTTCAAGATGGTTGATCGCATAGAATATCTGCGAGCGTTCGTGCTGTTAATGCCATATTTTTTTTATCAAAAAAACCTGTATGGATCAACAGCTGGTTTGCAAGTCTATGTCCCAATGCCCCATCGATGATGTCATAATAGGCAGTTTATTGATTATTTGCTCTGCCGTTCGAGTGAACCCAGCTTTCGCCTACTCTTCTACCAATGCTGAATATAATTTGGCCTTTCTCTGGGTACTCTCCAACTTCTCCTGAAACTCAGGAGATGCCCATACGGACAACAAACACTCCGTTTCTTCATCAGACCATTGCACATTCTTTGAAGATAGATCCATTCTTTTTTTTGCGGCATCGTTTATCTGTTACGTTATGTTATGTTGCGTGTGTCTGCGTCTTCCCAAGTTCCAACCCACTGACAAGTTCCAACCCACTGACAAGTTCCAACCCACTGACAAGTTCCAACCTACTGACACACCCACTTATATCGTCTCGGTTCACAAAGCTCTGCGTGCAATTACAAAGCTGAACCACCGTTTTGTGGTTCACATTGGGAACGAACATTTATGGTTCAGAACCAACTCATTTTCAGTGGAAACACTCTGAACTGGTTCAATATCTGGCAGGAAGAAAGAACCGAACCGGTTCAACCCCGGTGGAAAAAGGGCCACAGAGACTCTCTGGTCTGGTACCTTTCCAGATGCTGGAGCTGGAAAACAAGCTGTTCCTCTATAGGGCACACAAGACGTGACATTGACCATAGAAAAACCAGACTAAATTAAATTAAGACTTTTTATTTATTTCGACATCAGGCCTAAATGGGTTAATAAAGGAATAATAAACGTAGTAGTCCGCTGACTGTATTATTTGTATGCCTTTGCCGGGATTGTGGTAGGACTTTGCGGACCCCGAAATAGTGGAGGACCAACCAGATTTGTGTGGAACCAGGCTCTAACCAACAATGGCCCAGTATGCAAATATGGTGCGGGACATTGCAAGAGATTTGTTCCCTTTTCACAACAAAGATGGATGCCGCCATAGCAGTAAACGGGACATTTGTGCTCGTACTGGCTAAATATGTCATTCAGAAATTATAAATTTCTATAGCGAATTACAATTAAATGAAATAATTACAATGAAATTGAGTTAACGTGTTTGTTTTTTGTTTTTTTCTTCTGTTGCATTGTGGCAGTTCTGCAAACGCCCCTGGTCCCTCTGTGTCCCCATGTGATGATGCACTATAAACCCGGGCAAAAAAAGTCAGGTCAGGTTTAACTGTTTAGGCATATACGTAGTTTACTGTGGTTACGTTTAGGAATAGCACGTATAGAGACCGTTCTACCGCTCCACCGGATTAATTAGTTGTTTTGAGGCGAGTGTTCTGGTATTCGTTGAAAATAGGTGAAGTAGGTTAAAGTCCTTTAACGTTGCTGTGGTTTTTTTCCCGTTTCCGGCCGAGTCAGTCCTAAACGGCCATGGGACATTGTTTCAGAATCTTCCTCAGGGGCAAAAGTGTTTTTCTCATCTTTTTTGTCAGGTGAAACCACCTGACTATAATGAAAGCTCATGAAAACTAGACCACCGGAACACAATGGAGACAGCGCCTCTTTCACCTGACAAATATCACTATGTGATCTTTTTTTATTTATTTTTTACAGGGTCAATATAGTTGCAAATGTATTATTGCAAATTACAGGATACACACACACAACATCATTTTTTATAATGAAAGTATTGTATTTTCAATTGAATACTCACCCCATGGAGCCAATACTTTGATGACCAGATTTTAAGACACAACAGAGAATCTTTCTTTGTGGCTCAGGAATACGACAAAACAAAGAAAAAAAAATGTTTTGGGGCGAACTATCATAATCATTAATCTTTAAAGGACCACTTCAGCACTTTTCAACCTACCAACCTTCATAATTACATGAATTATATGGTAAAATGCCAAAAACTAATTCCCCACTCAGTCTGTGTTTCATAGGAGGTCTGTGGGCAGTTCAGAAACCCGTCCACCAGTGACATCATCGATGGGGAATCCAGTGTGCCAAAAAACTACTTTCTGGCCTTGACAGCCCATACATCCAAACAGAAAAGTCCTATCTGATTGCATTAAACGACGTTAAACGATGTTAAACTCACTTTGCCACTCACTTTGCCACTCGATTTGCCACTCGATTTGCCATTCACTTTATGCATACCCTCTATAGAAACTGCAGGCTTTCTATTCCTGAAAAGTTGCAATACGAAAATGGAAGCCATCGTTCTCACGACAAAATAAATCTTAAATCTTGTTTAAAACGTATTTGCCTAACGATGATGTCACTGGTGGACGGGTATCTGAACTGTGCCCACAGCCCTCCTATGAGACACAGACTGAATAGAAAACAAATATTGGTATTTAATCATGAACATTAGTGAGGACCAATCATATGAAGATACATATGAGATCAAAATCTAAAAAAGGCTTTTTTCTGAAAAAGCTATGTTTCTATGTCAGTCGTTCTTCGATTTAAAAAAAATAGCAGACCTACAAGCTCATAGCGCGCCACTCGGTGGCGCGCTATGAGCTTGTAGATCTGCTATTTTTCAATAGCTAAAGCATAACATAATGCTAACACCAAAAGGGGTTCCCGCCCAAAATGGGTTAATGTTATGTCGTGCCCTGCCCCTACGGGTACTCTTCTGGCTCTGCCCACATTACGTAATGGCACACGTTGGAACAGCCAGGGGAGGGGGGGGGGGGGGGGTGGCACTGGGCACGGCACGGTCTATAAAACGTCACAACAGGACACAGGATTTGGGGGAAAGGTGGGCGTCAGGCAGGCACTACAGTGGAGGACATGAGGGCTTCTCGACACATGCACCTGCTTTCATACTTGATGTTGTTCTGTCATTCCTCCTCTCCTCTGTCTTCCTCTGCATCCTCCTCCTCTTCCTCCTCCTGTGAGTTACAGGCTCAGTTGAACCTCAACAGAATGTACAAGCCTGGAGACGTGGTTCTGGGAGGCTTGTTTCCCATCCACTTCTCCTCCCTCTTCCCTGAGCTACCCTTCACCTCCGAGCCACAAGAGCCCACATGCTATGGGTGGGTATCTATCACACATACATCACAACCAACACCTGGTTAGCAACTTATTACTTCATTTGGCCTGACGTCGAAATAAAAAAAAATGTCTTCTAAATCATGAGAGTTTTCTGAAAAACCTCATGTTTCTATATCAGTGGTGCTCAATATTTCATGTCAAGGACCCCAAAAAGTATCTGTATTTGGCCGCCGACCCCCATCTGAAAATGATGTTGTTCCAGGGACCCCGCCCAGAAGCAAAGATTTGAGTTAAAAACAGTATTATTCAAAGATTTGAGGCTTATTTTCACGACTTTTCAAAAATAGCAGACCTACAAGTTGTATCTTGTAGATCTGCTATTTTCAATAGCTAAAGTATAATGTAACATAATGCAAAAGGGGTTCCCGCCCAGAATGGGTTAAGTAGCCTCGGAAACCCGGATGTTTTTATTTCCAGGGAGAAAAAAAAAAAGTCTGGGACAGAGTCCACTTCAATTCGGCATAGAGTAGTGCAAACGTTGATCTAGATCTGCTATTTTCGCTATCTTTGTCCAAAAGTGCCCTCTTACGGGATTTCAGCCCCTGCCTCTGTAACACTCTCTGCACGTCCCTGTTCTGGTCATGTGGGTGGTAATATGGCCGACTTGGTACTGTAGCCTAGGGGGATATTTCTCATGTTATTTCAATGTGTTTAAAAACACATCTTTCACGAATTGAGAGCTTCACAACAGGAAGCCAACTACTAGGGGACTATAGCTATTAGGGCATTTGACCACTGCTGCCTGGCAGTCACAATGTGCATGGCATAGGGTCTCAATTTGTGGGAGGACTGAAAAGTCTTGGCAATGAGGGACTGTCCCACGCAAAGGGGGGATTCTGGTCACCCTATGGTATGCGGTAGGCTTATTTGAAGAGAACAGGGGACTTGTTTTAATGAATATATGGGTACGGTAATAAGTATAGTCGAGGAGAACAGAGGACTTGTTTTAATGAATATACGGAATAGGCTTAGTTGATATTTTGACACAGGCAATAAGGTTACAGTGCAGGGTTTCTCAACGCGGGTGCTACTGTGTCACCCTAGGGTGCCTTGACACAAGTCCTGGCTGGGGGTGCTTCAGAACACTTTGATAATATCAAATGTCCTTTCAGTTTAACCACTTAGACCCTCTGTGCTTAGTAAAATGGACACGCAGGTTAAACTGTACTGTGTGCGCGTTCTTTTTCAGCATACAGTACACCAAGGGCTCCATTTCCGTCACCGCTAAACCCCTTATCCCTGAACTTCTTTGCCTTTTTTTTACTATTTTGCAAAACATTTTTGAATAGTTAAAATGGCCAGTCTACAAGCTCACAACGTGTCAATGTAGATTGGCTAGTTGAACTATTCAAAAATGTTTTTCAAAATAGTAAAAAAAAGGCAAAGAAGTTTAGGTATAAGGGGTTTATCGGTGACGAAAATGGAGCCCCAAGTCTCTTCACGGAAAATCTACAGGCTCACAATGCGTCACATCGTGACACATTGTGAACTTGTAGATCTGCTATGTTTGGTGAATGCTCCTCCCACGACATAAATGCTGCATGGGGTTTAAGTATGGCTTAGTTAAATGCCAAGTTATTTTCAGCCTGTCCGAATGGAAGCAAATATTCTCTCCAGTTTTCCATCGTGACATACTGTATCTTTAGGGGACAGATTTACATACTTATCTGTACTGTTAATGTAACAAAAGGTGCTATAAAGTACCAATGCAATTCAATAATAATGCCGTGCATTTCGACTGTAACAGGTACCGCCGCCCATTATCCATCTCGCCCTCGCTCTTTTTTTTTTTGTTTGTTTAAAGAAAAAACGTATCATATTGAACATGCAGATCTTAAACATTAGAATACAGATAAAATACAGGGACAGTGAGAGGACGAAAATATACTGTATAATAAGAAAAAAGCACAATAGACAGATAGTTTCCACATCGGATGGTACCACTGGGCCCAGACCATGCCTATAGTGACGTTGTGTCATGTGTGTGTTATAGTGTCCACATCGGATGGTACTGCTGGGCCCAGACCATGCCTATAGTGACGTTGTGTCATGTGTGTGTTATAGTTTCCACATCGGATGGTACCACTGGGCCCAGACCATGCCTATAGTGACGTTGTGTCATGTGTGTGTTATAGTTTCCACATCGGATGGTACCACTGGGCCCAGACCATGCCTATAGTGACGTTGTATCATGTGTGTGTTATAGTTTCCACATCGGATGGTACCGCTGGGCCCAGACCATGCCTATAGTGACGTTGTGTGCCATGTGTGTGTTATAGTTTCCACATTGGATGGTACCGCTGGGCCCAGACCATGCCTATAGTGACGTTGTGTCATGTGTGTGTTATAGTTTCCACATTGGATGGTACCGCTGGGCCCAGACCATGCCTTTTGCCATCGACGAGATCAACAGGAACCCCGGCCTTCTGCCCAACGTCACGCTGGGCTACAGCATCTACGACAGCTGCCTCACGCTGGGCGTGGCGTTCCGCTCGGCGTTCTCGCTCATCAGCGGGAGAGAGGAGCGCTTTCGACTGGACGAGAGCTGCGTCGGCTCGCCGCTGCTCTGCATCGTGGGCGACGCCACCTCCATAGCTTCCATCACCATCTCTAGGATATTAGGTTTGTACAGAGTGCCCCTGGTAAGTTTCATACTCGGATTTCTTTTTTTTTTACCATCACCTATTTGATAGATTGATCGTCTCTGTCGGGTGGAAAACCTCAAAACGGTTACTTTTCAGAATTCAAATTCAAATTTAGCAAAATTAGGTAGCAGATTTACAAGCTCTATAAAAGTCTCGCTTCGTGCCACAATTCGCGCTTGTAGATCTGCTACTTTTGATACATTTGAAGTGACGTATGTAGTATGATCAAGTAGGGCACTAAATTACGAAGAAACACAAAGCACAACGAGTTAGAATATGGATGCAAGGTGTCTACCCCGACAGCAAATGATGTACTTAATGTTGGTTATTTGCTCATTTACAATTATGATATGATGTACAATGTCGACTGTATTTTTAAGCTTTAAAGGCAGAGCAGATATTACTGTATTTACGTGCAGGCAGAGCATGTGAGTGGAGCAGGGAGATTTAGAATGGAGGCATGAGCCACGTTCTCATAAGGTCAGAGCTCAATGCATCCGTGTTCCACGATTGATTCATCCTGGACCTTTATTGTTGTTGTAATGTTTGTCTTGTCTAGACAAACATTAAAAACGCCATTGACAATGGACAGAGTGTGTGTGTGTATTGACATTTTCCATTTATTTTAAAACATGACGATAGTATGGCTAAAATAAGAAATATATTTTTGAAAATATTTAGAAAAAATGTGTGCAAATCTTTGAATATATTATTATTTTCACATTATTTTGTCCCCATATATTTCTTGAAAGATATAGCAGATTTCCCTTTAATGGTAAAAGGGGACTTTTGGTGTGATATTAAGATGATTTTACATTGGATAACAAGTAAGATTAAATATTATGTATCAATCACTGTGATCTATACATAATGCTTGGACTTGGAAATCATTGGAAAGGTCTGGACCTCGAGCTGACTGTGGTTTGATCAAAATATGGTCACTTCCTTTGTACCAACAACCAATCATGAAAATAGAGAGGGTGGATTTTCACCCAGCAAGCATCTCATTGACTAAAATAAACTACTAAAATAAATCTAAATCTGTATTTTGAATGTTTATTTTGCTTTAGTTTGAAAGAAAACATGTTTAGGAAGCAAAATAGCACAAAATCCCCAAATTGAAAAATCATGATTTCACCTGCCATGTCTCGCCTTAAATGAGTCATGTGACATGTTAGACTCATTTAAACTCATTTTGAATCGGAATTCAATCTGGATGTGGCACAGATCTGATTCAGGCTAGATTTGTCTGCCAGTGTAAATGGGGCCTTAGTTCCAGAAGCTCAGAGAGTCAGGCCGCAGTTGCAGCATGTATGTGTTTGTTCTTTTCACAGGTCAGTTACCATGCCTTGAGCTCCAGTCTTAGCGACCGGAAGCAGTTCCCTTCCTTCTTCAGAACAATCCCCAGTAATGCATTCCAGGTGAACTTCCACTAGCTGACAATAGACGTGTTGTTGGTAACTAGTTCATGTTCCACATACTCGACAAAAACATCCATTTGAAGTAGTCAGGGTCCAGGGGTCCTCAGACGAGACCTCCATCGTTGCTTCCAGTCATCCCGGTTCTCCATACATCTGGCCAGCTCGTTGGTGCTTTGCGCTCCTGCGTCGTTCTTGAGTAGGCCTACATCCACATATGTTAATGTGGGACGTCCTCGTGACCGGTGCCCGTGTGTTGGTTCCCACAGCACTAGTTTGCTGGCTGGCAGCTCTTGGTGTCTTTTCTGGCTCACCCTTGGCATTCCATCAAACAGATTTGTGTTGGTAACATGTGTGCTCATACTGATGTTGAGTGCTGCACGCAGCATTCTGGTGTAGCACCCATCGAGAGACTTCTGCAGGGTTGGCTTCCGGTCTCCAGCATTTACTGCCATATAGGAGAACAGACTCTACCGTCTGTTCATAAGAACAATTTTCTGGAGTCGTGGCTGCTAGAGTGTGATTGCTACTATATCCTCTCCTGTGTGCTTGTGTGTGTATTAGTGGTGGAGCGGAAGGTATCTTGTGACAGCATCAAAAGAGAACGATTGGACCTTTTCACTGTGTAGGAGATGCACTGATTTTCCAGCCTGCTTCGCTCGCTGCGTTCCGAGATTTGTTTTGTCACTCCGGTACTCAGTCTGGCTAGCAGGCAGCAGACTCATATTTCATAACGTCACATGTTACATAGCCACGTTGTTGCTGATTCGTCATTAGCCAGGGCCACTCCGTCCATGCTTCTCTCACGCAAGACTCTACTCAAGAGTAAAACCTACGGTAAAAAGTAAACACTAATTTGATTCAGTATAGTTCACTATGTCAGATTCAGTATAGTACAAAGATATGGCTGTGTGGGGTGAGTTTAGTGAAGGATAAGGTTGACGTTGAAGGGCAACAGCAGTAGCTGCTCATGCAGTGTGCATTGATACAACGTCAAACTGGTGTTTTCTTTTTTTCCTTTTCCAAACCGTACCACAGGCCAATCATGTCCCGCCTACCTTGGAGATAATAGGTCCCTTTCCAGACTGAGTAGCAGAGTGACTAAACAAATGTGACCAGATTTGACTGAGAGCCTGTCATCGCGCAAATTCCAGCTTTTCACCAGAGGAGAAAAACTTGAGCACAGGCAGACACTTCACATACTAGAGCATGTCTCAAATAAGTGTCAGAGCATATGTAAATATGAAAAAAATGCTTAAACATGTAGCTAGGTGTAATGTTAAAGTCCACATAAGTGAACCTTTCAAGCCTGTTTTCTCAACTCGCTGTTTTTCTGCAAGACATTACTCTATAAGCCATATCTCCAAAACTGGTGGGTCAAACTGAACAACCCAACCACCAATATGTAAATTTGAAGCTATGATTCCCTGCTTTCACATGACATGAAAAAACGAAAATTCAAAAAAAATCCAATGGCAGCCCCTCAGTCAAATTTGGTCACAAATCACGGAACGCAGCAAAGCAGGCTGGAACCCAGGCTACTGATTTTACCAATACGTGATTATTAATCTAATAATCTAAAAAAATAAATCTCTTATTTTATCAGGTGGAAGCTGTGCTGCAGATTATAAGGCGGTTCAAGTGGACCTGGGTAGGAGTTCTGTACATCGACGACGAGTATGGCGGCAACGCTGCGCGACTCCTCCAGTCGGACCTGGCTCGGTCCGGTCTGGGTTGCCTGGCCTACTCGGAGGGTCTGGCCCTGGACAGCGACCCCGCTGAGCTGCGGAGGATCGTCGGTGTGATGAAAACGTCCACAGCTCGCGTGGCCATCGCCTTCGCCTACGGGAACTACATGGTTGATCTCATAGAGGAGGTTATAGGCTTGTTGAATATTAGGGGTGTAACGATACAGTTTAACCGGTGCATGCGTTTGGTCCGACGTGGCAGGCATTAGTCCGACACCCTATACCCAAAACCAAACCCTAAACCTATAACCTCGGGTTAGTTTTAACCTGCCATGCATTTCGGGAGCCACGGGTTAGTTTTAACCTGCTATGCTTGTCGGGAGCCACGGGTCAGTTTTAACCGTCCACGGTGTTGTCGGACTAATGCCTATCGGACTGTCTAACCAACGTATGCACCCCAGGGCTGGACTGAGACAAAAATTCGGCACTGACATTTTTTGGCCCAGACTGGCCCACCACAACCAGAGCGCAGGTACACTGACTTTTCGGGTTGAGGCACATACTTGAAATACATAGCCCCTTAATACCAGCACTTTTACAGAACAACATAAATGATACACAACCAACAGACAACTACACTGAAACAGACAACTAATTTAACAGACGCAGACCGGCCCACCACCCGGCCCACTACTGATCAGCCCCACCACCGGACTTAATGTCTGGTGTGTTATGTGGCCAGTCCAGGCCTGATGCACCCCACACTTTCCAACACTGCTGCCTAATACAATATCAACTCACAATCACCAGGTGGTGAGGCAGAATGTCACAGGTCTGCAGTGGATAGGCGACGTGGCCTGGACAAACGACGCTAATCTCCAGACTCCAGAGTTCATGCCGTACCTGAGAGGCATGCTGGGCATTGACGTCCGTCGTGGAGTGTTACCAGGTTACAAGGACTTCTTGTCTAAAATACATCCAGGAAGTGACCCCAACAACAGCCATGAAAGTTCAATAGTAAGGCTTTTTTTAATTTAGCACTGGAGCTGCAATTCCAAAGTCATGTCTGTTCTTACATAATAATGATATTTCTGTTAACTCACTCACTGCCTAGATCGTCTTCTGACATATTTCTTTTAAATATATTTATTGATTGCATTTCATAACGCTGTTCGGTTTGTGTTGCTCGGGTTGCCGTGCGATGGAAGTAAACAGGAAAAAAAAGAAAAGCGGGCTTATGATTATGGGAACGGATTTTTTTTAATCTTCGTATTTGTTATCCAAGCTGAAAAACAAGCTTGATTTGCGGCTCATAACTAAAGCGTTTATGATCGCGGTTACAAAATGTACGTTTTGGGTGAATTCAATAACATGTTACACAGCCGATTTGAACACCTCCTGTCTTCCGTTTCCGGGTGAACGACTTTCAAAACAACACTGTTTGACTTACATTGGTGGGGTTTCTCGAGTTTGAAATAAGCCACTAGATGGCAGCGATTGCGGCGAATGAATTAATACATTTTTCATTTTGTTTCTCCAGGCGCGGCAGTTTTGGGAGCACACGTTTCAGTGTAAATTTCCCCCCCTACCGTCGGAGTGGGCGGATGCTGGTGGAAGCGTGTGTACTGGGCAAGAGGACCTGGCGACATCAGGGACTGCACTTCTGGACGTTTCTAACCTCAGGGCAGAGTACTGCGTGTACAAGGCTGTGTATGCTGTGGCCCACGCTCTCCATGACATGTTGCAGTGTGTGCCAGGAAGAGGGCCTTTCACTGGGCACAGCTGTGCCACGTTGCAGACAGTCCAGCCATGGCAGGTGTGAAGCACCAATACTGCAATTTAGAACTACTCCGTTACAAGTAAAAGTACGGAATTGAAAATGTACTTGAGTAAAAGTACAAAAGTATCGGCATCAAAATGTACTTGAAGTACTAAAAGTAAAAGTACTCATATTGCAGAATGTCCCATTTCACAAGTTCAAAATGTGTACAAAATCTATTGAAAATAGCAGATCTACAAGCTCACAATGTGTCGCGTTGCGGCGCATTGTGAGCTTGTCGATCGGCTATTTTCAAATGGCCGAAATGTATAGGGTTGAAGTGGTTAATGTATGTTTTCTAATCAAAATTAAAATCTCCAAAGTAACTAGTAACTAATGATTGTAGTGGAATAAAAGTAAAATATTTGGCCCTGAGATGTAGTGGAGTAGAAGTAAAAGTACTGGAAATTGGAAATACTCAAGTAAAGTACAAATACCTCAAAATTGTACTTAGGTACAGCACTTAAGTAAAAGTACTTAGTTACTTTCCACCACTGCTTGCTGCTAATCTTTCTAGATTGATTCAGACTTCAGAATACGAATGCATTATGGACATCAGTCAGTCAAGTATAATTAATTGTCTTGTAGTGAAGTAACATGAATTGCCTGACAGTAAATGTACAGTCCGAATGGGTTGTCTCTCAATGTAATTATAGTCTGGCTTGTTAAAGTATTTGGCTCTTCATAATTCTGCTCATTGCCATTTCTAGCTTGCGTATTACCTGGAAAAGGTCAACTTCACCACGTCATTTGGTGATCAAGTATCATTTGATGAGAATGGCGATGCTTTACCAATATATGATATATTGAACTGGGTGTGGCTCCCAGATGGAAGCGCAGAGGTTCACACTGTAGGTGTGGTGAAGAAGTCAGCCTCCGCAGGTGAAGAACTCATCCTCGATGAAGACAGAATCTTCTGGAGCTTTGAATCCACAAAGGTCACTTAGGCTTTCTAAAATAGCTCATGTGGAGCTCATGATGTGAATGTAATTTAGATTGGACTGAAATTGATCATTGTTACTTTCCTCCGTAGCCTCCTCGGTCAGTGTGCAGTGAGAGTTGTTCCCCTGGAACCCGTCTGGCCAGAAGGAAAGGAGAACCTGTCTGCTGCTTTGACTGCATCCCTTGCTCTGAGGGAGAGATCAGCAATGAGACTGGTAGGTTCAAATTATTTGGCTAGGTAGAGTACGTTATCTTTAGGCTGATACTTGTCTGTCCATTCTATTCTCTTCTTTCTTAGACTCTACAGAGTGCACCAGTTGTCCAGAGGACTTCTGGTCCAGTCCCCAACGTGACCACTGTGTCCCTAAGAGTGTGGAGTTCCTCTCCTACCACGAGCCCTTGGGTATCTCCTTGACAACCATCTCATTGCTAGGCACAATTATCTGTGCCATTGTCCTAGGAATCTTCATGTATCACAGAGACACGCCCATGGTGCGCGCCAACAACTCAGAACTCAGCTTTCAACTATTGTTGTCACTCATACTATGTTTCTCATGCTCACTTCTGTTTATTGGCCGCCCCAGACTCTGGACTTGTCAGCTGAGGCATGCAGCATTTGGGATCAGCTTTGTGCTGTGTGTCTCGTGTATCCTGGTAAAGACTATGGTGGTGTTGGCTGTGTTCAAGGCCTCCAAGCCTGGGAGTTCAGACATCATGAAGTTCTTCGGAACTATACAGCAGAGAGGAACAGTTCTTACTCTTACTTCCATCCAGGCAATAATCTGCACAGCGTGGCTTGTGTCTGCCTCACCGACTCCTCATAAAAACACGGAATACAACAGTGATAAGATAGTCTATGAGTGTGCGGTGGGATCAACAGTTGGTTTTGCAGTGTTACTAGGTTATATTGGTTTACTGGCACTCGTCAGCTTCCTCCTAGCATTCATGGCAAGGAATCTTCCGGACAACTTCAATGAAGCCAAGTTGATCACCTTCAGCATGTTGATCTTCTGTGCCGTGTGGATAGCCTTCATCCCAGCATATATCAGCTCTCCAGGCAAATATGCAGATGTAGTCGAAGTATTTGCTATTTTAGCATCTAGCTTTGGCCTCTTGCTGGCACTGTTTGGACCAAAGTGTTATATAATGCTTTTAAAACCTGAGAGAAACACTAAGAAGGCCATCATGGGTCGAGCTGCCACCAAGACATAGCAGCAGCAATAGGCTCTATGCATACACGCCATTCTGGGCCTCTTCCGACTTCCTTCACAGGTGTTACCGATGATAAAGGCTCTGTTCCATTTAGTGTGCAGTCTTTCTCAAACTTTTTAATTTCAAGTGGTGTGACTATGCCTATGTTCTGAAAGATTACGTCCTGTGTGTGTACGGCGTGCATAAACATGTTCTCGTTGAGTGGAATGTGTGATTCAACTCTCACTGACTTAGGTATAGGTTTAATAAAGTTTTCCTCCTTTTTAACTATGAAGTGTGCCCGGATCTCCGCTTTTTTGTGTGTGTGGAGCACCTTTTTACTATATATGTTGTAGTGCACCTCCTGAGCACCTGGTTGCTTCCTTGCCTCCTTGTACCGAGTCTCCACAATAAAAGCATGAAATAAATATAATCCATGTGTTTACTGGTGCCATCATTTCAGAGTGTCCCCATTGTAAAGCACTTTCAGAGACATTATATTCATTATAATAAACTATATTACCTACAGTGGACAAGTTAATTGGTTTCACAATGAAAACTCATTTATTCATTTTTTTTTCTCACTCGAAATGTTATGTCTCTCTGGGACCCAAACCACTGAAAATAGCCACTCACAAGCTTTTAGATTTTATTTTTAATTCTTTTAATTCTTAATTCTTAAATAAAGAGATATTTACTCTCGAACCATAAAAATGCATGGAGCCATGACCCTAAAATGGGTCCCGACCCACCGTTTGGGAACCACTGCTTTATGTAGCCATTGTGAAGAACATTAACTATTATTAATGATGGACAAAGTTAATTATTTATCACAATGAAAAAGGTGATAGTATCAGAGCAGCAGTGGTGTCTGAACTGTTTTCAAACGGGGACATAATATTTGAAAATAAATACCCTATACAGTACATACATACATGTATACATACACACACACACACACACACACACACACACACACACACACACATACATACATACATACATACATACACACACACACACACACACACACACACACACACACATACATACATACATACATACATACATACATACATACATACATACATACATACATACATACATACATACATACATACATACATACATACATACATACATACATAACACCTTTGCAAATGCCCTCCTTTCTCACTGACAAACCTTCTGACAATTTACTGACATGTGGAGTTCTCAAAATGGCACATAATGTATGCTAAGCCCGGCGGCCTCCACTTCTGCCTCTGCTCAGGTGGGTGTGTTGTGAAAGATTATTCCGTAAGGTGGCACACACACACACACACACACACACACACACACACACACACGCACGCGCACGCGCACGCACACACACACACACGCACACGCACGCGCACGCGCACGCACACACACACACGCACACGCACACGCACGCGCACGCGCACGCGCACGCGCACGCACACACACACACACGCACGCGCACGCGCACGCACACACACACACGCACACGCACACGCACGCGCACGCGCACGCGCACGCGCACGCGCACGCGCACGCGCACGCACACACACACACACACACACACACACACACACACACACACACACTCACACACACACACACACACACACACACACACACACACACACACTCACACTCACACACACACACACACACACACACACACACAGGGGATGGCACATTGCTGATGGCTGTTGTGAAAGGTTTCCATATACATTGGAGGGGTGGCACAGCACTGCGTATAAAACGTATAAAACAACTGGACAATGGCTTTAGAGAGGAGGAGGGGGTTAGACAGAGCAGGACAGACATGAGGGCTTCTCTAGTAACTCTACACATACACCTGCTTTCATACTTGATGCTCTGTCATTCCTTCTCTCCTCTGTCTTCCTCTGTGTCCTCCTCCTCTTCCTCCTGTGAGTTACAGGCTCAGTTTAATCTCAACAGAATGTACAAGCCTGGAGACGTGGTTCTGGGAGGCTTGTTTGATTTCCACCTCTCACCCATCTTCCCTGATCTGTCTTTCACCTCTGAGCAACAGGACCCCGTCTGCTATGGGTGGGTATAAATATATGAGTCATCATTTTGACAGCTAATGTTGAGCCTTTTGAAATCTTTTAGTTTTAGTCATCTCAAAGGTGTTTTTAGTATAGCACATTGTTTTAACCACTTTAACC
Source organism: Electrona antarctica (assembly GCF_951216825.1). Classification (NCBI taxonomy): domain Eukaryota; kingdom Metazoa; phylum Chordata; class Actinopteri; order Myctophiformes; family Myctophidae; genus Electrona; species Electrona antarctica. The sequence goes on from NC_136810.1 coordinate 21,744,483, forward strand.
ATTATTTTAAACTTTAGCTACTGAGAAGAAAAGGGTCCCGCACACTGTCTTCACTTATAGAGCAGTAGTTTTATTCAGATTTATTTTAGTCATCGGAATAAAACTACTGCTCTATTAGTGAAGACAGTGTGCGGGACCCTTTTCTTCTCATGATTCGCATTTGGTTTGCCGCCTCCGACGCACCTGTCCTTGTAGGTGTGCACAAGGCCTTTTGGCTAAAAACTTTAGCTACTGAAAAATAACATATATGCAAGGCTTGGAGGCCTATAATATAGGCCTCCAAGCCGTGCATATATGTTAATTTTCAGTGAATTTAATTTTTCAAAAATAACATATAATAATATGTTATTTTTGAAAAATTAAATAATGGCCTCTCAGCCATTATAAAATACGAGGTAACCTGAGACCACTTGTAGCTTATTGCTTTATTTTAAACAGTGTGCAGTGTGTGCTAACCATCATCAAAAAGCAGATGATGAGATATTTATTTGATTTATTTTTAATCCATTCAGGACGGGAACCCCTTTTGGGGTTTTAAGCATTATGTTATAGCCTACTTTAGCTATTGAAAAATAGCTAGACATTTTTTATAATCTACCTTAGTCCAACATGGGTTAAAATCTGATTTACTGTGCAGCTGTTTCATTGCTCATATATTACATTGGTTTTTGAGATGGGAAACGTGAAGATTATAAATAGGGGTATACTTACCTCCCATTCCATTAACATTGCTATTCTTAATTATAATATTGCGATTCAATTCGATATTGCAGTTTACTTAGCAAGCTGCTTTTATTATACTCAAACAATTTATTGTATTTATTTTGTGTGGCTTTTGCCTTTATTTTATATTTTTTATGGAGGGATAGACAGTAGGCTGACAGGAAATGGGGAGATTGATGGGGGGTGACACGCAGTAAAGGCCGTCTTGATCGGGAGTCGAACCCGTGGCACACTGACAGACTGGATTACCAGCAAAGGTGCCTGGACCGCTGGTCCACGGCCCAGGCCTATATACTAGAACATTTTAAAACAATAAACAATATAATCATACAGTTAAATGCAGAAAGATAAAGTCAGTCTTTCTGACAGGTAAAACGGGTACAAATCAATTCTGAACATTGCAATTAGATTTTTTAAATCGTGACATTAAAAACGCGATATATATAGTTTCAGCATGGACGTGTTCAGACAGGGCCAGACCATTTTGTTGTTTTAGTTTCAGCATGGACGTGTTCAGACAGGGCCAGACCATGGCGTTTGCCATATCAGAGATCAACAGTAACCCCGGCCTGCTGCCCAACGTCACCCTGGGCTACGACCTCTACGACACCTGCTACTCGCTCGGAGTCGGCTTCCGATCCGCCTTCTCGCTGATCAGTGGGAGAGAGGAGCGCTTCCGGTTGGACGACGGCTGCGTCGGCTCGCCTCCAGCGCTTGGCATCGTGGGTGCCGAGTCCTCGGCCAATTCTATCGCCATCTCCAGTGTGGTGGGTTTGTACAGAGTGCCCCTGGTAAGTTAACCCATTTCGACCGAGACCGATTCTAAATCTTCTTCTAAATCCTGACAGTTTTCTGAAAAAAAAACATTCGTTCTGTCAGTCGTTCTCAAACAATTTCATGTCAAGGACCCCCAAAACTATATGTAATTGGCCGCCGACCCCCATCTGAAAATATGTTGTTCCAGGGACCTTCCGATCGACCTTCCGTACCGATCCGATCACATGATCGGAAATTGGGGGCCGATCACAATATTTTCAAATGATCTGTATCGGATCGGGAGCAAAAAAAAAAAAAGGGATCGATATCATGATATCACGATATCATGATATTAGACTATACTGCCTGTGATTTTGTACTGTTGTGAAACTTATGATATGGCATGGTGTTCTTTGAAAATATAAATATCGGATCGGGTAAAATCGTTATTGGCAAATACTCAAAATCAAATGATTGGAATCGGATCGGGAGCAAAAATAAAACGTGATCGGGACATCCCCCCATTTAGGACTAAGGCCAATCCAAAGAACGCCTTCAAAATCCTGACCTAAGCTTTTTTTTGTCACAATTGCAAATTTAAACTGACTGAATAAATGCGTTTAATGATTTAATTGTGTCCAAAAAATCCTGTCATTTATCATGCATCTCAATGGGGGAGAAGCACAGCTTGAGTGAATTGGGTGGGCTTATCAAAGGGTCAATTGCATACCGCATGAATGTTTGTTTTTGTGCTTTCCTAAGCGAGAGTCAAAGGGTCAAATTATTGGTTTAGGAATGTGACAAAAACAAAAACTCCATGAATTGTCATTGATAGAAAATAAGGGCGCAGTAATAATGTGGATTGATTGATTGATTGATTCATTCATTTACATTTATTTGTATGAAGTGTGTTTATACGTGTGGTGGGGGGCTCAGAGTGCGTCCACTAAGGAAAGTAGGCTTTCTATTGACACAACCCGTCTTTGGTGAGTAGGTCAAAATTTCCACTAAAGAGGAGAGGCTGGTCTGATTTCGATTTGAGATTTAAAACTGAAAGTCCCATAGCCTTATACTGCAGGGTGTTGCTCCTGTGTGTTTCAGATAAGTTACTGGGCCATGTGTTCCTGTCTCAGCGACCGGCACCAGTACCCTTCCTTCTTCAGAACCATCATAAGCAGCGCCATCCAGGTGAACCAAGAACACACTTGACTTGACAAACACCTCCCTCTAGTGGGTGTGAGTTGACATTGCATGATGCATATAAGCAAAGCAAAGCAAAGTTCTTTGTTTACCCAGGGTGAATGGACTAAGCTCGAGATGCTTGTTTACAGCCAGACCCTGCTCATAGAACATTTCATGGTAGGTGTTCAATGCCTTGCTCAAGGGCACTTCAGCGGTGGTAATTTGAACGTGCCGGTCCGGGGATTCGAACTGGCGACCTTCCGATAACAAGACCGCTCCGCAAACCGTTCGGCCACCGCTGCCCTATCACCTCATGTTTCCTCTGTCGGGTGGAAACATTAACACCGCTGCCCTATCACCTCATGTTTCCTCTGTCGGGTGGAAACATTAACTGGATTGATTGATTGATTGATTGCTTGATTGATTGAAGAATGTATTAACAGATTGGAGAATTTCAGTACATTTCAATCACAACTCAATACACAACCGTTAACTGTGGACGACACCATAAACCATTACACTTCACCTCAAAGGCCCTTAAAACAAACTGGTCTTTGGCCTCACTCCCCGAACGCACCTCACCGCTGCCCACTTTGAATGGCTTAGGGTTGACGACAGAGTACAGCATCCTGCAATGGGTCTGGTCCACAAGATTCGATACACCACCAAGATACCCATGTACCTGTCTAGATACTTCCTTAATGTTAACGAAGTCCACACCCACAACACCAGAGGGAGTTCAACAAACCATGTGCAACCCAGATTCGGCACAAACAAGGGTCTAAATTAATTTCGCTATATGCCACCAACAAGTGGAACGCCCTACCAACAGTCATTAAGACATGCAAATCCCTTGACTCCTTCAAAACCGCTCTCAAAGGGCACCTACGGACGGCTGCAATTCGAAATTGGCCCCAGTAAAATCAAATTCCCCCACCCCCACCCCCTCACTGTTTATGTTTTTTCCCCCTTTTTTACCTCCTCTATGATGATTTTCTGTTTTTGGCTCTAAATGTTATGATGAATTGAAAATGATGGACCCTATTGTAAACAAGTGTAATGCTTTATGGTGTCGTCCACAGTTTTGTATTGAGTTGTGCTTGGAATGTACTGTAATTCTGCAAACTGTTAATAGATACTTCAGTCAATCAATCAATCAATCAATCAATCAAAACTTGTTTACAATAGGGTCCAACAACTGGTACTTTTCAGGATTGAAATTCTAAAATGGCAAAAGGAGCAGATCTACAAGATCAAAATGCGTCTCTTCGCGCTGCGTCCCGGAGCTTGTGGATCTGCTACTTTTTTGTAGTGTGATCAAATAGAGCATAAACAAAAAACAACAACAAAAAACACAAAATGTTAGAATATGGAGATTAGAGATTTCTGCCCGACAGCAACCATAATTATGGTGTGTTTAACTACTGGAGCCTGTAAAATAATCTTTAGATCATTTATGGTTTAACTTCTGGAGCCTGTGAGATTTAAAGTGGCACTATGTAACTTATTTTTCATGAATACAATGTAATGTTGTCCAATCTGTATGGTAGAGTATGTTAATACAATAGGCTATACAATATACAATCTGTATGGTAGAGTTACTAGAGAATGAGAGAATGAATGAATGAATGAATGAATGATGGTAGAGTATGTTGGTACACAATATAACTTATCGTGTCAGATCATGCCAAAGGTCATGTCTCACCGATAGACACCGGATCTGAGTTTAAAACAACTTTATCAAAGATTCAATTCATCCCCCGGCTCTCCATTAATCAATTAATCAATCAATTCATTCTCAGGTGCGAGCTATGCTGCAGATCATGAGGCGTTTCGGGTGGACGTGGGTGGGGTTCCTGTACAGTGACGACGCGTACGGCCGCGACGCGGGCCAGCTGTTGGAGGCCGAGCTGTCCCGCTCGGGCCTGGGCTGCCTGGCCTACGTGGGGCTGCTGCCCTGGGACAGCGACCCCGCCCAGCTGCAGAGGATCGTCTCCGCCATGAAGAGCTCCACGGCGCGCGTGGTCGCCGTCATCGAACACGGCATCCGGGCGCTGAAACTCATGGACGAGGTTGGGATGACATGACGATGTGATTGATTCAAGCAACTCGGTGGTGGAAAAAGCACTCACATTCTTTACTTAAGTGAAAGCATCAATACTGCAATATTAAAATTAGGGATGTCCCGATACTGTATCGGTATTGGAAAAGTATCAGTTTCGGCCCTTTTTGGTCATATCGGATCATATCGGTATCGGCAAATATGCCAGTCTAACCACAGATCCGACACAGCGGTAAGGGGTTGACACTATGGCAGGTAAATAAAATGTTGGGGCATGTGGAGTTTGCTTTGGAGTTGCCCAAACTGCTATTAACAATACGAGATAAAATAAGTAATTTTCTTTTGTTTTTATTATCATAAACATTATTCTCTGGTAGCCTATTGGTATTCGGTATCGGTATCGGCTAACACAGAAATTGTGGTATCGAGATCGGATCGGGAACAAAAGAAGTGTATCGGGAGTCGGGACATCCCTAATAAAAATGCTCGACTAGTCTGTTACAAGTAAAGGTCGTACTTCACAATCAACAGGTGGTGAGGCAGAAGGTCACCGGCCTACAGTGGGTAGCCGGTGTGGATTTCTTAGCGGACCCAAACCTCCGGGACCCTCGCTTCATGCCCTACCTGAGAGGCACCCTGGGTGTCGAGATACACCGCGGAGACATACCAGGCCTACAGGACTTCTTGTTGAAAGTGCATCCCGAAAACGACCTGGACAACAGCCACCAGAATATCATAGTGAGTATAGTTATGTTTTTCTTGTTTAATATCAACGTTCAAGGTGATCTTTTATTTTTTTAGGAACGCAGCTCAACGTGGCGTTTGAAACAGCGATTAGACTCCATAGTGTCTCGTCAATAAGAATGTGCAGATCAATGTGCAAATCACGTAGCCTGCACACACACACACACACACACACACACACACACACACACACACACACACACACACACACACACACACACACACACACACACACACACAGTGTTGGGAAAGTTCCCTTTTTTATGAACTAGTTCAGTTCACAGTTCAACATTTAAATAATGTACTCGTTCAGTTCATAGTTCATCATTCAAAATTTTGAACTAAAGTTCATGGTTCCAAAAAAATTAACTATAATAGTTATTTTTCATAGTTTTTTGTATTATTATTATTGCCACAGCCCATAGGAATAAAGTCTGCTATTGGGAATGAACTCCAAACTTTGGGATTAATAAAGTGACATTTTACAATATCTCTATTACCATTATCCAAATTAATTCCTTATCATTTTTTTACATTTTGGAAATAATAGCTCTTTTGCAATGTGAAATGCCAGCAAATTCTTAATCCTTTTCCTTGTCTTTTATGGGCACATTTGTGAAAGCTGCATGCTTTTATTGTGAAGGCAAAAGTTTCTGAATGTTCTCGTTTCTCACAGCCCTGCATATCTCTGTGTGTTGAAAATAGCTGATCTACAAGCTCACAACGCGCCGCAGACGCGACGCTTTGTGAGCTTGTAGATCAGTTATTTTCAGCACGGAACACTTTGTACCAAGAAGAATAAATCATGCATTACTGCGCTTCACTAGTCTGTGGGAGCCGGAGGGAGATGTATTTTGTTGGCCGTATAAGGCGATATGAACACAAAAATAACAAGCTATTGGAAGCTATTTTTCGTGTCACATTATGTTTAATCAAACAACAAGTTTCATCAGTGTTTGGGTCGGGAGTCGGGATGTTCTGTGTCTGTTGCCTGTCGGCCTGCATGACAGGATCATCATGCACTCGTGCAGTTGCGTGCTGCGCGCTCCAGTGAAATTGTAGTACGGCTGAGAAAGATTAGTTAATTTGTGTCGGATAAGGACTTATTGGTGGGTTTTCCGCTAGATATTAAGGCCTGTTTAGGGTGTGTTTTAGCGTGGGGTTAGCCTGGAAGGCTGTATGGAAACACTCACTCTTGAACGAAGTTGAAGGTGAGAAAGTGACGTTCACACACACCAGAAATGAACGCGTTCACAATGACGTTCAACCAGCAGAAATACAGTACGTTCCGTTCACGTCCACCCAAAATATGAACGCGCTCGTGAACGAACATTCTTTGAACGCGTTCAGGGAACAACACTGCACACACACACAGTAATAGTGCAAAAATACAAATACAAAAACACATTGATTTGGCAACTTATACGTACCCTCTTCAGCACCATGGAGGTCAGAGTTGAAAGAGAAGAAGATGAGAAGAAAAAACGAGACACATTTCAGTTGGATCACCTTCACATGCACATCCATCCCATCTCGGGCCCTCTGTCTAGCCAAACGGTGCAGGCCCAAGCATTCACTCATGAACATTCTCTGGGCCTATAGGAGGTCCTGGGCAGATGGTCCCGATCATTGAGGCAAGCTACAGCCAGACTCGAGCCAAGGTTCAGACCACTGTTGGTGACAAAGAGTTTGAGATAATCGCGGGCATCCTTCCGGGGCGACACCCTGGCCCACATCGAGAATCCGTTGTAGCAATGGACCATGTCCTGAGACACGCAGTGGCAAGGAGGACACATCGGGATTCACACTGGTTCAGAGGAAGACTAGGCGAGTGCATTCCATCACGATTACAGACTTTTCCCTAGTCTCGGATACAGCAGAGAAAGGAACATAACTACTACTGGCAGTAGAAATATAGTAGAGTCGCTGCTTCTTCGCCTGGAAAGGAGCCAGCTTAGGTGGTTCGGGCATCTGGTTAGAATGCCTCTCGGGCGTCTCCCTAGGGAGGTCCTCGGGGCACGTTCCACTGGGAGGAGACCCCGGGGCAGACCAAAGCGTATAGGAAACACATCGACTCACTGGCCTTGGAACATCTCAGGGCCCCCAAGAGGAAGTCACTAATGTTGATCTGGAGAGGGAAGTCTGGAACACTCTGGTGGAGCTGTTGCCCCCGCAACCCGACTACGGATAAGCGGTTGAAGATGGATGGATGAATATAGTGCAGGAAGATCGACCTCAAGCTCGATGCCACGAAGACTAAAGTATTGGCATTGAACACATCAGTGCCACTGCCGATGGGACGGTGCTCGAGGCAGTCGAGGACTTCAGATATCTCTGCCTTCAACAGAACAGGATCTGAAGGTTCGGAGGTTACTTGTCCGGAACGCCCTGCCCTGGGATGAGGAGAGTGTGGGGAAATGGGAGAAGACCTCAAGAAGAAAAATAAAAAAAGAGTTGGCTGTCCATAGCTGCAGTGAAGTCAGTACTCTTGTATGAGGCCGAGACATGGACGCTCACATTAGAGCAGTAAAATGCTCTGGATGATGTCAACACAAGAATGCTACGAATGTCACCAGGTGTCACATGGGTGGACCTAAACGTTGACCTCTATGGAGACTTACCACAGGAAAGAAGGACGAGTCTGGCTGGGCACCCGGTTACTGGTGGCCAGTAAACTGACACTGTGGGAGCCAACACGGGACACAGGGCAAGAATGTCAAGAGGCGCACAACCTACATAGACACACTGCAGTGCAACAGTGGAGCTAACAACACTGTTGAGCTCAAGACTCTGGAGCTAGACATGAGGGGTGGAGAAGGCAGCGATTCAGGTGATCCGTATTAGTGCTGGCTAGTCTGCACTCTCACATCACAGCAGTCTACTATCAGTGAGACTGGCCCAGAGAAGAAGCTCCTAAACAGTCTAAAGTGGCTGTGGACTGTGACTGTGGAGCCATTTTCCATATAGTCCAGTAAACAAAGTAAAGAAATTCACTGAGTTTGGAATACATTGCTTTATTTAGTTTCTCAACTGATTCTGACAGGACATTACTGTAGGTCTACTAGCCATGATAAAAAAATCTACCCTAATCTGCTCACTGCAAATAGGCCTACCCTAAATTTTCCCAAGATGCGACCACTGACAACCTATTATGAGGCAATATTTTCTAAATTTCATTATGCTTTCAGTAGCATGTGACGTGTCAAACTAGGGGGTTTTCATGATTCTGAATCCATTCCAAGCATTACTTTTGCACAAAAAAACACTCCTTGGGCTAAAAACGGCCATAGCCATGGGGGCATGGCTATTTGCTATGGCCAAATTTAGTCCAAGGGGTGTTTTTCATGCAAAACTAATGCTTGGAATGGATTCAGAATCATGAAAAACCCCTAGTTTGACATGTCACATGCTACTTAAAGCATAATGAAATTTAGAAAATATTGCCATATAATAGGTTGTCAATAGTGGCATCTTGGATTAAGGCAAATTTATTTTTGCAGTGAGCCGATTAGGGTAGATTTGTTTTATCCTGGCTAGTAGACCATAATGTCCTGTCAGAATCAGTTGAGAAACTAAATAAAGCAATTTATTCCAACCTCTTCCCATTTATTTATTGGACTAATATGGCATGTTCTGAGACAATCCGTTGTTGGGGTGACTATGTTTCTTTGATGATTCTGCAAGTTTTGTTCATCATATAAGTTGGTCTTGGAGGGAAGATCACATCCGTTGATGCATTTGTCTATTCGCAAGATTAATTGGTAACCCTTCATTTTACGGTACGGTAATTACCAGGTAACTACCAGGTAATTACCTGGTAATAATAGGTAAGTACCTGGTATTACCTGGTAACAACCAGGTAGTAGTTATAAGTATTTGCCCATTAATTACCTGGTAATTACATGGTAACTTCCAGATACATTACTCAGTAATTACTATGTAATTACCAAGTATTACCCAGTATGTATAACTATTTACTGTATAATCTCCTGGTAATTATATGGAACTTACCATGGTAAATGACACACTGGTTGCCAGGTAATTACCAAGTATGTTCCTGACAATTACCAGGTATTTATACGTTTTTAGTATGTAATTACCAGCTAACTACCCGGTATTTACTCTGCAACCAGGCACGATACCCTGGTTGCAGGTACTATAGGTATGTAGGTACTATAGGTATACCAAGTATTTTCAACAACTACCAGGTATTTACTCTGCTACCAGGCAAGTTACCCAGTAGGTACTAGGTCATTACCAAGTATTTTCCTGACAACTACCAGGTAATAACATGGTAACTGTATTCACTGTGTTTACATGGGTACTACCCATGAAACACGTGGGTAGTAGCCTACCAGGAAATTACCAGTTGTACTAGGTAATTTCCTGACAACTACCATGTAATTACCTGATAGGTACCCAGTAAGGAAGGAAGAACTGTTCTGTAAAAGGAAGCGTGCTCTATTTCCATGATATTACCATGTACCTACCTGGCAATTGTAGATTATAATCCTCCCCATTACCCATCAGGGTGTATTTTGAACTTTGAACTTTGAATTTTGAACTGGCAATAACTGTTAATTACCAGGTATTTACTGTGTAAATTAACAGGTAAAACCAAGCAAGTTACCGTGTAAGAAAGGTGTAATTGTACTGTGAAAGGAAGCGTGGTTTGTTACAGTGAAAGTACAGGGTAATATTATGGAAACAAACCACGCTTCCTTTCACAGTACAGTTCCACCTTTCTTACACGGTAACTTGCAAGGTTTTACCTGTTAATTTACATAGTAAATACCTGGTAATTAACAGTTATTGCCATGGGTAGTACCCATGTAAACGTATTTTTTGTATTTTGAACTTTGAACTTTGAACTTTGAATTTTGAACTGGCAATAACTGTTAATTACCAAGTATTTACTGTGTAAATTAACAGGTAAAACCAAGCAAGTTAACGTGTAAGAAAGGTGGAACTGTACTGTGAAAGGAAGCGTGGTTTGTTTCCATAATATTACCCTGTACTTTCACTGTAACAAACCACGCTTCCTTTCACAGTACAGTTCCACCTTTCTTACATGGTAACTTGCAAGGTTTTACCTGTTCATTTACACAGTAAATACCTGGTAATTAACAGTTATTGCCAGTTCAAAATTCAAAGTTCAAAGTTCAAAATTCAAAATACACCCTCATGGGTAATGGGGAGGATTATAATCTACAATTACCAGGTAGGTACATGGTAATATCATGGCAATAGAGCACACTTCCTTTCACAGTACAGTTCCTCCTTTCTTACTGGATACGTATCAGGTAATTACATGGTAGTTGTCAGGAAATTACCTAGTAACAACTGGTAATTTTCCTGACAACTACCAGGTAATTACATGGTAACTGTAATCACTGTGTTTACATGGGCGCATGGGTAGCCTACCAGGAAATTACCAGTTGTTACTAGGTAATTTCCTGACAACTACCATGTAATTACCTGATAGGTATCCAGTAAGAAAGGAGGAACTGTACTGTGAAAGGAAGTGTGCTCTATTGCCATGATATTTACCATGTACCTACCTGGTAATTGTAGATTATAATCCTCCCCATTACCCAACAGGGTGTATTTTGAATTTTGAACTTTGAACTTTGAATTTTGAACTGGCAATAACTGTTAATTACCAGGTATTTACTGTGTAAATTAACAGGTACAACCAAGCAAGTTACCGTGTAAGAAAGGTGTAATTGTACTGTGAAAGGAAGCGTGGTTTGTTACAGTGAAAGTACAGGGTAATATTATGGAAACAAACCACGCTTCCTTTCACAGTACAGTTCCACCTTTCTTACACGTTAACTTGCTTGGTTTTACCTGTTAATTTACACAGTAAATACTTGGTAATTAACAGTTATTGCCAGTTCAAAATTCAAAGTTCAAAGTTCAAAATACAAAGAATACGTTTACATGGGTACTACCCATGGCAATAACTGTTAATTACCAGGTATTTACTGTGTAAATTAACAGGTAAAACCTTGTAAGTTACCGTGTAAGAAAGGTGGAACTGTACTGTGAAAGGAAGCGTGGTTTGTTTCCATAATATTACCCTGTACTTTCACTGTAACAAACCACGCTTCCTTTCACAGTACAATTCCACCTTTCTTACACGGTAACTTGCTTGGTTTTACCTGTTAATTTTCACAGTAAATACCTGGTAATTAACAGTTATTGCCAGTTCAAAATTCAAAGTTCAAAGTTCAAAATACACCCTGATGGGTAATGGGGAGGATTATAATCTACAATTGCCAGGTAGGTACATGGTAATATCATGGAAATAGAGCACGCTTCCTTTTACATTACAGTTCCTCCTTCCTTACTGGTTACCTATCAGGTAATTACATGGTAGTTGTCAGGAAATGACCTAGTAACAACTGGTCATTTCCTGGTAGGCTACTACCCACGTGTTTCATGGGTAGTACCCATGTAAACACAGTGAATACAGTTACCATGTTATTACCTGGTAGTTGTCAGGAAAATACTTGGTAATGATCTAGTACCTACTGGGTAACTTGCCTGGTAGCAGAGTAAATACCTGGTAGTTGTTGAAAATACTTGGTATACCTATAGTACCTACATACCTATAGTACCTGCAACCAGGGTATCGTGTCTGGTTGCAGAGTAAATACTTATAAATACCGGGTAGTTAGCTGGTAATTACATACTAAAAACGTATAAATACCTGGTAATTGTCAGGAACATACTTGGTAATTACCTGGCAACCAGTGTGTCATTTACCATGGTAAGTTCCATATAATTACCAGGAGATTATACAGTAAATAGTTATACATACTGGGTAATACTTGGTAATTACTGAGTAATTACTGAGTAATGTATCTGGAAGTTACCATGTAATTACCAGGTAATTAATGGGTAAATACTTATAACTACTACCTGGTTGTTACCAGGTAATACCAGGTACTTACCTATTATTACCTGGTAGTTACCTGGTAATTACCGTACCGTAAAATGAAGGGTTACCGATTAATTGACTATTTGAGCTTTCAATCTGATGTCTGGTTTTAGATATTCACAAGGTATCTTGAGCAAGATAATGAACCTCTAATTGCTCCCGTTTAGCAGGTTGGTGACTTGCATGGTCTCATCGGCGTTCGGTGTGTGAATGTGTGTGCGTGCGCGTGCATGCGTGTATGTATGAATGGGAGAATGTAATGCTTTACAATTACTATTTGTTTAAATATTACATTTGTTTCTTCAGGTGAGGCAGTTTTGGGAGCACACGTTTCAGTGTAAATTTGCACCCCTTCCGTCAGAGTGGGCGGATGCTGATGGAAGGGTGTGTACTGGACAAGAGGACCTAGGGACAGCAGAGACTACCCTGCTAGATGTGTCTGACCTCAGGATAGAGGTTACTGTGTACAAGGCTGTGTATTCTCTGGCCCATGCCCTCCATGACATGCTGCAGTGTGTGCCAGGAAGAGGGCCTTTCACTGGGCACAGCTGTGCCACGTTGCAGACAGTCCAGCCATGGCAGGTGTGACAGTATTAAACAGTTTACTAGTTTCTAGTTGGATATATTTCACGTTTGAATTGTGTCTCTTGGTCTTCATAAATTTTTTTGTCACCTTTGCTAGCTTGTGTATTATTTGCGAAAGATCAACTTCACCACATCAGTTGGTGATCAAGTATCATTTGATGATAACAGTGATGCTTCACCAATATGTGATGTCATGAACTTGGCGTGGCTCCCAGATGGAAGCACAAAGGTTCAGCATGTAGGTTTTTACAAGAAGTCGACCTCCGCAGGTGAAGAACTCATCCTCGATGAAGACAGAATCTTCTGGAACTTTGAAACAAAAAAGGTCAATTTTGGCTGGCTACAATACCTCATGTTGGGCTCATGATTTGAATGTAATTCAGTTTGGACTGAAACTGATCATTGTTACTTTCCTCTGTAGCCTCTTCGGTCAGTGTGCAGTGAGAGCTGTTCCCCTGGAACCCGTCTGGCCAGAAGGAAAGGAGAACCTGTCTGCTGCTTTGACTGCATCGCTTGCTCTGAGGGGGAGATCAGCAATGTGACTGGTAAGTTCATATTATGTAGCTATAAGAACAGTAGGTTATTCTTTTAGGATTGTTATGTACTTGTCTGTCCCTTTAATCTTCTCTTCTCTTAGACTCTACAGAGTGCACCAGTTGTCCAGAGGACTTCTGGTCCAGTCCCCAGCGTGACCACTGTGTCCCTAAGAGCATGGAGTTCCTCTCCTACCATGAGGGCCTGGGTATCTCCTTGACAACCATCTCATTGTTAGGAACGCTCATCTCTGCTATTGTCCTGGGAATCTTCGTCTATTATCGAGACACACCCATGGTGCGCGCAAACAACTCAGAACTCAGCTTCCAAATTTTGATGTCACTGAAACTCTGTTTCTTGTGTTCACTTCTATTCATTGGACATCCAAGACTCTGGACTTGTCAGCTGAGGCATGCAGCATTTGGGATCAGCTTTGTGCTGTGTGTCTCGTGTATCCTGGTAAAGACTATGGTGGTGTTGGCTGTGTTCAAGGCCTCCAAGCCTGGGGGTGCAGACATTATGAAGTTCTTCGGTACAATACAGCAGAGAGGAACAGTTCTTACTCTTACTTCCATCCAGGCAATAATCTGCATAGCCTGGCTTGTATCTGCCTCACCGACTCCTTATAAAAACACAGACTACTACAGTGATAAAATAGTCTATGAGTGCGAAGTGGGATCAACAGTTGGTTTTGCAGTGTTACTAGGTTATATCGGTTTACTGGCACTCGTCAGCTTTGTCTTAGCGTTCATGGCAAGGAATCTTCCAGATAACTTCAATGAAGCCAAGTTGATCACCTTCAGCATGTTGATCTTCTGTGCCGTGTGGATAGCCTTCATCCCAGCATATATCAGCTCTCCAGGCAAATATGCAGATGTAGTCGAAGTATTTGCTATTCTAGCATCTAGTTTTGGCATTTTGGTTGCACTGTTTGGACCAAAGTGTTACATAATGCTTTTGAAACCTGAAAGAAACACTAAGAAATCCATCATGGGTCGAGGTGCCACCAAGACAATTCAATGATAATATATTTTCTGTACATTTCAAAACAATACATTTATAATATAGATATTTGATTGCTGATCACAAGTAATAGATTCAGTTGTCTACCAGATGAAATGACATCCAGTCAGATATGAAAACATCTATTATCTATCATAAAGAAAAGTTGGTGAAAAATGTATTACACTCTCTTAAAGACCTACGAGGGGTTGAGAGGGTATGAACTTTTGACTCGGGGAGTTTGTACAAAATGTTGGTAATTTTTAAATGAAGTGAAATAAACGTTTTCATTAATTTATTTTACGTGTTTATTTTGTATTCATTCGATAACAAATGACAGCTGACGTGACCATAAAATAATGACATGCATGTACATGATCAGCAGTGGACAGTAATCACAGTAGGCCTATACACTACTTAAGTACACTGTGTACATCTTTAGAGGGTTTTTTTCCCACTCTAGAAATATTGTACTTTTGACTCCATTACGTTTCTAGGAAGGGACTCTTGGGACCCAAACTTACAAAAATAAATAGATTAGAAATTACTATATAAGCACCAGCTATTTCAAATATAGAGACCATAGCCGATATACACAAGCTCACAACACGTCGCAGCACAAAACGTGAGCTTGTAAATAGTTTTTTTCCTGAAAATGTACCTCGTACTTTGTGCTTGCGAATACTCGAGTATTTATTTGACAGTATTTTGTCCATCACTGTCCACAACACAGAGTACCCAAGTCCTGACTCCTCCCACTACCCTGATGGGTCACAGCATTTTGTATTGGAATTCCCATAGAAAAAACGAATTCCCCAAATGACGCCGCCCGGGGCTGACGCCGGTTCCGGACATTGCACTCGCTTTCTCTCTCCACTTTTTTGTCATTCTGGCCAATCACAATTGTCTTAAATGTTCCGCCCTCACTATTTATCAATCAAATCATCGCTAAAATTCACACGCACACACAAAGCTGAGCATAGGGGGATAGCGCCCTCTAGCGGCAGTGAAGTCAGACTTCGCTGCTCTATTGACGTCGTCGTGACGTTCACGCGTCTGAGGCGGTTGCGTGATCGGACCGTCCAATCGCGTTGGCGGCCTCCCCCCCACTTCTGTTCTGTGGCTGCTGGGCGGGGCCTGTTTCAGCCTGTGATGTCATCAGGGTGCTGCGTGATGATGTCATCAGCGCGCTGCCACCAGGCAGGGAGGGTGCAACGCTGTGGTCCTTCCAGCGTCGCGCTCCAGACTTGCTGTTGTACTCATACACCCTGTTTGACACTAACGCACGCACGCACGCACGCACGCACGCACGCACGCACGCACGCACGCGCACACACACACACACACACACACACACACACACACACACACACACACTCTATTTTCTTTTTTGTTTGAGGCAGGACATCAAAACACAGAAGCACAGACTACTGGTGCTTTGTAAAACAGCTCCGATTGATTGATTGATTGATTGATTGATTGATTGATTCATTCATTCATAAAGTCCTAGGGATAATAGATAGTACACAAGATTTTAAAGGTTAAAAGTTATAGCTCAAATAACCTTAGTAAAATATAATATATAGTATACTGTGTGTACCTGGGTCCACCTCCTCTCCATCAAACACTGTGTGGATCTTTGTCACTTCCTGAAACAGAAGGAAGTATGTGAAATCACGTTATTGCGACTGCAGGTCGCATTTACTATGAAAACATGCATTTCCCGTCAGACAGTCCGTCCCGTCCGTCCGTCACCCCACGTCTCCATATATGGTCATGCTTCGTGACATCACGTGACATCATAAGGGATGGAGATCCCTGATGTCATCAATATTAAGCCCATATATGGGAATGCCAATACATGGAGATGCCATCATCAGATGTCATCAAAATTGGCCAGCAACTCTAAATCTAACCTCAAAACCTCAAACCCTCATGCATACTGTATATGGAACTGACCTGTTCTGACATTCTATATGTTGATCCTTCTGCTCATATCAGTTTTGGGCAGAATGTTTCCCCGGTAGCTTCAGTTGGAAACTAGTTCTAAGATTTATTTCATTCATTTTTACTTGAGTGATTTACCCATTTTAGTTGTGGGCTTTAGAGCCAGGCCATAACAGTAGCAGTACAGTCAGTATAGTGTCTCAGACTGATGACAAAATGCATAACATCTCCCCCGTTGAATCCTGGGCGTTACACATTGTAAACACATGTAGAGACAAGGATGATGTTCTTACCAGGAAGACGTCTGACTGCATAGATTCTGCAACGGGACAGAAACAAGCGCTGTCAGATCACAAGCGCTGTCAGATCGAGTGTGTGTGTGTGTGTGTGTGTGTGTGCGTGCGTGCGTGCGTGCGTGCGTGCGTGCGTGCGGGCGGGCGCGACAATGAAGGTTCACTCTTACCAGATTCTTCTTCTGTGAGGCTGTAAAACAGGACAAGTGAAGTGTCAACAACCATCATTCCACGTAGGCCTACTATTCACTATCTCCTCAGCTCACTCAGTTGGAAGCACCTTGACTAACATGTCCTAATGCACATCGGCTGCGTTGCTGCTATGCTCACACACCTTTTAGTAGCAAAGGTTTCCTGCCTTATCTCCTTTGGCCTGGCAATAAATACACTGACGGTAATACATAATTTGTCGTTGTTGGGTGAAAAAAAGCAAAAAGCATTTTAAAAAATCACACCCGTGTGAACTGAGTGGTGTAAGGTCTTATATAGCCTGATCAGCTGTGGTCTGACGTAATGTCTGAGGTAATGAAATCGCACCCGGGTGAACTGGGTGACCGTAGCAACCATGCTCATTTTTTGAGCACAGACAGACAGACACGTATACTAACAAAGCCAGTCGTAGGAGTGGTTTACACCACTCAAAAATGACTTTTAAAACTAGCCGAGCAACAAGCTCGCAATGTGTTGGCTATTTTCATTACTTTTGTGCAACACTCTTTTATGATACTGTATATGGCATACATAGTTACTGTACGAACATACATGCCCTGGGCTCATTGCAGCTTACTGTATATAAACTCACCGTTTTGTCCTGGGCTCACAGCAGCTGAGGTCCAGGGTGGAGAGCCAGCGACAGCAGCAGTACAGCAGGTAGACCAGTAGGGGCAGCAGCAGCATGAGGCCCAGAGCCATGACGAACCACACGTACCAGTCCGCCATGCTGAACGTGTTCTCTGTCAGCGGGATGTAGGTCACGCGAGGCTGCCGAGGAACCGTTATGTTAGCGCAACGTACATCTGTTAGCTCTGTTAGCGCAACGTACATCTGTTAGCTCTGTTAGCATGATTACATCTGTTAGCTCTGTTAGCATGACTTATGTCTGTGAGTTCTATTAGCATGACTTACATCTGTTAGCACTATCAGTCTTATAGCATGACGTAGGCCTGTTAGCGTGACGTAGTTCGTATAGCATGACGTAGGTCGTAGGTCTGTTAGTGTGACGTAGTTCTTATAGCATGACGTAGGTCTGTTAGTGTGACGTAGTTCTTATAGCATGACGTAGGTCTGTTAGCGTGACGTAGTTCTTATAGCATGACGTAGGTCTGTTAGCGTGACATTGGAAACAAGCCGTCCAGGCTGCTGGTGAATTAATCATGACTAGGGTTGTCCCGATCCGACCACGTGATCGGAAATCGGGGCTGATCACGTAAAAAAAGAAAAAGTCACCGGGACATCCCTAGTATCAATATTATATCCATATCATGGTATTAGACGGGATATTGTCTGTGATTTTGGATATTGTGATATGGCATAAGTGTTCTATAAAAATCACACCTGTGTGAAGTGAACAACAAGCTCATTCCGGCCAATCACAATTTGCGTCCTCACTTTTCCGTCCTCACTTTTCTGTCCTCACTTTTTATCCTCAATACGTAGCCTACTTTGCTCAGCCAATCAAATCATCGCTATGATTGACACGAACACACAAAAGCTGGGCATAGGAGGGGCTACTGCCCCTCGAAGAGATAAATATCGGATCGGGGAAAATCTGTATCGGCAGATACTCCAAATCATCGGGACATCCCAAATCATGCCCATATATTATGTGTCAAATAATATTTGCTACGTGGCCTGAATATTTCAATCCAATATTTCACTGATGCGTAAATGTCCTTAGTTAGTCTCCGCTGCTCCCGGACTTACGGTGGTGGTGGTGATGACCGTAACGAGGTCCGGGTCATACACCTGGATGTCGATGATGACCGTGCCCGTCTGCGTCCGAGCGGCGCGGTACCCGGGGCTCCCCGGGGGGGCCACGGAGCGGGTGCCCCCCCCAGCCCTCAGGTTCCCGTCAGACACGAGCACGGTGAGGCTGTAGCGCCACACGGTGTCGGCACCCCCTTCGAAGTCGTAGGGCTCGTTCAGCAGCAGCCTGGTCACGTTGGAGCCCGCCGACGGGGAGAACACAAAGTGGTTGTTGAGGTTGCTGCCCCCTGGAGGACGAAACCATATACGACACTCATCTGAGACTTGGTCTTTCTGTATCGGGTGGATTACCACATGGCACCTTTTGTACTAGTTACTTTGTGCAATACTTGTAATTGGCTGCGTATGTCGGTGGCGTGGCTCGGCCAATCAGGGACCATGTATGTATGTATGTCGGTGGCGTCGCTCGGCCAATCAGGGTATGTATGTCGGTACATTCCACCAGCCAATGAGAAGCCGCTGTTCTCGATGACGTAACTAAAGTACGTTTCAAAATGGGTATACGGTCAATAGGGGGTATATGTATCGGCTGGGTATGTGTGTATGTCGGTGTCGGGCAATGAGGGACCACTGACCACTGCTGTATTTCAAACCTAGACAGCAGCAGAGAGCTTTATAGGACTCAGAGCCGCAGTCATACCAGCAGTGCATGGTGAGTGCACCTCATGGTGCGCTCTGCTTGCGCACAAGTAGGCCGACTTGTGTGCAAAGCACAAGTTGGCAGCTCGACAGAGTGCATTTCTAGTTATTGTACTAGTTTCCCCTGGTGTGTGTGTGTGTGTGTGTGTGTGTGTGTGTGTGTGTGTGTGTGTGTGTGTGTGTGTGTGTGTGTGTGTGTGTGTGTGTGTGTGTGTGTGTGTGTGTGTGTGTGTGTGCGCGCGCGCGTGCGCGCGTGTGCATATAGATGCATGATGACCATATTTGGTGGTGACATTACCGGAGATGGTGTAGATGAAGGACTGGGGGGGTGAGTCCTTGTCCGTGCAGGACAGCATGAAGCCCTGGACATTGGAGCCTGACCTCTGACCTTTCGGGACCATCAGTGTGGTCCGGTTGGGCCCGCACAGCGGAGGCTCGTCGTTGGCCTCCGTAATGTTGATGGAAACCTGAAGCGAAAAACAGAAGTAAGGTCAAATGGTAAATGGTGCATTTATATAGCGCCTTTATCCAAGGCGCTTTACATAGATTGTGCATTACATTCACCCATTCATACACCGATTGCAGCGGAAGCCATGCAAGGTACCAACCAGCACATCGGGAGCAATTTTGGGTTCAGTGTCTTGCCCAAGGACACTTCGACATGTAGACAGGAGGAGCCGGGATTCGAACCGCCAACCCATGGATCATTGGATGACCTGCTCTACCTCCTGAGCCACAGTCGCCCCCAGTTAGCAGGCCTGGTGGTCTGTGTGTATGTCATGTTCATCATGAACCACTAGGTGTCACTGTTTCAACGTAGAGGTCTGTCTGTGCATGTGAGGGAAGACAGACTGTGCACCCACTGCACACACATTTAATGAAGTGGAAACTGAGCTACATTTCCTAACCGCCTGTCCACTGTACCAATACATCAGAGAAACATACTGTCCACTGTACCAAGACATCAGAGACACATACTGTCTGTCCACTGTACCAAGACATCAGAGACACATACTGTCCACTGAACCAAAACATCCGAGACACATACTGTCCACTGCACCAAGACATCAGAGACCCATACTGTCTGTCCACTCACTGTACCAAGACATCAGACACACATACTGTCCACTGTACAGAGACATCAGAGACACATACTGTCCATTGTACCAAGACATCAGAGACACATACTGTCCACTGTACCAAGACATCAGAGACACATACTGTCTACTGTACCAAGACATCAGAGACACATACTGTCCACTGTACCAAGACATCAGAGACCCATACTGTCTGTCCACTCACTGTACCAAGACATCAGACACACATACTGTCCACTGTACAGAGACATCAGAGACACATACTGTCCACTGTACCAAGACATTAGAGACACATACTGTGCACTGTACCAAGAGTAAGACATCAGAGACACATACTGTGCACTGTACCAAGACATCAGAGACACATACTGTCCACTGTACCAAGACATCAGAGACACATACTGTCCACTGTACCAAGACATCAGGGACACATACTGTCCACTGTACCAAGACATCAGGGACACATACTGTCCACTGTACCAATACATCAGAGACACATACTGTCCACTGTACCAATACATCAGAGACACATACTGTCCACTGTACCAAGACATCAGAGACACATACTGTCCACTGTACCAAGACATCAAAGACACATACTGTCCACTGTACCAAGACATCAGAGACACATACTGTCCACTGTACCAAGACATCAGGGACACATACTGCCCACTGTACCAAGACATCAGAGACACATACTGTACACTGTACCAAGACATCAGAGACACATACGTACCAATACATCAGAGACACATACTGTCCACTGTACCAATACATCAGAGACACATACTGTCCACTGTACCAAGACATCAGAGACACGTACTGTCCACTGTACCAAAACTCCGGAGACACATACTGTCCACTGTACCAAGACATCAGAGACACATACTGTCTGTCCACTGTACCAATACATCAGAGACACATACTGTCCACTGTACCAAGACATCAAAGACACATACTGTCCACTGTACCAAGACATCAGAGACACATACTGTCCACTGTACCAAGACATCAGAGACACATACTGTACACTGTACCAAGACATCAGAGACACATACTGTCCACTGTACCAAGACATCAGACACACATACAATCACCCAAGGAGAGTTTGAATCAGAGAGGGATATCAAATGGAACACAACCACCTTTGCATGAATTCCTGCACTATCTGCATCAAGAGATCTTGGTACATGGTACGTTTTGTTTTGATCGTATTGTTCCCCTTTTTGCTTTGGCAGTGTAAAAGTATGTTGCCTCATGCCAATAAAGCCCTTTGAATTGAATTGAAATAAATTGTATATTATGTTCATATTGAACCACTGGGTGTCAGAGTTTCACCGTAGCGGTAGCAGACAGCGGTCTGCGCAGGTCTCCATCCGAGGCCCTGATGAGCAGCCGGTAGGACCGGGTGGTCTCGTAGTCGGGTCGGGTCAGCAGGCTGATGACCCCCCACCCGGGGTCCACGAAGAAGATGTTGGAGGACGCTGCGCCGGCGCCCCCTGCAGACACCAGCGTGTAAGTGACGGGAGTGGGAGGGAGGTCGTCGTCTGTGGCCGACACAGACCCGATCACAGCCCCTCCTGATTGGACAAAAAACACACTTGTTGTTGTTGTTGTTATTCTGATACGTGAAGATTTACAGGCAGCAACAATTGTATTGATAATATAATAACACAGAGCCATCTTCGTTCCTACTCTCACAAATGGTCATGAAGTGTGGGTCATGACCGAAAGAATACGGTCGCGGATACAAGCGGACAAAATTAGTTTTCTCAGACGGGTGCCTGGCATCTCCCTTTCGCCTGGAAAGGAGCCAGCTTAGGCATCTGGTTACGATGCCTCCCGAGCCTCTCCCTAGGGAGGTCCTCGATGCACGTCCCACTGGGAGGAGACCCCTGCAGGGGCAGACCAAGGATCAGATGGGGGGGATTATATCTCCAAACGAGCCTTGGAATGCCTCCCCCAGAATGAAGGAGGTAGGGCGAGCTCTTATGGAATGAAGTTATTAATGTTGCTCTGGAGAGGGAAGTCTGGAGCTCTCTAGTGCAGCTGTTGCCCCCGCGACACGACTACGGATAAGCGGTTGAAGATGGATGGATGGGTTGATATAAAACAATGTAAAAAAACAACAACAACTAAAGCCCTGAATTTTTATTTTTTCATTTTGATGACTAAGAACTTAAGTAATTATTAAGTTGCTTCCATCGACCTGGTAGGGCTTTAGATCTTACGTACGGTCGAGAAGCTCCGAAATGCTGAAGAAATACGATGCAGCATTGAAGACAGGTCGGAACTCGTTCACTGCGGTCACCGTCACAAAGACAAACGCACTTCCTGTGAAGAGGCGACGACAGACAGACAGACAGACAGACAGACAGACAGACAGACAGACAGACAGACAGACAGACAGACAGACAGACAGACATGTGTGTACCTGTCAGAGAGGTGTGGTTCTTACCTGTCAGAGAGGTTGTCACAAACTGTACTGTCATGAACTAAAATCTGTGTACTGTGTACTTTTATTATGTAGTGATGCCCTAGTGTTTCCTGTTCTGCCTAGTTGTGTTTGCCTGTCTTGTCTTACCTCCTTGTGATTACTAGTTTTCTCCACCTGTGTCCTGTTAGTCTCCCAGCCAATCCCAGTGTTGATTGTTAGTCCTGTTCACCTGTGTATTGTGATCCCTGTGTCTACTTAAACCCTCAGTTCTGCACACGTTCCTTATGTTCCCTGCTTGAGTAAAAGTTGTTGTTATGGGTTTCTGTAGTGTTTCCTGTCCTGTTTCCTGTCCTGTATGTATTCCTGAATCCCTCTGCATTTGACCTCTCCTGCATGTCTGTTCTGCATTTTGGGTCCTACATCTGAGTCGCATCGTGACAGGTGTGGTTCTTACCTGTCAGAGAGGTGTGGTTCTTGTCCCGAGCGCTGACCATCAGTCTGTATTCGCGTTTGTCCAGGAGGTTGTCTTCAAGCTCAAAGTCCAGGTCAGCGGTCAGCTGTGGAGGAGGTGGACAGGGAGGGGTTAATGCTGATTTGAAACCTTTGTTGGGGAGTACAGTTTTGTGCCAGAGACCCCATATTGATGTGTCTACTGCAAGCCCCCATAGGTCCCATGTTAGACCCAGAAATGTTGTTTAATGTAAACTTTTTACGATTCAAATGTCATCTATAGCTTAGCAGATGAGATTAAGCTTGGTTGCTAAAAGTTGCACTTTGAGCAATTTGAGTTATTTGCATAATATGTGACCATACCATTAACATCCTATATAAGGCAAAAAAGTCCAAATTTCATCATTCTTTTAAGTAGTATGTGACAAATGAAACTAGGGGGTTTTCATGATTCTGAATCCATTCCAAGCATTAGTTTTGCACAAAAAACACTCCTTGGGAGGAAAACAGCCGTAACCGTCATCACAAATGTGATGAGGTCAGCACATTTGGGCAAGGAGTGTTTTTTGTGCAAAACTAATGCTTGAAAACCCCATAGTTCCATATGTCACATGCTATTTAAATAATGAAATTTTGACTGCAAACTTTTAGCAACCAAGCTGAATTTCATCCATCAGGCCCATAGATAACATTTCTATCATAAAAGTTTACATTAATCACCATTTCTGGGTTCATGGAATTTCCAGTAGATATTGGGAAAACAAAACATGGTACTGGCTGACTTCATAAGCTTTGTAAACGGTTGATTCACCCCTGTCTAAAAATGTTACATGCCTGTCCTAAATTTATCATCTGTAGCTAACCAGAAATGCCTTTACTTTTTGGAAATTATACTGAGAAAGGGGTTTTCGCCACTGACATGGAACCTCTTCTCAGAGCTAAAGTGTAGTATACGAGGTTCCTAAAGGAGCTAGAACACCTCAAAGGACCTACGGGGGTCTGACGGAACCTTAGTTTGAGAACCACCGGAGTAATCTATCCCAGATTAGACGATCAATGGATTTACCACAATGTGATTGGGTGTTTTGGTTGGGTCCAGGGCAAAGATCATCTTGCAGTCGAGACAGGACAGTCCGGTCAGCTCGTACTGCGTGAAGCTGAGCTCCACGTCGTAGTCTGTACACGTTACCGTGGTGACGACAGACCCTGCCTCCGCTGTCTCCAGAAGCTCCACCCTGACATGGACACAAACAAACATAAACCCAATGGTGTTTGTTCCCTGGCAGGGAAACAAACAAACATGTAAACAAAAGTACAATATTTCTATTTCAGAGTGAAAGTTGTGTTGTTGAATAGACAACGCTAAAATAAAACATTAGTTTAAATAACTTTAAATGTAAAGTAACCCAGAGCATTGACTTCACTTCAGCGCTGCTAATTCGGAACTTGACTAAAGTTGTGCCAAAATTCACTGTAAGGCACACCCTCTTGTGTAATATTGCTTCTGCCAGCATTAATTAAAGGCATTTATTATGTTTACAACAACGTAAAGTGGATGCGTGCGACCATCGATCTTGCTTACTGTATATATTTCCGTTTACTTCATGCTTCATGTATGTAGCATTATGAGCGCGAGCTATCATGAACCACTATAAAGGACCGTTTGACGCGGATCTAACCAGGTCAACGGCGGTAGACCGCCAAATTAAGATTTGATGTAGATCTTTGTCAACTGCGGGGAATGTGTTAAGTATAGTGTATGAGTACAACCTGCTGGCAGCAGGCACACAGGCGGGGGGGTTGTCGTTGAGGTCAGTGACGGTGACCTCCAGGGCCAGGGTGTTGGTCAGGGGGTGGGGCTCAGAGTGGCCCCCCAGGGTGGCCGTCACCGTCAGCGCCAGGGTGGGGTGGTCCCTGAGGGGTCCGCTGTCACGGTCCATCCTGCCCGAGACCCACAGGACGCCGCTGTCTGGAACACGGACGGGCAGAGAGTGTTAGAGAGGCATGGGGGCTGAAATTCCCTGAAAGGACAAAAAAACTCATGTGTCTAACTGTCTATAGACAGCTACTGTAGTTATCATTGTGGCAGTTCAGCCTGCCACTGACACTGAATTGAACAAACAGAGTTGAAGTTTGCATTCTTGTTTATGTTGCAGAGAATGATATTTGTTTGACTCAACTTGTTTGAGTTGCTTGATTGATGATTGATTGATTATGATTACTCCAGTGTAGGGAGCATACCAACATTAGTTTGTTTAAAGTAGGGAAATTCAGTACTCTAATTATTATGTTCATATTATTATGTGGGTATTTTGTTGATTAATATGCGACACTGTGTGTACAAAATGTGATACATGAATTGTAATGTCTCTCTGGACATTTGGAAAGTAACTGGTAAATTGTGGAATCAATTCAGTTTTGGTATGGTCTAGTGGGGAGGGGCTTGGCCTATAAAAGTAGGGAGACGTGCCACTGCCTGGCAGTCAAGGTAGGACTGTTGAGGTGGAAGTTGTCGGATTTTGGGGGAAGTACCGCTCAAGGAAATGACGTGGATGCTTTACAAATCAGTTAGTTTACATTCTCCGTGAATGAAACAAGTGTTGTGATTGGACGGAATAATATCGTATCCGGGGAAATACATTTGTCAGATGTTCCGGACCGATACTTCCACCGATGTCTCTGCCTTAGGTTGTGACCAGGCTTTTCTCTCTTTGCAGATGATTAAGACTGGGACCGAGGCTAGGTGAGAAGACCGACGGCCGCATGCTGACCAGTTAGTGTTGTAAATACTTTTGTTCTATTTTCCATTTTGATCACTGGTCGTCTGTGTGAAAAGGGGACTAAAAATAACCACTTCATCTCTGCATCCAAGGACTGTCTGGAGATTCTTTCAGTATCTTTTTTTTTTGCTATTGTTCAACACTGCCCAGTGACAATCATAGTGAACAGTTCAGACTTGCATGTGTCTATGATGGAGAAGAGGAAGTGCATCCCCCCCTGGTATATCTGCATCTGCTGTGACTACATAGAGCGTGATGCATGGTCCCCTGGTGATGCATGGCCCCCTGAAAAACTCACCCCCTATGAAGTCGCCCCCTATGAAGTCACCCCCGATGATGCATGGCCCCCTGAAAAACTCACCCCCTATGAAGTGACTATGTGCTATGACTATGAAGTCACAGCGCCCCCTGGTGGAGAAAAACGCACAGAGCGTGAAGTCACAGCGCCCCCTGGTGGAGAAAAACTCACAGGGCGTGAAGTCACAGCGCCCCCTGGCGGAGAAAA
Source organism: Electrona antarctica (assembly GCF_951216825.1). Taxonomy (NCBI): domain Eukaryota; kingdom Metazoa; phylum Chordata; class Actinopteri; order Myctophiformes; family Myctophidae; genus Electrona; species Electrona antarctica. Next base: position 21,771,151 of record NC_136810.1, read on the forward strand.
ACGCACAGGGTGTGAAGTCACAGCGCCCCCTGGTGGAGAAAAACTCACAGGGCGTGAAGTCACAGCGCCCCCTGGTGGAGAAAAACGCACAGAGCGTGGAGTCACAGCGCCCCCTGGTGGAGAAAAACTCACAGAGCGTGAAGTCACAGCACCCCCTGGTGGAGGAAAACTCACAGAGCGTGGAGTCACAGCGCCCCCTGGTGGAGATAAACTCACAGAGCGTGAAGTCACAGGGTCCACTGGTGGAGAGGATACTGAGGCCGCAGAGAGGTCCATCAATGACAGTCGAATGGAGGAATTTCAAACTCCTTCACCAATACATCTCCTCAAATTCACTCTGACCCCCCTTACCATACGGCCAGCCCAACAGCCCAAAATGCGACAGGTACCATGGCCACAGGGAGAGGTACCATGGCCAGAGTTAATCCCACGCTATATGCCACGCCCATATAGCCTAGAAAATACATTTGATCACTGATATGAACAGGGTCCATTATGCGTAGCAACAAACATGTATGGACCCCTTGCTTCTAGAAAGCCTGGTGTTTCAATCACCGTACAGGTTGAGGTTCACAACATTTCCACTGTTATTTCAAATAGATTGTCCAAGACAAGGAGTAGCCTGAAGAGAGAATGCTGCTTGGTTAATGTACCTCACAGGCATCACAGTCCCCAAAAATCTGATAACAAGCTAAACCTTGCCTTGTTTAACATCAGGTCATTAACAAATAAGTCCTCTTCTGTAAATGATATAATATGTAAAGAGAAGCTAGATATTATCTTTCTAACAGAGACATGGCTTGGCTCGGATGGAGCTGTTCTCCTAGCGCCAGCCTGTCCCGCAAACTACAGTTTCATCCACTCTGTTCGCGAGGCTAAGAAAGGAGGTGGACTGGCAATCATTTTTTCAGACACTTTAAAATTCAAGGCTCTGACTCTCGGCAGCTTTTCATCCTTTGAATACCAGGCCACAATACTGCAGGGTCAGTCCTCTATCCCAATGATCAGCATTTATCGTCCACCTAAGTGCAGCAAAGCTGTATTTCTAACAGAAATATCAGAACTTTTATCTATCTGTTCCACTAACTATGACAGAACTCTTATCTCAGGTGATCTTAATCTACACCTGGACGATGCTTCAAATGCGGTGGCTCTGGGTTTCTTAGAGTTATTGCACTCCTTTGAGTTCATCCAACATGTTGTTGGGCCTACACATAAACAGGGGCACACTCTGGACCTGGTGATTTCTAGAGGTCTGAACATCACTGTTGAAAGGACTATTGAAATGCCTGAGCTATCAGACCACTATTTGCTGTGTTTTAATATGACTGTCTCTGATCTAGAGAAAAGCATCACTGAATATACTATAAAAAAGCGTTTTTTTTAGCTCATCTGCAGCCAACGAGTTCTCTCGTCATCTGGGCCCCCCCCTATCCGATACTCCCCCAGTGAATGATATGGTCCAAATGTTTAATCTTAAACTAGAGTCAGCTCTTGACATAGTGGCTCCTATGAAAACTAAAAAGAAACAGAACACCAGAGTAACACCCTGGATAAATGAGCATACACGTTCACTGAAGCAAGATTGTCGTAGAGCTGAGCGAGCTTGGAGAAAAAACAAACTCACCATCCACCTAGAGATTCTTAAAAAGTCAACAGTCGCCTATAACAAAGCCCTGCGTCTGGCAAGGCAGGCTTATTTCTCTGGCATTATTAATGAGAACAAGAAAAATGCCAGAGTCTTATTCTCTACCATTGAACGTTGTCGTTCCCGGCTTCTAAAGCTAAGTGTAATGAGTTTGCATGCTTTTTTGATAACAAAATTTGTAACATTAGAGCTGATATTATGAATGGTGCTGCTGCTAGCTCAAGCCCTCAAACAGCAGCTAATGGTGCCAGGGTTGATCTCTCCAGGGGGAGCATATTGTCTTTCTGTACAATTGATGAAGACGAACTCCGAAAAACCATATCTCAGATGACATCATCCTCCTGTTCATTGGACACAATTCCCACCACCTTTCTCAAAGAGGTTTTAGACAGTGTGATTGGAGATATCCTAAAAATTGTAAACAGCTCTCTACAATCAGGCGTCTTTCCAGACTCACTGAAGACGGCTGTAGTTAGGCCCTTACTCAAGAAACACAATCTTGATCCCTCTGTGCTGGGTAACTACCGACCCATTTCTAATCTGCCCTTTCTGGGCAAGGTTTTAGAAAAATGCATCTTTCATCAATTGGATGTGTTTCTACAGAACAACAATGTGCATAACAAATTCCAATCTGGCTTTAGGAAAGGCCACAGCACAGAAACAGCACTTGTAAAAGTAATGAATGATCGTAGGGTGTCTGCTGACAAGAAACATGTTTCCGTTCTTTTACTTCTAGATCTAACGGCTGCATTTGACACGATTGACCATTCAATTTTAATACAGCGTCTGGAGCACTGGGTAGGCCTGTCTGGCACGGCCCTGTCCTGGTTTTCCTCCTACCTAACAAACAGAAGCTATTTTGTCAATCTAGCTGAGTTTGACTCAGACAAACACAACATCGGTTCTGGTATTCCACAGGGCTCGATTCTTGGTCCTCTGTTATTCTCCCTGTACATACTGCCATTGGGAGAACTCATTACCAATCACGGAGTCAATTTTCATTTCTATGCTGATGATACCCAACTATATCTTTCTGTAGCTCCAGAAGATCTCTGTGCCTTAGACCCGCTGTTGACCTGTCTGTCTAGCATTAAATGCTGGATGAGTGAGAACTTTCTCAAGCTAAATGAGGATAAGACAGAAGTTCTCATAATCGGTTCTAGTGAGCAGAAAGAATCGATAAAAAGCAGACTTGGCAACCTGACTGTAGAAAGTAACAGTACAGTAAAGAACTTGGGGATCACTATTGATTCTGAACTGAATTTTAATTCACACATTAATCATGTTACCAAGATTGCCTTTTTTCATCTTAGAAATATTGCACGAATCAGAGCCTATTTGTCACTGGACGATGCAAAAACGCTAATCCACGCCTTTGTTTTTTCTCGGCTTGATTACTGCAATGCACTTTTTTCTGGATTGCCTAAGAAATCAACTGACAGATTACAACTTGTCCAAAATGCAGCAGCCAGAGTCTTAACTAGAACTAAGATGAGAGAACATATTACTCCAGTCTTGGCCTCATTGCACTGGCTTCCGGTTGTTTTTAGGATTGATTTTAAAATTATTTTACTTGTTTATAAAGCTCTCAATGGTCTCGCACCTTCCTACCTACATGACTGCCTGCCGAAATATGTCCCAAACCGCCCCTAAGGTCTTCCACTGCTGGCCTGCTCGCTTTGCCTAAAAAAATGGCAACTAAAAAATACGGGGAAGCAGCTTTTTGCTTCTACGGGCCGACGGCGTGGAACAAACTCCCACTGTACCTTCGACAGGCAGCCTCTGTAGACATTTTTAAAGCTCAGCTCAAGACCCACTTTTACACCCTTGCTTTTAATTGATTTATTTGTCTTTTTAAAAAAATGTTATTCATGTCCTCACTGTATTGTTTATGCCCTGCCTTTCTTTTCTTTTTTGTGTAAAGCACTTTGAGCTGCATTTCATGTCATGAAAGGTGCTATACAAATAAAGTTTTATTATTATTATTATTATTATTATTATTATTGACTGCTAGTTATAGTGAACAGTTCAGACTTGCATGTGTCTATTGACTGCTAGTTATCATAGTGAACAGTTCACTCACATGTGTCTATAGACATGCTAGTTATTATCAGTTATAGTGAACAGTTCAGACTCACATGTGTCTATAGACATGCTAGTTATTGTCTCCACCAGGCCACCGGCCTGTTATAGCGCCACCAGGAGGCCGACTTTTGAAAAACACATTTTTTGATATTACTCCTCCAGATTCTGTCCAAAAATCGTTACACACTATCTCTATAGTCATGTGTTCAAGACGGATCTGTCAGAAATTTCAGATTCCATCCTAATTGGCTAACATTGACTATCAAAGTTTGCAGGATTGGCCCGTTTTGAACAATTTACGTGAAATCTTTCACGGACTTTCCTACCAGGATGAGGAATATATCCCACAATTTTCCCACCTGTCATAGCGCCACCAACAGGTGGGTTTTTGCAAAACACATTTTTGGAACAATATGCCTCGTCAAATCATCCAATTGCCATCCAAGTCGTAAGAAGAAATGTCACCCTTTTCACATTGGCCTATTATAGCGCCACCAGGAGGCCACAACCTGACCTGCCCTGATGGAGACCTGTGCTCCGAGGGGCACTTTTTCTAGTTATCAGTTATAGTGAACAGTTCAGACTCACATGTGTCTATAGTCAGCTTGTTATAGTGAACAGTTCAGACTTGCATGTGTCTATAGACTGCTAGTTATAGTGTGAACAGTTCAGACTTGCATGTGTCTATAGACATGCTAGTTATAGTGAACACACACACACACACACACACACACACACACACACACACACACACACACACACACACACACACACACACACACACACGATAGTGTCACTCAATAAGTTATAGTGCTAGTTATCATAGTGAACAGTTCACTCACATGTGTCTATAGACAGATAGTGAACAGTTCAGACTCACATGTGTCTATAGACAGCTAGTTATTATCAGTAATAGTGAACAGTTCAGACTCACATGTGTCTATAGACATGTACTCGTTATCAGTGATGGTGTACGTGATGTAACCGTCCTCCAGATCAGAAACCACAGCCGTGATGTTCGCCACGATGAACCCCGGAGTCAACTCCTCAGGCAGGGTGAACGAGGTGATCTCACTGCACAACATGCACACGCACGCACACGTGCACGTGCACGCGCATGCGCGCACACACACACACACACACACACACACACACACACACACACACACACACACACACACACACACACACACACACACACACACACACACAGACACAGTACACACAGCAAGTAAGATCTTGCTGTCATTGTTTTTTTTTCTTGACTGGACAAGTGCTTTGGATCATAATATAACTCCTGTAGTTTTTAAGAAACTTGTGCTACAAAAATATAGGTGACTTCAACCAATTAAGCTGCTTGTCGATAGAGCTGTCACGAATACAAAGTTGACGATTAATTGTGATGCGTGTAATTGTAATTTAATTGTGTTTTGTTGGCATTGGACATTGGAGCGTTACAATTTGCACGGGGCAGATATGACAAATACCTGAAATATACAAAGAAATCGCTGACACATTTAATAATTTTTAATATGTATTTTCTTTCCAAAACATTTGCAATATAGCAGAAATAACTGATCTACAAGCAGATAGATCTGCAATTTATGCTACTTTTGATCAAATGTTAGATTATTTTTTTTCAATGTGGAAATGATAGACGATTATGAAAAATATCGTGATTATCTCAATTCTCAAACAATAAAGGCCTGTTCATAGTCTGGATTTTCGGTGGTGAGGTGACCACCGCTCCGGTGGTGAGGTGACCACCGGCGCTGTAATAACGGGGAGCGGTGCTGAGTAAAAACAGAGAGAAGGGCTGCAGGGGAGAGCGGTGGTTTGCTCTTCACCGCGGCTCCGTGACGTCATGTTGTAGTTCGGTGGTCTCCTCACCACCGAAAATATTAGACTATGAATAACGCTTAAGGGCCTTTCTCGGCCCCACCACCTCTCCCACTCACTCACTTTAAGAAGGTAGGCTTGTTGTCGTGCCTGTTCAGGATGTGGACGGTCAGCATTCTCCACACGGTGTGAGTTCTATCACTCACGCCGATGTTCAATATGTAGCTGTGAGACAGACAGACAGACAGACAGACAGACAGACAGACATAATGTTCCATACAGAGTGGCCCGGCCGGGTTCCATCATTTATACTGATGTTTACAAGTAAGACGCTTGAACGCGGGAAACGAACGCAGCTGTTGTGGCAGTCTGACACACACACACGTACACTTTAAAAAAAAAGTTTTCTACTGTGTGTGTGTGTGCGTGCGTGCGTGTGTGCGTGCATGCGTTTGTGCGCGTGCGCGTTTGTGCACGTGTGTGTTTTTTGTGTGTGATACAGCTGCGCCCTCTGGTGGCGGGCGGGTGGTGTTACAGACTGACACACACAGACAGACAGACATGTTCTGCTGGGTTACATAGTAAAGGCTCACTGGCGTTCGCAATCACTGGCGTTCGCAATTATGTAACTGTGGATCAGAGAGCATTATTATCAATCTTGTTTCATAATAATAATAATAATAATAACTTTATTTGTATAGCACCTTTCATGACATGAAATGCAGCTCAAAGTGCTTTACAGAGCAATGGAGAAAAAAAAGAAAAGCAAGGCATAAACATTAAAAAAACAAGAGCAGTAATGCAATACAGTGAGGACATGAATAACAAAAAAAATTAAAATATCAATTAAAAGCAACAGTAGAAGTGGGTCTTGAGCTGCGCTTTAAAAATATCTACAGAGGCTGCCTGTCGAAGATACAGTGGGAGTTTGTTCCACGCCGTCGGTCCGTAGAAGCAAAACGCTGCTTCCCCATATTTTTTAGTTGCCATTTTTTTAGGCAAAGCGAGCAGGCCAGCAGTGGAAGACCTTAGGGGCGGTTTGGGACATATTTAGGCAGGCAGTCATGTAGGTAGGAAGGTGCGAGACCATTGAGAGCTTTATAAACAAGTAAAATAATTTTAAAATCAATCCTAAAAACAACCGGAAGCCAGTGCAGTGAAGCCAAAACTGGAGTAATAATTATGTTCTCTCATCTTAGTTCTAGTTAAAACTCTGGCTGCTGCATTTTGGACAAGTTGTAATCTGTCAGTTGTTTTCTTAGGCAGTCCAGAAAAAAGTGCATTGCAGTAATCAAGCCGAGAAAAAACAAAGGCGTGGATTAGCGTTTTTGCATCGTCCAATGACAAATAGGCTCTGATTCGTGCAATATTTCTAAGGTGAAAAAAAGCAATCTTGGTAACATGACTAATGTGTGAATTAAAATTCAATTCAGAATCAATAATGACCCCCAAGTTCTTTACTGTACTGTTACTTTCTACAGTCAGGTTGCCAAGTCTGCTTATTATTGATTATTTCTGCTCACTAGAACCGATTATGAGAACGTCTGTCTTATCCTCATTTAGCTTGAGAAAGTTCTCACTCATCCAGCATTTGATGCTAGACAGACAGGTCAACACCGGGTCTAAGGCACAGGGATCATCTGGAGCTACAGAAAGATATAGTTGGGTATCATCAGCATAGAAATGAAAATTGACTCCGTGATTGGTAATAAGTTCTCCCAATGGCAGTATGTACAGGGAGAATAACAGAGGACCAAGAATCGAGCCCTGAGGAATACCAGAACCGATGTCGTGTTTGTCGGAGTCAAACTCAGCTAGATTGACAAAATAACTTCTGTTTGATAGGTAGGAGGAAAACCAGGACAGGGCCATACCAGACAAGCCTATCCAGTGCTCCAGACGCTGTATTAAAATTGAATGATCAATCGTGTCGAATGCAGCCGTTTTGTGGGCGTCACGGACGCCCACAAACGCATGTAACCACAGACCCTAATCCCCGTCAGATGACAGACCGTGTCTAGTTTACCTGGTGGGGTCTGACTGGTAGTCAAACTGTGTATATTACCTGGTGGGGTCTGTCTCGAAGTCAAACTGCTTGGTGGTGAAAATGACTCCTGATGCTGGGTCAATGTCAAAGCCAGGAGTGGGAGGGGACAGGCTGAACTGTAAAAAACACATACATGCACGCATGTATACTCACGCAAACACACACACACACGGGCACACAGACACGCACGCACGTACACACTATAACACAACATTTTGGAACGGACAAATGGAATGCATTATGTGATGAAAGGTCAGTCTTACAGTCAGCGGCTTGTCCTCCGGGTCAGACACAGTGGGGCAGTAGAGGTTTCCTGGGGCAGATTTCTCTACTATGTACAGTGTTGTCTCTGTAAGAAAAATACATACGAAATGTATTGGCCACTGCATGGCCACTGTGACCTACTACACAGATGCACATGCCACATGCAGTATATAAGAGTGTTTGTTCAGTAACAGTGTTAAACAGCTCTATAGTGCGATAGTAATCATTGCTATAGAGTGTTGTTTTTTTCATATTATGGTGAAAGGTTTAGTGAGTATAGAACCTTCATGGTGAAAGGTTCAACTCCCCTCAGATGTCAAGAACTACAGACCGGTATCACTCCTTTCCTTTCTTTCCAAAACCCTTGAACGTGTTGTCTCTAACCATGCAGCTCTCTCTCCATCTCTCACAGAACAACCTGCTGGATCCCAACCAGTCAGGATTCAAGAAGGCCCACTCCACGGAAACTGCACTCCTCGCAGTCACAGAAGCATTACATGCTGCCCAGGCTGCCGTCCTGATTCTTTAAGACCTATCGGCAGCATTTGACACAGTGAACCACCAGCCGCTCCTAGACACCCTAATCTAGCCCCTAGGATGACCTGAGGCCCACCACTTAAAAACCACATGCTACGGTGCCCAAATCTGAATTTAGGTGCTCAAATGAACTCAAACTGAAGCAATTCAGTAAAGGTCAACACTTCCTCCTGGGGTCATTTTAGGGACTGGGACCTCCAGTAAAAGGCCTAAATACTATCCAAGAGTTGGGGAACAACATATCAAGAGAGTGGAGTGGTAGGCCCTTGGATTGACCCAGGACCAGTGATTAAATGTACCCCACTGGAAAATAGCAGATCTACAAGCTCGTAGCGTGGCACTCGGTGCATGAGCTTGTAGATCTGCCCAAAGTTGAAGGGCTTCAACCTTGGGTACTGGGTAGCTGAAGTTGAAGCTCTGCCCTTCAACTTTGGGCACTTTTACATGTAGGCTGAACCAAAGTTGAAACAGTTGCAAGGGGGACATCTTTGGGCATGGGGTCCTCATCGTTGGATATGTTGTTCCCACAACCAAGAAGAGTATTTTACCCTTTACTGGAGGTCATAGGCCCTAAAATGACCCCATGAGGAAGCGTTGACCTTTACTGAATTGCTTCAGTTTCAGTTCATTTGACCACCTAACTTCAGATTTGGGCATAATTACACCATTGCTTCAGTTTCAGTTCATTTGACAACCTTCTTTCAACTTTGGGCACTTTTACATGTAGGCTGACCCAAAGTTGAAACAGTTGCCAGGGGGACATCTTTGGGCCTGGGGTCCTCATCATTGGATATGTTGTTCCCACAACCGAGAAGAGTATTTTACCCTTTACTGGAGGTCCTAGGCCCTAAAATGACCCCATGAGGAAGCGTTGACCTTTACTGAATTGCTTCAGTTTCAGGTAATTTGACCACCTAACTTCAGATTTGGGCACCCTAACATGTGGTCTTTAAGTGGTGGGCCTGTGGTCATCTTAGTGGCTAGGAGGTCCAGTGAAAGGCCTACATACTCTCCCAAGATGGAGGAACAACATTTTACAATCTGGGAACCCTAGGCCTTTGTATGGCTACAGTGCGACTGGTTCAATCCTACCCTAAATCTAGGCCTAAGACGTGACACCTCAAAGTGGGGTACATTGCATCCACTGGTCAATCCAAGGGCCTACCACTCCACTCTCTTGATATGTTCTTTCCCAACTCTTGGAGAGTATGTAGGCCTTTCCCTGGACCTTCTAGTGGCTAGAAGGTCCAGGGAAAGTCCTACATTGTAGGACTAGTAGCATGCCAAAGTTTGTGCTATTGCCATTGAGAATGCATTGGGCGTTTAAGTTAAATAACTCAGAAACTACAAATCATTTCAAAGTAAAAAGTTCCAGCATTTGTCTTCACAGTAAGCTGAATTATAAAATGTGTGAATGGAGTTTCTAGGTGAAAGTGATTTTTTACGTGCCATAGAGCTGCCATTGAGCCCCATTATAAATGTATCAAATTTGAAAGCACTATATTTCTAAAACTATGAAACATTTCAAAGATTCCATTTCAGCCAAACATGTCCACCGTAAGATGAACCTAAATAGGTTTGAATGGGGTTTCTATAGGTGTAAGTATGTAGGACTAGTAGCATGCCAAAGTTTGTGCTATTGCCATTGAGAATGCATTGGGCGTTTAAGTTAAATACGGGGAGGACATATTTTGACAGCAAAAACTGCCTGTCATATTTTCTGCAATGGTACACTTATTTTTTCAGTGGGTAGATCTTGTTGAGCTGGTCATTTTGAAAGTAGATCTCACGTCATAAATGACGTGAGATCCTTCAGAGAACCTTCATGGTGAAAGGTTTAGTAAGTAGAGAACCTTCATGGTGAAAGGTTTAGTGAGTATAGAACCTTCATGGTGAAAGGTTTAGTGAGTAGAACTTCATGGTGAAAGGTTTAGTGAGTACAGAACCATGGTGAAAGGTTTAGTAAGTAGAGAACCTTCATGGTGAAAGGTTTAGTAAGTAGAGAACCTTCATGGTGAAAGGTTTAGTAAGTAGAGAACCTTCATGGTGAAAGGTTTAGTAAGTAGAGAACCTTCATGGTGAAAGGTTTAGTGAGTACAGAACCTTCATGGTGAAAGGTTTAGTAAGTAGAGAACCTTCATGTTGAAAGGTTTAGTAAGTAGAGCACCTTCATGGTGAAAGGTTTAGTAAGTAGAGAACCTTCATGGTGAAAGGTTTAGTAAGTAGAGAACCTTCATGGTGAAAGGTTTAGTGAGTAGAGAACCTTCATGGTGAAAGGTTTAGTGAGTAGAGAACCTTCATGGTGAAAGGTTTAGTGAGTAGAGAACCTTCATGGTGAAAGGTTTAGTAAGTAGAGAACCTTCATGGTGAAAGGTTTAGTAAGTAGAGAGCCTTCATGGTGAAAGGTTTAGTAAGTAGAGAACCTTCATGGTGAAAGGTTTAGTGAGTAGAGAACCTTCATGGTGAAAGGTTTAGTAAGTAGAGAACCTTCATGGTGAAAGGTTTAGTGAGTACAGAACCTTCATGGTGAAAGGCGGGCGGTTCGTCTTCGTCTCGCAGGACGACGGTCAGGGTCTCCATGACGCTGTCCCCTACGCTGTCCAGCGCCACCATGTGGAGGACATAGCGGTTTGGGAGGGACTCAAAGTCCAGCTCTGAGGTTCCCGTCACTGACACCTATACAGTCAGCCACACAAAGAAACGCATCAACAAGCGTCTTTTTATACTCAAAAATAGCAGATCAAGGTTCGTGCCATGCTGCGAGCTTGTACACCTACTTTAAAAAAAAAATCTAACAAATCTTCTCTTCTGGGCGTCTCTGGAACAAAACATTTTACCCAATGTAAAATATTCCATAAAAGTATTTCTCATCAAAATGTATTTAAGTACAGCAATACATGGCAACTTGAGGTACTCTTCTTTAATATTCCATCATGAAAAATATATATATCATGGGAGGACCTATTACAGGGGGGCAAAATTGGTGGAAAAACATGCATATTATTTAAAAAAATCACACCCGTGTGAACTGAGTGGTGCAACTCTGTGTGGGGGTCCCCGGTGGGTCCCCGGAACTTCCAGACCCACAGGAACGAGCCCATGGTGCCAGCCCGGTTCCGGCGAGCCGCCCCACGTCCGAAACTGTCGAGAAATGACAGTTACTGTGTGGGGGAATTAGCATTTAGCAGACACCTCTCCCTCTCTCTCTCTCTCCCCCTCCCCCCCCCCTCTCCCTCTCTCTCTCAGCCTCAGCGCCACTTTTGCCCCTACTGGTACTCTAAACCAGGGCTGGACTGGCCACAGGACGTACCGGGCATATTCCCGGTGGGCCGCGGCCGCGGCCGCCATGATATATATATATATATATATATATATATATATATATATATATATATATATATATATTTATTTATTTATTTTTACAGGCAGGCAGGCCAATGGCGGCAGGCCACCAGGAAAGGTCCGGGCGTGCTGTCATTCTGCCAGTGCCATCATGATAATTTCACTGTACCTGTATCAGTGAGTGACAAATAAACCCTCTACAAAGGGTTGTGTAGTTGTCTGTTGGTTTGTATCATTTATGTTGTTCTGTAAAAGTATTGGTATTAGGGCTTGTTTGTTTGTGTGTGCCTTTGACGGAGCGGGCGGTAGCGTTTCTGCTATCTGCGTGCTGGTTGTGGTGGGCCGGTCTGGGCCAAATTCACGTGAAAATGACCGGGCCAAATTTTTGTCCCAGTCCAGCCCTGCTCTAAACATAGTGACATAGGGACATAGGTTTGGACATAGGGACATAGGTTGGGACATAGGGACATTTCTGTTCCTTGGAGTTGTTTTTATTCCTAAAAAAGCTGAGAACTTCTCCTTTGGTCCACCCATTCCTGGGACATGTCCAGTGAAGAAAAAAAAGAAAAGTCCATTGTGGGTGTATATTTTCTCTATCACTCTATCAAAAATATAATTCTCTGTGTGAAAATCACCCATGTGTTCTAGGGTTACGTAAATGTGGGTACTTCCCCCCCACCAAACGGGGTGCTCACCAGAGCATGTGAGCCATTGCTCATGGACACGGTGAAGGCGGTGGTCAGCGGGTCAGGGTTGAGGATGGCAGGGAAGCCCGTTTCCAAGGAGACGCCCGGGGTCAGCGCGGTGACGCGGAACGCGTGGACCGGAGTCCCAGCAGGACTGTTCTCCGGCAGGCTCACCGTCGCCGGAAGACCCGGCAGAGACAGCTCTGCAACCCCGCCTGGAAAACGATCGATCAAAAATCAATTTACAATGAGCCATGCGGGGGTTAAACCGGTGCACAGGAGTGTAGGGCATTTATTTATTTATTTTTGCAAGCTGATGAAATAATAAACAGAAATATTGTACGTTCGACTCTACTCCATAGGAAGGGACTGCAGGGACCCACACGTACAAAAATATAGGAAAAAATTAAAATCAGCATTGATTACCTTGTAGATCTGCTATTTTCCCTATTCATAAAATTTAAGATATTTTTTCTTATTTTCTTATTTTCTTATTTAAGTTTTTTGAGGAAACCTATATTTCAATATACTTCAATATATATAGCCCCCCCCCCCCCCCCTGTAAACCAAATATCTTTGCCCCAAAACAGCCGATCTACAAGGCCACAACACGGCGACAATAGCGGCTACTTTCTGCAAACGCTCGCCTATTATGACATGCCCGGAACAGGGACGATGGGATTAGTTTAGTTTCCAGCATGCTGTACACATACATGTCTTTATAGTACAGTATAGGCCTACAGTAAATACAAAATACACCATGGATCCAGCAGCGTGAAGTACTCACCTTGCATCATCCACAAGCACAAAACCACCAGGAGATGGACTCTGTCAGCGGACATTATCCTCGTCCTGTCTGTGCAGAACATATCAGATTGTTCTAGAATGTTCAGGAGAAAGCAGTTTTAGACTGAACGTGCAAATGTGGACACGACACGCAGATATCGCTGAAGCAAGGTTACACTTAACTTAAAGCTAACACAATAATGAAAAAGAAAAAAAAAGTTAACTGAACTAAATAAAAACTAATTCAAAAGTGATAACTAACTGATCTGAAACTGTATTGTGTGTTTACTAAACTAACTAAATCGAACTGAAATCATAGACAAATTTGCCTTAGTTTTAGTCTTTTCTCGTTACCAACAGTAACTGAATATAAATATATAGATTTCTTTTTTTAAATGGTATGTTTTGTTAAGTTTTTATTACACAATAGGCCTACTTACTGACCTTTTTGAATCCTGCACCTGACACACCAAAGTACGAATGAAAAAAAACACTAAAACTAATAGAAACTAAACCAAAAACTAAGCTTTGAAACAAAAAATGTAAATTAATTAAAACTAGCAAACCTGCTGCTTTAAAAAAATAACTCAATTAGGAATTAGAAAATCATATTCAAAACTAAACTAAAACTGAAACATACACAACTATTATAACCTTGTTGCAGAAAATATCAGACTTGAATGTCCAGGAGAAAGCGGTGAGGCTGGACGTGAGAACGTGGACACAACGTGCAGTCGTCTCTCTCGAGACACACTGATGGACATCAGTGTTGCTACGAGGCGTTCTGTTGATAGAAACCATGTGATGATGTACTGTACGCTCATGTTCTCACGTCTGATAAGCTGTCTGTTTATTACAGTTGAATCATCATATAGCAACACTGTTGCTAACGATATAAAACAACCCAAGCCGTGTGATGTGAAGTGAGGGGCGCTCTTATCATCGTACATCATGCATGGGCAACTGGCGGCCCGGGGGCCACATGCGGCCCTCACCTTCACTTAACGTGGCCCTCAGGTTAACACTGATATACTATTGATTTCAGCTGTCACAATTCCAAACATGACCCGCTTTAATTACTTCAGTCTATGACTATATTAGTAGCTGAATGACTAGTATTTAAATGTTTTATTGTCTTTTTTTATGTCCAATGCATTTGTATTTAAGTTCATAAAGTTAACATAAGTAAAAATGCATTTGAAATAAAATAAGAATGTTACTTTTCAGGATTCCAATTCAAACACAGCAAAAGAAATGTCAGGATTTCAATTCAAATATAGCAAAAATAGCTGATCTACAAGCTCAAAACACGTTTTGAGCTTGTAGATCGGCTATTTTTGCTACGACAGTAATATGCAACGTTGCCCTCTGGAGTGAGTGTGTGAAATAGTGGCAAAGTTGCCCACCCCGGTCGTATCATCATCATGGATCATCTCATACTGGCCACTCAGAATGCCTGTTGCCACAAATTTACGTCATATTTGGCGGACATTTGACCTTAATTTCTCCTTTCATTGTCAATGGCAATGACAAAAGCTGTATAGGAGGGGCTAGCGCCCCTTAAAAAATAAAAGAAAGGTGTGTTTTAAATATGCCACAATAAGTTACATTCATTTTACGCAGTGGAAAGTAACATTTACTTAAGTACTACTTAAGTTCAATATTGTGTTATTTGTACTTTACTTGAGTATATTTCCATGATTTCCAGTACTTTTACTTCTACTCCACTACATATCAGAGACAAATATTGTACTTTTAATCCACTGCATTTATTTGAAAACTTTAGTTACTTTACTTTGTAGATTTGTATTATTATTACAATTTACAAACCATGCATTAACCACTTCAGACCTGTGTACATTTTGGCCATTTGAAAATAGCCAGCTTGTAGATCTGCTATTTTGAAACTATTTTAAAACTTGAAATGTGACATTCTGTACTTTTGGTACTTTAAGTACTGTACATTTTGATGCATGGCAAGTGGCAACACTTTTGTACTTTTACTCAACAAGTACACTTTGAATTCCAGGGTATTTCTATATTACAGTATTGATACTTTTACTTAAGTAAAACATTTGAGTACTTTTTCCATAAGGTCATGGGACCCCAACTTTCAGCAGCTGTCACAGATTTCAGATTTGGAAACTGAATTTCAGTCTTTGTGAGATTGTGAGATGTGTTTAGACACCTTTACAAACACAGTGATGAAGACATTTCTTGGTAAGGAATTTATCCACAGATTGTTGTGACCAGTGGTGTGAAACAGTTCTTTATGAACGTGAAAATATCACACAAAGCAGCTTTTACCCAATGAAAACAGATGCCATCAAAATAAAAAATAATGCTGTTATAGACTATAATAGCTATAACAGTACATTTGCAAATTTTAAATACATAATTTGTCTCCCATTTGACCCACAGAGAATGAAGAGGTGCAATTCTTTACAATCTATATACCTGTAGGTCTAAAATCAACAAATGTCTTTAAGGCTAAGCTGAACCTTTCACCAACATTCTAATGTTTGCATCTCTGATTTGATTTAGTTGAATAAAAACAGAATCTATTACTACATAACAAGGTGATCAGCAATCAAATATACATATAAACATTATATATATAATATAATATATAATATAATATAATATAATATAATATAATATAATATAATATAATATAATATAATATAATATAATTATCAATTTATCATTTAATTTCTTCTTCTACGTCTTGGTGGCACCGCGTCCCATAATGGACTTCTTAGTGTTTCTATCAGGTTTCAAAAGGATTATGTAACACTTTGGTCCAAACAGCACCACCAAGAGGCCAAAACTAGAAGCTAAAATAGCAAATACCTCCACCGCATCTGCATATTTGCCTGGAGAGCTGATATATGCTGGGATGAAGGCTATCCACACGGCACAGAAGATCAACATGCTGAAGGTGATCAACTTGGCTTCATTGAAGTTATCTGGAAGATTCCTTGCCATGAATGCTAGGAGGAAGCTGAGGAGTGCCAGTAAACCAATATAACCTAGTAACACTGCAAAACCAACTGTTGAGCCCACTTCACACTCATAGACTATCTTATCACTGTTGTATTGTGTGTTTTTATGAGGAGTCGGTGAGGCAGACACAAGCCAGGCTATGCAGATTATTGCCTGGATGGAAGTAAGGCCCAGAACGGTTCCCCTTTGCTGTATTGTACCGAAAAACCTCAGAATTTCTGAACTCCCAGGCTTGGAGGCCTTGAACACAGCCAACACCACCATAGTCTTTACCAGGATGCACGAGACACACAGCACAAAGCTGATCCCAAATGTTGCATGCCTCAGCTGACAAGTCCAGAGTCTGGGGCGGCCAATGAACAGAAGTGAACACAAGAAACACAGTTTGAGTGACATCAGAAGTTGAAAGCTGAGTTCTGAGTTGTTGGCGCGCACCATGGGTGTGTCTCGATAATAGATGAATATGCCCATGACAATGGCACAGAATAGTGTGCCTATCAATGAGATGGTTGTCAAGGAGATACCCAAGGGCTCGTGGTAGGAGAGGAACTCCACACTCTTGGGGACACAGTGGTCACGCTGGGGACTGGACCAGAAGTCCTCTGGACAACTGGTACATTCTGTAGAGTCTAGCAAAGAAAAGATGATCAAAGAGACAGTATCAGCCTGAAGATAACCTACTCTACATACAGAATATGAACCTACCAGTCTCATTGCTGATCTCTCCCTCAGAACAAGTGATGCAGTCAAAGCAGCATACAGGTTCTCCTTTCCTTCTGGCCACACGGGTTCCAGGGGAACAGCTCTCACTGCACACTAACCGAGGAGGCTACAGAGGAAAGTAACAGTGATCAGTTTCAGTCTAAACTAAATTGCATTCACATCATGTGCTCAACATCAGGTATTTTAGAAAGCCAAAGTGACCTTGTTGGTTCCAGAGTTCCAGAAGATTCTGTCTTCATCGAGGATGAGTTCTTCACTTGCTGATTCTGACTTCTTGTACAAACCTACATTCTGAACCTTTGTGCTTCCATCTGGGAGCCACGCCAAGTTCATGACATCAACGATTGGTGAGGCTTCACTATTCTCATTAAATGATACTTGATCACCAGCTGATGTGGTGAAGTTGATCTCTTGCAGGTAATACACAAGCTAGAAATGGTGACAAATAGTAGGAAAAATACACACACAAAAAAACACTATAGTGTGTACCAGATATACAATTGTGACACTGTGGCGACTTGTTATTGGACATCTGTGCTAGTCATGGATTGACTATAACAAACACCATGTTCAAGCATAGAGACTCATGCTCTGGTACATGGTACCAGAGCAGGGATAGCATCCTAGGCCGAAGGTAAATGATTGATTTTGTAATTGTATCTGATCTCATTCATTCATCCAAACTCTTTTATTCTCGAAAGACATTGAGGTCACCCTCATTTGCAGTGTCGTCGAGATACAACATCTTACAACAGAACAGAACAGCAACATTTCCTCATTGCGTGATGTAGCACACGTGTTTAAAAACAGTTGCAGACACTTGGGGGTTAGTCTGCAATCAAAGATTTAAATTGACCGTATGTTATGGGAGAACAGATCTTTAATTTAAGCTGTAGGACCTACAGTGGTTGGGGCACTAAAACAAAAGGCTGTTATCTGAGGCTTTATGTTCTGGACACTCGGGTGAAGAAACAGCTGAACTGTGAACTTATCACCATCTGGTGATGAGTTGGTTCCGACGATCTGAGGCCTTATGTTCTGGACACTTGGGTGAAGAGAGGGGCTGAGCTGTCAACTAATCACTCAGATGGTGGGGGAACAGACCTGGCAAACCCAATTGTGTAGTGCGAATGAACTGGGAATTACTGCGAATGACTTTAACTCCCCTCTCCGGCTGGGCTCCTCTGACATCCCTGTGGAGGTTGGTGACCATGAATAGGAATGGAGAAAGTGAGGAACCATCCAGGCTGTGTACAGAAGAGATGGGACTCTGCTGACTTCCAATCATGAAGTTGTCGGGCGCTGGAAGGAACACTTTGAGGAACGCGCCTGAGCGCAATGTGATCAGATCCACCCTCTCGGACAGGGGCAGAGCTGGAGGATGACGGGGGACCGCCATCAATCTCCCGAGAGGAAGTCACTGAGGTAGTTAAGCAACTCCCACAGTGGCAAAGCTCCGGGGGTTGACGAGATCTGTCCAGAAATGCTGAAGTCTCTGGGTGGTGAAGTGCTGTCTTGGTTGACACGTCTTTTCAACATTGTGTGTAAGTCTATGCCGAAGGAGTGGCAGACCGGGGTGGTGGTCCCACTGTTTAAAAAGACGGACCAGAGTCTGTCAACTATAGACACATCACACATTACTCAGCCTTCCTGGGAAATGTTCGTTTTGGAAACGAGGGTGTAGGGTGTAATAGTCAAACCTTAGATTCAAGAGGAGTGATGCAGAATACGTTCTGCGTGGTCTTAACAACTGACCAGCACTTTACTCTTGCAGGGGTCCTGGACAGGCCTGGAAGTATGCATTCCTGGTCTACATGTGTTCTGTGGATTTGGAGAAGTAATATGACCGGGTCCCCCAGGGGTTCTGTTGGAGGCTCTGTGGCAATATGGATTGAGGGGGATCTTGTTACGGGCAATCCAATATTATATTCCCCGGGGCGGGAACTGTGTCCTTGTGTTCGGCAGTAAGTCAGATTCATTTCTGGTGGGGGTTGGCCTCCGCCAGGGCTTCGCTTTGTCCCTCTTTGTAATATTCATGAACAGGATCTTGATGCAAATTCGTGGTGGATAGGGTATACGGTTTGGTGAGCTAAGGGTTGCTTCACTGCTTTTTGCGAATGGTGGACTGGGATACTGGGATGAGGATCAGTATCTCCATATCTGAGGCCATGGTTCTCAGCAGGATTGTGGATTGTGCACTCCAAGTAGGGAACAAGGCTTTTTACCTCAGGTATAGAAGTAGAAGTATCTCGGGGTCTTGTTCATGATTGAGGGGAGGACGGAGCGGGAGAACAGCCAGAGAATCGGAGCATAAAGAGCAGTATTGCAGTCGCTGTGCTGAGCCAGAAGGCAAAGCTCTCTGTCTACCGAGCTTTGCCTTTTCCTACTCTGACCTATGGCCATGAAGTGTGGGTCATGACCGAAAGAATACAACTGTGGATACAATCGGCCAAAAAGAGTTTTCTCAGACGGGTGGCTGGCATCTCCCTTAGAGTAGAACTGCTGCTCCTTCACTTGGAAAGGAGTCAGCTTAGCTGGTTTGGGCATCTAGTATTGATGTCTCCCTGGGGAGGTCAGAGGACCAGATGGGGGGATTGTATCTCCACACTGGCCTTGGAACGCCTCAGGATCCTCCAGGAGGAAGGCTAATGTTGCTCGGGAAAGGGACGCATGGAGCTATCCCACGACCTGACTCTGGACAAAAATTAGGATCTAATTCACGCCAGCATTTTTTCCAGTCAAGCTCTTATTTTGAAAAGCCACAGTTCCAGTCTACCGGAAGTAGCTTATCCTAGGACACTCAACGGAGCCGAGACAGGGCTTGTTTACAATGTGAATCCAAACCGGGGCACTAGAACGCTCCACATCGCCGGCTCTGTGCTGTCAAAGAAACGCTGTTTTGACCAAAATGCCATCTAGGACAAGGAATAGGAGATACAGGCGATTGAAAGAAATGGATAGAATGGATTATTATGGCGACGACGATCTATGATGGACGATCCAGTGCTGTGCTAATAACATAGCTAGCTAACCGGGTAACGTAAGTAGCATTATGGCTCGATCGATCGAATGCACTATAAAAGCGCAATTGCCATTAATCAACGGCAATGGCGTTAAGCGTTTAGTATCAAAATTAGGCTTCAATTGGCATTAATCAACGGCAAAGGCGCTGAAAGTATTAACATTTCACCTGCCATGGCTGTATTGTCTGCAAAGTGGCACAGCTGTGCCCAGTGAAAGGCCCTCTTCCTGGCACACATTGCAGCATGTCATGGAGGGCGTGGGCCAGAGCATACGCAGCCTTGTACACATTATACTCGCCCCTGAGGTCAGACACATCCAGAAGTTTAGTTTCCGCTGTCCCTAGGTCCTCTTGTCCAGTACACACCCTTCCACCAGCATCCACCCACTCTGGGGGAAGGGGTGCAAATTTACACTGAAACGTGTGCTCCCAAAACTGCCTCACCTGCAAAAACAAAATCAAGACCTATAATACCTTGTTGAATATTTAAAAACTGGTAAAAAATAAATAAAATGGCTATTTAAAAAAGGACATCAGATTGAAATGTCAGCTTAAATACGTACTAAATTAATCTTGGGGACAGCCAGCATGTAATAATAAAGAAGATGTAGACTCCGCAGCCACAAGGCCACTGGCAATAGACTATCCTGAAGAGATTCCTCTCCAGGACAATCACACTCTTAAGCTTTAGTCTACATTCTGACAAAATGTTTATAGTTACGTTGTCACACTGGGGTGCGACATCCCAACGAACACTTTGGGCTTTGGAAGCAAACGAAAACACTCACCAAGGTGTTTTCGTGGCTGTTGTCGGGGTTGTTTCCGGGCCGTATTTTCAGCAGGAAGTCCCTGAGGCCTGGAATGTCTCCCTGGCGGATGGAGACCCCCAGGCTGCCCCTCAGGTAGGGGATGTAGACCCCAGGGCTGTGGTCGTTGGTGTGTTCTATGAACTGCACGCCAGCCACCCACTGGAGCCCTGTCACCTTCTGTCTCACCACCTGTTCGAGATCATCGTCAACAACAAGAAAGAACATTTATGACATCAACAACAACAACTTGATTTAGTCCGACACCCCGGCTACCACAAACTCTAACCCTAACCTCAACCTCACAGGGAAGCCACGTATGTGTCTTAACCGCCAACACATGTCGGGAGCCACGGGTGCGTCTTACCCGGCCAAGCATTGGCCGACGTACGACCAACGCATGCGCCCCCTCCCCGCCAGGCCGGTTTGCTTACCCAGGGCCTGCAAAAATTTGGAAAGGAGTCAATTCAATGAAATGAAATTGTATTCAAGTGTCAAATAAACAACAAAAAGTTGTCTCAAGAGACTTTACATGTAGAGCAGAGACCTGACGCTGTCCCACCCTGATGTAGAGCAGAGACCTGACGCTGTCCCACCCTGATGTAGAGCAGAGACCTGACGCTGTCCCACCCTGATGTAGAGCAGAGACCTGATGCTGTCCCACCCTGAGCAAGCATTGTTTTAGCGACAGTGGCAACGAAAAACTCCCCCTTACAGTAACTGGAAGAAACGTCAGGGAGGCCCATCAGGCTGTAGGGTGGGCGGTAATCTGCCATCTGTCGATGGGAGTCAAGATGTTTGGGGATTAAAGAAGGAAGTTTGTTTTGTGTAGAGGTGTTAAATATACATAATTACTGAGCAATTAATTTGAACCTAATACTGATTCAATTGCATTGCCATTAAATATCAACCTAGATGAGTCAGTTTCTTGTCTAATGTTCTTTCTTGTAAATGATATACAACTATACATTGTACATTATATCTTTGAGTGGAGGACCCCCTCAAAAACAAGATGCTATGCAGTAGTAGGCTACATCTTGAGGGGTTATTATTCATAATAAAGAGTTTCAATCATCACTCCAATATAACCCATTTCATGTAACCTCCCAACCTCATCCATGAGTTTAATCGCACGGATCCCGTTTTCGATGACGGCGACCACACGCGCGGTGGAGGTCTTCACCACAGAGACGATCCTCTGCAGTCCAGCGGGGTTGCTGTCCAAGGGAATAGGCTCCGCATAGGCCATACATCCCCATCCGGTCCGAGCCAGTTCGGACTGGAAGATGTGGAATGCGTCATGGCCAAAGTCATCATCGTGATAGAGCAACCCGAACCAGGTCCACTCGAATCGTCGCATAATCTGGAGCATAGCTTGCACCTGGTTGGATGAAGAAATATAATAAATAGATGTCTGTCTGTCTGTCTGTCTGTCTGTCTGTGTTGTGTCTCCCTCTGTTATGTATTTTTGTTTGTCACTGATGTTTTATGTGTGGCTGCATTTGGGGTGATAGCCCAAGACAAATTTCCCTTGTGGACAATAAAGTTTATCTATCTATCTATCTATCTATCTATCTATCTATCTATCTATCTATCTATCTATCTATCTATCTATCTATCTATCTATCTATCTATCTATCTATCTATCTCTAATATAAATGAGTCAGAGTGAATCAGTGAATACAATGACAATGTCTAATGATTCTCTTTTGATACTGTCAGTGTCAACACAGACCACTATAGGCTCCAGCAGTAATTACACAGGCAGGGTCATCGTGTGGCATCGCCATGCTGGCTTGTAGTGAACATTTCTTGTCAAACGTCCCTTTTTGCCTGGGACGTACAAATGACCGGACAATAATATTGCCAGAAACACAAAGAGCTAGCCCTTACTCACTTACTGGGTCCATTTGGTTCCATTTGTACACTCTCCGAGTTAAGGCGGTCCTTATTATAAAACATTTGAGAACCACCAGAACTAATGTAACCTGACTCCGCCAGATGGGGCAGCAGAGAGTACACTGGGTTCCCCCCTCCTGCTCCCATCTGGGAACTCTCAGGCAGACTTACTCTCTGCTGCCCCATCTGGCGGAGTCAGGTTAGAACTAATGTGCCATATAGTGTCGTATAGTAGTTAATCAGTGTCATACATATTCTGAAGAAAACCTGGAGACTTGACATTCAATATCAAAATAAGAACATTATAATGATGTGTATAAACAAGACAATTAAGAATTTGCCATGGAGTCAGTGGAGTGTGTGGAACATTCACCTGGACGGTGTTAGTTATGACCGTTCTGAAGAAGGACGGGTGTTTAATCCGGTCACTCAGACAGGAGCACATGGCATAGTAACTGACCTGGAAAACACACCACACGTCTGTAGCAAACGACCCCTTTCATCCACTCTGCAGGGAGTTCGAACTACTTCCCTCTGGTAGATGGTACAAAGTACCAAAAGCTAACCGTAACATTTTTAAAAATTCCTTCATCCCAAATGCCATTAAGGCACTAAATGATACCATGTCTCGCTAGATTTGTTGTTTTTCCAATGTATTTGCCACTGTTGTCCTGCCCTTTTTATCATGAGAAAATAATTGTGTAAGTGTTGTTGCTGTTGTTGTAACTGTTTGTTTTTTACTGTTGTTGAGACCGAAGACAAATTTCCACACGTGGACAATAAATTAAACTAACTAACTACTGTAACATACGGGTGCATGTGTTAACAATCCCACAGTCATGAGTCTGACACCCACCACGCTAGAGATGACTAGCATAAGCATATTAACTCACCATGGGCACTCGGTACAAACCCACCACGCTAGAGATGGCGATAGACTGCGCCGACCAACTGTCGCCCACGATGCCGAGCACCGGCGGAAAGCCCGTGCAGCTCTCGTCCAATCGGAAGCGCTCCTCTCTCCCGCTGACCAACGACAGCGCTCCGCCGAACGCCACTCCGATGGTGTAGCAGGTGTCGTAGAGAAGGTATCCCAGGGTGACGTTGGGCAGCAGGCCGGGGTTCCTGTTGATCTCTGCCACGGCGAACGCCATGGTCTGGGCCCATCTGAACATGGCAATGTTGAAACTATAACGCAAAAGAATATATGATGTTCACGTTATCTTTTCACTTTCATCTTTGTAGAAATAAACAACATGGTTATACTATGGCATACATGCAGGGCAACTGGCGGCCCCCACCATCACTTAATGTGGCCCGCAGGTTAATATCAGAATATTGTGATACATTATTGATTTCAATTTGTTACAGTTTCAAACATGCAAAACATGACTTTAATGACTTTAATAATAATAATAATAATAATAATAATAATAATAATAATAATAATGCATTTTATTTATAAAGCGCTTTACATTCTTACGGATCTCAAAGTGCTACAGAGATTAAAAGCATGGCAAAAAATAAAATAAATAAATAAAATACAATAAAAGAAGCGTAAGCAACATCATTAGCAGTAAAAACACATTTAGGGAAAAGCTTTCTTAAAAGGGTGCGTCTGTCTAAATTTAATTAGCTTAATGAGTAGTATTAGAATGTTTTTTTATGTCCAATGTATTTGTATTTAGTTCATAATGTTAACATAACTATAATTTAAGGCATTTCAACGGCATTTGAAATTAAATACAAATATTTTTGCTACGATAGTAATGCAATGCGGCACCCTGGAGTGAGTGTGGAAATGTAGTGGCCCTCTCCATCCTCAAAGTTGCCCAGCCCTGTACTATATGGTACCATGCATCAAAACAATGTCCCTGTTGTCTTGCTTGCTGGTCTTGCAAGTCAGACGTACTATTGCTTCATGACCTCCCACAACTTTACAAAGTCTGGAGCAAATATGTACAAACTCTGAAAATGTGATGATGTGGATTTGACGCCTCCTCCTCCCCGCTTGCTGCTTAGCAAAAATGGAAATAGAAAACATGAACTGTATAGATATTTTAAAAACATATTTTCGTGAACGGAAATGACGGACCAGTTGACAGCTTCCTCTCTGAGCTTTCAGGAGGTGTAGTTCCAGACTCTCTAATAGCATTCAGGAGGTGTATAGTTCCAGAGTCTCTAATAGCATTCAGAGATTGTGGAATAGATGTTTGGCTATTGATTGATTGATTACTTTATTGAAAATACATTCAAAAGGATAGAGTCACAAGGAAGCCGTTAGGCTTGTTTCCGTTGTGGTCCTCTTGGGGAAAGGGGATGGGGAGCAACAATACAAAACAGACAAAAACAAGATACCTTTGTATTTTGCCAGGAGACAAAAAACAAACAAAAACACAAACAGAACAATTTCATTAAAAAACTGACCAAATAAAACTGGATTTTTTTTTAATCTATTCTACACAAAAATGTCAGTATACTTAAAATTAGGACATGTTATCGGCCAACCATCTTTTTAATGTGGATTTAAAGTTTTCAAAGGAACTGATCAACTTGAGGCTGGAAGGCCAGCCATTTCACTGAACTGCTGCCGAGTATAGGAATGATGTTTTTCCCATATTGCTGTGAAAATTGCAGGGTTTAAAATCAGTAGGGCTCCCTCTGGTGTAGTGCCTGTGAGTATCACTAACCTTTGAAAAGTAGTCACTGAAAAATTTGGGTGCTACATTGTTTCTAATCCTGTGAATTAGAATTTTAAATTGAGATACTCTCTCCTCCACTTTATAGCTATAGGCGGGACCGCCTGCTTGCTACTGTACGTGTGATACTCAGATTACTCACCCATTGCAGGTGGGGTCCTGTGGCTCGGAGGTGAAAGACAGCTCAGGGAACACATAGGAGAAGTGGATCGGAAACAAGCCTCCCAGAACCACGTCTCCAGGCTTGTACATTCTGTTGAGATTAAACTGAGCCTGTAACTCACAGGAGGAAGAAGAGGAGGACGCAGAGGAAGACAGAGGAGAGAAGGAATGACAGAGCATCAAGTATGAAAGCAGGTGTATGTGTAGAGTTACTAGAGAAGCCCTCATGTCTGTCCTGCTCTGTCTAACCCCCTCCTCCCTTTCTGTCTAAAGCCATTGTCCAGTTGTTTTATACGTTTTATATGCAGTGATGTGCCCCCCCCCCAACATCACAGACACCCGTATGTGATGTGCCATCGCCTGTGTGTGTGTGTGTGTGTGTGTGTGTGTGTGTGTGTGTGTGTGTGTGTGTGTGTGTGTGTGTGTGTGCACGCGTGTGTGCGCGCGTGCGTGCGTGCGTGCGTGCCACTTTATGACATTACGTAATCTTTCACCCACACCCACCTGAGCAGAGGCAGACATACAGTATATGGGCAGGGCTTATAACATACATTAACAATATGAAATGTCAATATGAAAAGAATGTTGTGTGTGTGTCCAGTAATGTGTCAATGACTTTATCTCACCATGAGGGCCACATTGGCAACTGGCATCTATTAGAGATGCCAGTTGCCAATGTGGCCCTGGTGAGATAGGGGGACTAAATTATGTATTCTTATATTATAAGAATACATAATTTAGTCTCCACTCCTTGGGGTGTGGCCCTTGACATACATGCATACATGCATACATGCATGCATACATAAATGCATGCATTCATGCATGCATGCATGCAGATCATGGTCTGGATGGGAAGAGAATAATTGATGGGTGCCAGCATGAACTTGGGGTGGATAATGGCTTCATCACAGCTGATTGATTGAAAACTGTATTAAAGATTTCATGAAATTCTTTTTAATTTATTTTACATTTTCATTTTATGTTTAACTAGAAAAAGTGCCCTTCTGGGCACAGGTCTCCACCAGGAGGATAGGAGTGTGTGTGTGATGTTTGGCAAAATGTTTAGGAGCAATATAAACGTGTGTGTGTGACGCGGCTTGGCCTGTTGTAGCGCCACCATGAGGCTGATTTGAAAACTTACCGATTTGGATGAAATCTATGCCACTAACATAAGCAATATGTTTTGCAGAAATCGGCCTCATGGTGGCGCTATAACCGGCAGATGTGGAGGGATGCAGGGACAATGTTTTTCCATGGCCTCTAGGGAGTGCGCATACATAAGTTGTATACAGATCGATGCAGTTATAGCTAAAAAACAGGAGTTGGCCTGTTATAGCGCCACCGTGAGGCTGATTTGGGGAAAAACTTAGTGGCATGTCGTCCTCGGCCTAGTGGAAATGTGCGTGTATAATTGCATGGAAATTGCACACTGTGTTTGTGATGTGTGGCATTTTGTTCCAAACGGACCAATCATGTGAGCTTTGGAAGGCAATCTTAGCCAATCAGGATGGAAGATGGGAAATGGTGCAGATCCGTGTTGATCACATGACTATGGAGATAGTGTATACCGAATTGTCTGATGTATGGATAAAATGTGTTCGAGTAATCTACAGAAATGTGTTTTGCCTAAATCGGCCTCATGGTGGCGCTATAACAGGCCGTTGAGGAATATTTAGGGCAGAGGTTCTTCATACGCCTTTGATGGCAATTGGATGATTTGAGGCATTTTGTTCCAAAAATGTGTTTTGCAAAAATCAACCTGTTGGTGGCGCTATAACAGGCCAATGTGAAAAGGGTGGGATATATTCCTCAGCCTAGTAAGAAAATGTGTGAAAGATTTCACGTAAATTGCATGCTGCGTTCATGATTTGAGGCTTTTGTTCAAAACGGGGCAATCTTGCAAACTGTGAAAGCCAATTATAGCCAATTAGGATGGAATATGAAATCTCGGACAGATCCGACTTGAGCACATGACCATAGATATACTGTGTAACGATTTGTGAGATTTTTGGACAGAATCTGGAGGAGTAATATCAAAAAATGTGTTTTACAAAAGTCGGCCTCCTGGTGGCGCTATAAAAGGCAGATGCGGAAAATGCAGGTAAAAGGTTTGTCCTTGGCCTCTAGGGAGTGTGCATGCAACGTTTCACGCAGATGGTGCAGTTTTAGGTAAAAAATGTGAAAAGCTGCCTCATGGTGGCGCTATAACAGGCCGTTCTGGAAAATGGGGGGCAGAGGTTCATCGTTGGCATCCAGGGAGTGTGTGTGCAAAGTTTGGCATCGACCGGGTTAACGGTGCCGGAGATTAGCTGTACACAGACGGACGGAAGGAAGGACGGACGGACACACACACGGACGGACGGACACACGGACGCAGTGCAAAACATACTCTCTCCCCATGCCTTCGGCCTGGTGGAGACAATAACCTCAATTACACTCACACAACCTGAACTTCGAACATTCAGTGAATTGCCTGTGGGCTGGGGTTATCTGTGTGTGTTCTGAAGCCTTTTGAGCTGCAATGAAAACAGGCAAACAGGCCTCAGCAGTGACATCTGCTGGCAAAGTGTTATGTCATATATGGGATTTATGGACTCTTACATCACAGGACAATCAGAGCACCCCAGAAAACCCCAGACCACAGAAAATCAACTGAATGTTAAAAGTTCTGTTTTTGGGTGCAATTGAGCTCAGAAAACCTAAGAAAAATAAGAAAAACTAGAAGAAGTGCCCTTCTGGGCACAGGTCTCCACCAGGAGGATAGGACTGTGTGAGATGTTTGGCAAAATGTTTAGGAGTAATATAAACATGTTTGCCTTTGATGGAAATTGGATGATTTGAGGCATTTTGTTCCAAAAATGTGTTTTGCAAAAATCAACCTGTTGGTGGCGCTATAACAGGCCAATGTGAAAAGGGTGGGATATATTCCTCAGCCTAGTAAGAAAATGTGTGAAAGATTTCACGTAAATTGCATGCTGCGTTCATGATTTGAGGCTATTGTTCAAAACGGGGCAATCTTGCAAACTGTGAAAGCCAATTATAGCCAATTAGGATGGAATATGAAATATCGGACAGATCCAACTTGAGCACATGACCATAGAGATACTGTGTAACGATTTGTGAGATTTTTGGACAGAATCTGGAGGAGTAATGTAAAAAAATGTGTTTTACAAAAGTCGGACTCCTGGTGGCGCTATAAAAGGCAGATGCGGAAATTGCAGGTCAAAGGTTTGTCCTTGGCCTCTAGGGAGTGTGCATGCAACGTTTCACGCAGATCGGTGCAGTTTTAGGTAAAAATGTGAAAAGCTGCCTCATGGTGGCGCTATAACAGGCCGTTCTGGAAAATGCGGGGCAGAGGTTCATCGTTGCCATCCAGGGAGTGTGTGTGCAAAGTTTGGCATCGACCGGGTTAACGGTGCCGGAGATTAGCTGTACACAGACGGACGGAAGGAAGGACGGACGGACACACACACGGACGGACGGACACACGGACGGAGTGCAAAACATACTCTCTCCCCATGCCTTCGGCCTGGTGGAGACAATTACAAAACTTTTTTTTTTTAATGTCACAATCCCTTTAACAGTTTGTAGAATGAGCACATGAAAGTACAGTTCAAAGGTCTGCTAAGAGAATTAAAAATCCACAAGAAAGCACTAGGCTTGTTTCCATTGCGGTCCTCTATTTTCAATTCACCAGAACATTTAATGACATCCGCATATATTCAGTATTGTGTGGAAAACCTTTTTCTTACTGGGGCCAGATACAAATTACAGCCACCCGTAAGTGCTCTTTTTGATTGATTGATTGATTGAAGTATTTGACAGTTTGCAGAATTACAGTATATTTCAAGCACAACTCAATACAAAAACTGTTAACTGTGAGTGGACGACCCAATAAAGCATTACACTTGTTTACAAGAGGGTCCACCGTTTTCAATTCATCATAACATTTAGAGAAGTACGAATATACACTTCTATATACCGGTAGCCAAAAACAGCCACATTTTTGTGGCATAGGAGCTAATGTAACACCTTGTTTGAGCCAAATCTGGTTTGAACTTTGATTTGTGGAACTCCCTCTGGTTCACGGACGGCGTTGACATTTTAGGAAGTATTTTGACAGGTGCATATGGTGTCGTTGTGGTGTAGCAAATCTTGTAGACCAGGCCCATTGCAAGTTGCTGTCTACCCTGAGCCATCCTATAAATATGAGCAGGGGTGAGGTGAGTTGTAGTGGTAATGCCAAGCAGTTTTTAGGGCCTTTGTGGTGCTATCATGGTACCATGAGTGACCAGATTTGCATTTCCAGCAATTCCAGCTTTTCACCAGAGGAGAAACACTTTTTTTTTAATGAGTTTATAGCACAGGCAGACTCTTCACATACTCGAGCATGTCTGAAATAAATGTCAGAGCTGAAATCGACATGTAAATATGAAATAAATGCTTAAACATGTAGCTATAGGTGTAATGTTAGAGACCACAGAAGTGAGCCTTTCAAGTCTGTTTTCTCAACTCGCTGTTTTCTGCAAGACATTACTCTATAAGCCATATCTCCAAAACTGGTGGGTCAATATGTCAATTTGAAGCTATGATTCCCTGCTTTCATATGACATGAAAAAAAATCAAAAAATCAAAAAAATCCAATGGCAGTCCCTCAGTCAAATTTAGTCACGGTGCATGCATAGTCGAAGAAACCTTGAATAAGTCCCCCTGTTAGGGTCAAGTGGTCAACGTGTTCTTACCAGTGAGGACGGAGAGCCTCTACAATTACTTTTTTGCCATTTTATCACAGGAAAGATTTGCCTCTAAGATGGAACCCAGGTATAGGTCATTTCATATTTTCGTGTGAAAATATTGTCACCCACTTTAACTGTGAAGCCATTGGCCTCTCTGAGATTATATTTGACCCAAAGAGAATTAGTGGATTCAGTTTTTTCCAGGTGTAATGATAGTTTGTTGTCAGCGAGCCAGGTGCAGATCGATTCTACCTAGGTCAGAGCTTAGGACTTTTTACAACCTGCACATTTTTTATGACGTTTGTGAATTTAGAATAGGGTTTATATTAGGCCTGTCAGTCGATTAAAATATTTAATCGCGATTAATCGCATGATTGCCCATAGTTAATCGCCGATTAATCGCAAATTAATCGCATATTCTAAATATACCTTAAATCAGTGGTTTTCAAGATTTTTCATATCAAGGTCCATTATGTATTCTGCATTTGAGCCACAGACCACCATTTGATGACATTTAGCCTTCCATTTGGTTACCAACTCTCCATCATTTAGCTGGGGACCACCTGGAACCCCCTCAGGGACCACTGGTTCAATCAGAACCACTGCTTTTCAAGTTTTAAATACTCTTATCAACATGGGAGAATGCTTGCTTTATTGCAAATGCCATGGAAGAGGGAAACAAAATCATAAACTCAACTCAACACAGTCTCACACACACACACACACACACACACACACCAGGCGAGAGCTCTCTCTCCTGTAAGCACGCACGCACAGTCAGGCTGTCAACATTAGCTTTAGCATTAGCATGGTCTGTGTAGCATCACGCTATCACAACTGACTATGTTTGTCAACCAAAACTGCCAGAGTTTTGCTTTTGCCCAATGCCCAATTCAAAGAGCTTCTGATCTAACACGTTGTGGAGCAAATGAATTAATAACAAGCCCAACGAACGCGACGACTCGAGTGCTCACAGCTCAACTGCCCAGCCCACACTGGTAGGCTACACTCGATCTGCGCACCGGTCCTGCACAGGCTGACGGACGAGTCACTGGGAGAGAGAGTGGGGAGAGAGGCGGGGCTCACTGACTGCCTGCATTCACATGAATGCGTCTCTCAACTATTCTGTCAAGCTTCACCGTGCGTTAATCGCGCGTTAATTAAATTAACGCCGTTAAAATGACTTTGAGTTAACGCACGATTAACGCGTTAACTTTGACAGCCTTAGTTTATAAAGTGTGTGTGTCCGATCAAATATCGAAATACAGAATCAAGCAAGCAACTTAAACAGTGTCTGGGGTGAAACACAGAAGCCTGGTCAGGACTGATGGACCCCCATCAGTATACATATCGGGCCAATAGGTCCACTGATGATGCTGTGTCTACTGCCCTGCACTTGGCCCTAACATACCTCGACAAGAGAAACACATACGTCAGAATTCTGCTCATGGACTTCAGCTCCGCTTTCAACACCATCATCCCCCGATGGTGGTGATGGCTGATAGGGAAGCTAAGCACACTGGGTCTCAACACACCTCTCTGCAACTGGATTCTGGACTTCCTCACCTGCAGGCCGCAGTCTGTCAGAATTGGAGGACATAGCTCAAGCACCATCACACTGAGTACCGGCTCCCCCCAGGGCTGTGTGCTCAGTTTTGCACACAAAACCACTCATTGGGCTAAATTAGGCCATAGCCACTTGTCCAAATGTGCCCACATGTGCTGACCTCATCATATTTGGGCACATTTGGGCAAGAGGCTATGGCCGTTTTTAGCCCAAGGAGTGTTTTTCGTGCAAAACTAATGCTTGGAATGGGTTCAGAATCATGAATCTGATTGATTGATTGATTGATTGATTGATTGTTTGATTCACAATAAAATCGCCCAAAATGTTTTTGAAAAGTGAAATACTCCTTTAACAATAACCACGGTAGCTTGACTGTTTATTTCCATTGTGGTCCTGTGGGTGTAGAACAATAGCAGACAATACCCAGGTGCGTGCGTGCGTGCGTGCGTGCGTGCGTTTACCACTGATGACATGTCCCATGCAGGGATGATGAAACAGCGACCCAACAGGTGTAGGACGTTGGAGGATAATTAATTATCCACGTCTAATGACTGAGGGTAACGAGTCACTGGAGATCTGCTCAAAACACGCTCAAATTAACGCACATGTGTCACACAGAGATGGACAACAGTTAAATATTAATTCAATTAAATTAATGAACAACACGTGCATACAGGGATATGCAGTACCATAAATATATACAGTACAGCAGGTCTCGTCAACCATTTTCATATCAATTTATTCTGCATTTGAGCCACGGACCGCACCATTTGTTGACATTTCCCCTCTTAGACAAAAGATAATGTATTGATGTTGGTACCATTAGAGAGAGAGGTAACAGGAAAACACTGATCAAAATAAACAATTCTTCTACATTCTCTAATTGTGTAGACTTCTTGTAAAATAAGTCATGCAGATGTTTACCAATATTTTTGAGGTTTAGTTTTATGCTCTCAAGAGTTAAAGATCAATTAAACAATCCCTGCCGGGATTAATGTATTTGTTTATTGCACAAGGTTTTTCCCCTTTAAAAGGCTTATAGTAAGGCCCAGTAAGGCTATCCAATGTTGGAGCTACCACTACCTACTGGCGGAAAGTGGAACTGCAGCACGTTCATGACGACATGTGCGTAACGTGCAGCTAACGCTCCGGTTCGGTCTCTATCCTTTTATTATTACTCTATGGGCTGCCAGACTAAAGCTATGTGCGGGATCTACATGAATCCAGTGGCAGCGGTGGCCGAACGGATAGCGGCGCGGTCTTGATACCGGAAGGTTCCTAGTTCGAATCAGCCGTCCGACACGTTAAAAATTACCACCGCTGAAGTGCCCTTGAACAAGGCATTGAACCACTACGATGAAATGTGTTCTATGAGCAGGGCCTGGCTGGAAACAAGTTCTTGAGCTTAGCCCAGATACCCTGGGTAAATATAGATTTCATTTCATTTCATTTCAATGGCATGAGGCTTCGTGTTAAGGGTCGATTTGGTTACCAACTCTTCCATCATTTAGCTGTGGACCACGTGGCTGGAATCCCCTCAAGAACCACTGGTGTTCCCCGGACCACTGGTTGAAAACCACTGCAGCACCTTAAATACAGCTTAAATACACCTTAAATACAGTATAGGCCCCTACAGCACCTTAAATCTATACAGTACAGTTTACAAGCGTCTTTGTCGGGTGGAAACATTACGTACGTCCAAAAACTGTTACAGTATATATCATGTTTGAACACAAAATGCCTTTTGAGAACCCACACAGAGTAGTGTAACCGGACGATCCCTTTTTTTGTAATAACTAAGTCAAACTAAGCTCTAATCAAGCGCCGAATATCGCATTTTTAGCAGATTATGAGCCATAATGCATAAGCTCGTCTTAACGGGTATGGCACTTAAGCTTAATGATGACACCACATCGGAATTAAATATTTTCAACTGATTTTGATTGTCCATCGGCTGTACATAACAACCTTTATTTCATCTTCTTTAGAAATGTACCTTCTTTCACATCAATGGACTGAACTCATGCTTCCTTCAATGCATGAGGAGTCCAAGCTGCTTCTTTTCACCTGACGGGGGAGTTTCCCCGGTTAGACGTAGCACTAGCCCCAGTATGTTCCCTCAGCACTACGCTAATTCTGTAGCTCCGAGATGAGGTCACACCCTGGGCCCCTCCCACCGTGGTTCAGAAACGGAGCATGTTTCCACAAGGAACGCTTCTTACCCTTTTCTGCACAATGAATCCAAAAAGTGAAGGGCTAAAAAAGTTTTACACTAATTCAAACTTAGCAACGTCCAAGAAAATCCAACTTTAAACGGTTACACGAGCGTTACAGCGGTTGTTTAGTCAGCCGCTTCCATGTTTATCAAGGAAGTCGTGCGTGTGCATGCCGAGTGAACTGAAGTCAGTTGGAAATTTTCGACCAGGGGAAAATGTTGTTTTTATGTGGGCATGCCCACCAGTTCATTAGGTATGCCTGGTTTGCCTGGTGGGTGCATGGTGATTGTAGTATCTTGAATACGGAATACGCCACACCAGGTTACTGTAACAATATGTTGGTTGTTTATTTCTCAAGGGGGAAATACAGACTTGCTTCATACACACCGCGCCAAGTATAACTAACACTTCCTCCCAGGAGGTGGTTGCCTCCTACTGACTGCCTAGTCAGTCTGGTGTAGTTGTGCCCCCTCTTGGCCCGGTCCCGTAACAACATGCCAGCAACATAACATCCCCTTCCCCTTAAATTGTCACTACTAAAGTCAACCAAGGTCAACAACACAAAATACATATACATATATATATCCAGTACCCAGCCTAGGATAAGACACCCCAAACAAATACTAATGAAATGCCATGTTCATTCTGTTCTTGTTTTAAAACAAAAAATAATAATAATAAGTTCCTCCAGGTCTGATAGTGTGGGTGGACTACCACACTACCTAAAGGAGACATGGGCGCATTCTTGCCCATAAGCAATATCTCCTTTACCTGGTAAAGTCCTTCAAACGATCCGGTGGTCTCCTCTCTCTGTGAGAGCATCTCAGCTCCCCTCGCGACGCCCCATTCTCGCCGTCATTCTCCTCTGCCGATGTCGCTGCAGACCCTTCCTCGGTCCTTGCTGCGTCGCTGATATCCTGGGGGGGATCCTCGTTCCCGCCCCCTGCCTCCGCCGTGTAGCCGTTTTCCTCTGCCCCGGCTGCTGTTGCTGCTGCTGCCGGGTGATCTATCTCCTGAATAGTTGATCCACGTGTCTCCGGACCACTCCGCTGTTGCCCAACAACACTTTGTAAGACACTGGTCCTGTGATCTCCTGTACCAATCCTGGAATCCATTTAGGCCCATACCCAAAGTTCGTCGTATAGACTGTGTCTCCAATCTTAAAGTTACGAGCTGATGCATGCCTGTCATGATATGCCTTCTGACGTAGCTGCCTTGACTCCACTTTCTGCTTTAGGTCTGGGTGTATTAAATCCAATGTGCATCTCAGTTTTCTACCCATCATCATCTCCGCCGGAGACAACCCTGTCGTAGACTGGGGGGTAATGCGATAACTGAACATAGCCCTGTGCAGTCTTGTCTCCAATGTGTCCCCTGAACTCTTTCTCATGAGGCCCTTCAAGATCTGCACCGCTCTCTCCGCTAGTCCATTCGATGACGGGTGGTAGGGAGCTGCTGTAACATGTGTGATTCCGTTCTTTGCCATAAACTGCTTACTTGCCTCACTGACAAAACATTGGGCATTATCCGAACAAATTATTTCGGGAAGGCCGTGAGTACTAAAACTGCTCCTCAGGCAATTTATGGTAGCTGCTGATGTGGCTGAACTCACCGGGTACACATCCATCCACTTCGAGTGTGCATCTATTATTACAAGAAACATTCTACCCATGAACGGTCCTGCATAATCCATGTGCAGCCTCCTCCAGGGTTTGTCCGGCCACTCCCAGGGGTGGAGAGGTGCACTCGCAGGAGCCTTTCTGTGTTCTTGACATGTGGTGCATGACTTGACCTTCCGCTCTATGTCCATGTCCATATTTGGCCACCACAGATAGCTTCTGGCCAAACTTTTCATTCGACTCATACCTGGATGTGATTGATGCAGTTGCTCTAACATTGCCGTTCTGCCTTTCTGCGGAATGACAACTCGGGACCCCCACAGTACACACCCATCCTGAACACTAAGCTCCTGTTGTCTCTGTCTATAGGGACTAAACTCAGACCCCAGGTCACAAGGCCAACCCTTCAGCAAATACTCACGTACCCTTGCCAAAATGGGGTCTCTGCCTGTCCAGCTCTTGACCTGTGCCCCAGTCATTAGGGGGAATGGGTCTTGTGTCAGCATCAACACTTGGTCCTCTGCGAGAGCCGCCTCTGGACATTCAGGTAATGGTAGGCGGCTGAGTGCATCGGCATTTCCATTATCCTTTCCCGCTCTGTATCTGATCTCATATTCATATGCTCTCAGTGTCACTGCCCATCTCATGACTCTCGGCGAAGCCATCTGGGGCACCGCCTTCATCTCGTTGAATAGACTTATCAATGGTTTGTGATCAGTGTAGATTTGAAATTTCCTTCCATACAGGTATTTATGAAAACGTTTTACTCCAAATATCACAGCCAGCCCCTCTTTGTCCAATTGTGAATAATTCTTCTCTGCTGGATTTAGGGTGCGCGATACAAACCCAATGGGCTTTTCAGATCCATCCGTCATGCGGTGAGCCAGTACCGCCCCTACCCCATACGGTGAGGCATCACAGGCTAGTATCAACTCCTTGGTTTCATCATAGTGCACCAATACCCTGCTGGACTGTAACAGTTCTTTTGACTGCTTGAACACAGCTTCTTGTTCTGGTCCCCATGACCACGGCACCTCCTTTCTGAGCAGCTTGTGTAAAGGTGCTAATAAAGTAGACAGATTTGGTAGGAACTTGTTGTAGAAATTCAAGAGCCCTAGATATCCTTTCAGCTCGGTCACTGATGATGGTGTGGGTGCTTGCTGCACCGCTTTCACCTTCGCTGGCACTGGGTGAATGCCTGTGGTATCCACTCGATGCCCTAGAAACGTTACTTCCCTCTCCAAGAACTGGCATTTGCTTCTCTTTAATCGTAGCCCCGCTTCCTTCAGACGCTGTAGCACAGAGTCTAGTATTCTCAGATGATCCCGGTCATTCTTTCCGGTTAGTATTATGTCATCTAGGTAGATTGATACTTGAGGAATGCCCCTCAACACGCTCTCCATTGTCCGCTGAAAAATAGCTGGACTAGAACTCACCCCAAATGGTAATCTGGTGTACACAAAGAGCCCTTTGTGTGTATTTATTGTGACATATTTCCGAGATTCCTCATCTAACACTATCTGTTGATATGCATGACTCATATCTAACTTAGTGTATTTCTCTCCTTCTCCTAGGGTTGCAAA
The DNA here is from genome assembly GCF_951216825.1 of Electrona antarctica. Classification (NCBI taxonomy): domain Eukaryota; kingdom Metazoa; phylum Chordata; class Actinopteri; order Myctophiformes; family Myctophidae; genus Electrona; species Electrona antarctica. Next base: position 21,808,423 of record NC_136810.1, read on the forward strand.
CATGTCTTCCATTTTTGGAATGGGGTACTGTTGAAGTGGTGACACCTTATTTACAGTCAATTTGTAGTCCCCACACAATCGAACTGTGGCATCTGGCTTCAACACCGGTACCACGGGTGCCGCCCACTCTGAGAAGGTCACTGGTTCTATTATTTTATCCTTCTGCAACCTATCTATTTCTGCCTCCACCTTTTGTCTCATTGCAAAAGGCACTGATCTTGGTTTGTAGAATCGGGGCTGGGCATCACTGTCTACGTGTATCTTTGCCTCAAATCCCTGCAGCTTCCCCAGCTCCTCTTTGAATACTGTCTCATGTCTCATCAGTACGTCCTGTACTCTCACATCCTGTTCTGTTACCGTATTGACCCTTTGCCAATCCACCCCAGTGCTTTTATCCACCCTCGCCCAACCAGACTAGGCCCTGTTCCGTCGACTACTACCACTGGTAATGACTTTGTCCTGTCCCTGTACTCGACTTTCACATAAGCTGCTCCTACCACTGGTACTGTATGTCCACTGTACATTCTCAAGTTGATTCTACACTGCTTCAACTTGGGTGGCCTGGCCTGTTTAACCAAATTCTGAAATTCACCTGTTGACATTATTGTATAGCCACAGCCTGTGTCTACTTCATAAGTCACTGTTGCTCCATTCACCCTCAATTCCTGTCTCAGGGGTTCTTCTCGTGGAATGATTATCTCCTGCTCAATATTGTACACAGTTACTACATCCTCTGTACTATGTATGCTGTATACAGTGAAAACATCATCTTCCTCATTACTATCCTCCCTTCCCTCCTGAATGAAATGTGCCCTTTTTTCATATTTTCATATTTTCCTCTCTCCGCACTCACATTCTCACCTGCCTTTGACCTACAGGCCCTCCGAATGTGTCCAATTTTTCCACAATTATGACACTTTTCCTCTGCAAATCTACAGTCATTAGCAGAGTGGGTAGTTCCCGCACATCTGAAACATTTTCCATATTTGGCAGGCGGCTTCGGCCGGACATCCGCCACCTTGTTCACAGTTCCCTCCACAGCGCGACTCCATTTTGCGCTTTCCCGCGCGCTGTTTAACTCCTTAATGTCCTTATTAGCCGCCTCCATTGCCTGCGCCTTCTTCAAAGCAGTGTCAAAAGTCAATCCATCTGGCTCCGAGAGTAGCCTCCGTTGAATACTGTCCTCGTTGATTCCACACACTAAGCGATCTCTCAACATTATTTTGAGAGTATCTCCAAAGTTGCAGTCCTGCGCGAGCTTACGTAGCTCCGCCACATACTCCACCACAGATTCCTCTTGCCTCCTGTCTCTGGAGTTAAACTTCCACCGCTGTACTATTTCACTCGGTTTCGGGTTGAAATGATCTCTCAGCAGACTCACCAACTCATCATAGGATCGCTCTCCAGGGCGCTGAGGACTCAACAAGTTTCTCATCAATGTGTACGTCTGCGCGCCCACACAGCTTAGCAAAACAGCCCGTTTCTTCTCAGCATTTGCCACGTCATTTGCTATGAAAAAATGATCAAGTATTTCACAGTACTCCTCCCACGTCTGCACACCACTGTCAAAGTGTGCCATCGATCCCACAGTTCCAGCCATCTTCACAGACACAACCGCCGGCCCCGAGCCGCTCGCCACCACAACACTGTCCTCGTTCTCCACCGATGACTGTGTGACATGTGTCCGTCAAAAACGCTATAAAACTGTCCTTGTACTCAACCACACAATCTCTCGTCACCCGATAACTTCTTCCGATTTGTCCTCGTCGCCAATGTAGTATCTTGAATACGGAATACGCCACACCAGGTTACTGTAACAATATGTTGGTTGTTTATTTCTCAAGGGGGAAATACAGACTTGCTTCATACACACCGCGCCAAGTATAACTAACACTTCCTCCCAGGAGGTGGTTGCCTCCTACTGACTGCCTAGTCAGTCTGGTGTAGTTGTGCCCCCTCTTGGCCCGGTCCCGTAACAACATGCCCACAACATAACAGTGATGGGTGGTGATGGGTGGTGATCCACCTGAACTGAAGCCGCACCCACAGCTGTAGTTGTATGATACAGTGGGAGGGGTTAGGGGAGGGGCTGATGGTGTGATGTCACTATATTACTGTTTATTTCATTGGCCCATTTGACTGTCAAGGGTTCAGCCTCCAGGAAGAACCCTAAATACAAAGTTAATACACCATTGCACATAAAAACGATCCCAGGGTGTCTAGTACTGTATTGTCACCTCATAGACACATGACAAACTGGAAAAATACATAAATGGTGGCACTCCCTCTTAACAGTTTTGTATTGAGTTGTGCTTGAAATGTACTGTAATTCTCCAAACTGTCAATCAATCAATCAATCAATCAACCAACCAATCAATCAATCAATCAATCAATCAATCAATCAATCACGTCATTAGAACTCCCTCATAGCTTCCCAATGGCACCCCCTACTGAACTTTTATGATCACTACACCCATTCTGCTTTTGAGCCTTCACCTGAAGGTTCCCGAGGCCATAGGAATAAGTTCTCATTCGTGCCTGTGACTATCCAGGCTTTTCAATGCCAATGGGAGGAGGAGGTAACTTGTCGCTTCTTGTATGAATTATTTAATTATTATTATTTATTTATTTTTGTAATTTGTTATGAATTCCAATGCTACATTGATACCTTGAACTGCCATCCTGTTTTTATTAATTGTTCTATGTGTACCACGTGCTTTTATAGCCTATACCGTGTTTTGTATGTGATCCATGTCTGCCTTGTTATGTTTTGCTGCATGAGTAGGCCGGTAACAAGACAACTCACCCTTTTTGCACCTCCAAGTGAGTTGTCCGGACATCTCACCCCAAAAGTCCGGACAACTCACCAGACATCTCACCCCGGTGAGATGTCTTCACTTTCGGGGGTGAGCTGTCTTCACTTTCGGGCACTTTTGGGGTGAGTTGTCTTCACTTTCGGGTTGAGTTGTCTGACTGAATATGTACCCTTTGAGCTCTTTTATAGAATACTTTACTGAATATTTCACAAGAATATAACACAAGAGTCAAACTCACCCCGCCATGTCAGAAAGTGAAGACAACTCACCGGGGTGAGTTGTCCAGTATTCGGTAGGCCTACACACTAAATCGCCCTTCAGGGACAAACACATACATTAACTTGAACTTGTATTCAGGACGAGTAGTAAGTAGTAAAATTTATTTTACTTAAAAAAACACATGTTTAACTATTATGTTACTTTTCAGTGGCGTACAAAGTACTCAACTACACTACTACAGTAGCCTACTTAGTATGTTTACTCCTGGTGAATGTGAATGTTCCGCTGTCAAATTTGTATAAGCTTGAGTTAAAGTTCAGGAGAAGGACTACTTGCCTCTAAAATACATGTAATACTGCATTGCTGTATTAGAATGTTGACATAAGTAAAACATATATGTTCTATTGCATATAGACACACATTTAGCAGTGTTGCTCATTCCTTAAACGCATGGTCCTTACAAGCTGTACCTGGTTGTAAAGGTGACTAACCAACATTAAAATTATATACAATACCAATTAAAGTGGAGAAATAATGGACCAAAGTTAAGTGTCTGAACTTTTTGTTCTGAATATATATATACGCACGCACTCACGCACGCGCACCCACGCACGCGCACCCACACACGCACACACACAAATGAAATGAAATTAAATCTATATTTACCCAGGGTATCTGGGCTAAGCTCAAGAACTTGTTTCCAGCCAGGCCCTGCTCATAGAACACATTTCATCGTAGTGGTTGATGCCTTGTTCAAGGGCATTTCAGCGGTGGTAATTTTAACGTGTCACACACACACACACACACACACACACACACACACACACACACACACACACACACACACACACACACACACACACACACACACACACACACACACACACACACACACACACACACACACACACACACACACACACACACACACACACACACACACACACACACACACACATATCCGACAGCCCTACATATATTACACGCGACCACCAGTTACAAATTGCAGATTACACTGGTGTCATGTTTAGAGTTTCCCACCAAGGGGCGCACCAGGCCAAGGGTTTAGACAACCACCACCAGACACAGCCCGGACCAGGGTTTCCATGTCCGCTTATTATAAGCGACGTTGGGCTTCTTTTTCTATAAAGTTGCTTGTTAATATTATTTGCGATTGTTTCCTCCAGTGTTTGTCACACATTTTCATGTCAAGGACGAAGGACCCTAGGCCTACATCTAAAAATAAGTGAAGATAGGTTGAAAAGTACGTGGTTTGATTGATTGATTGAAGTATGTAGGCTATTAACAGTTTGCAGAATTACAGTAGGCCTACAGTAATTTCAAACACAATTCAATACAAAACTGTCAACTGTGAGTCAGTGGACGACCAATAAAGCACTACGCTTGTTTACAAGAGGGTCCACCATGTTCAATTCATCATAGAGACATACAAATATACACTTCTATATAGCCACAAAACAGGAACCGGGGACCCCTGTCCCAAACAGGAACCGGGGACCCCTGTCCCACAGGGGTCCTTGAGGGAGTTCCAGGGGGTCCCCAGCTAAATGATAGTTAAATGGAACCAAATGGACACTAACGGGTCCATTTGGTTCCTGTACACTCTCAGAGTTAAATTAACATTGATTTTACAATATAAATTGTGGGTCCCAGAGATAGAAATGGCATCCGTATGGGGGTCCGTCCGTAGACTAAATGCATGTCAAACTGGGGGTCCTTGAAATTAAACGGGTTGAGAATCACTGCCGTAGAAATCTTCTCTTATTGGGGGTCCCTGGCATATCTTTTCAAATGGGGGTCCGCGGGGCTAATTAGTGTCAATTTGGGGGTCCTTGAAATGAAAAGGTTTTTGGAACCTCTATAGACCAAACCCGTCCTCCGCTTATTTCTCGCGCACAATCTGGCAACAACACTGACCCTGCCAGACAGACAGCCAGCCATCCAGCCTGCCTGCCTGCCTCCTCTCTGTCCCCGGCGGTAGAGCGTGTTGTTGCGGCGGGGCAGAGAGAGCAGAGAGTCCACCAGTAAAGAGAGAGGACCCAGAAACAGAAGAGCCACGGTCCACCCATCCACACACACACACACACACACACACGCGCGCGCACACAACAACACAACCACAGAGAGTGAGAGAGAGGAGGAGAAGAGGAAACAACATGGCGGCGACCGACCGCTCCCGGTCCGAAGCCGCTAAGCAGCGCCGCCAGGACCAGCTGCAGCGCTGGCTGGGCTCCGAGACGGACACCGGGGGAGGACCGCGGGAGGACTGTAGCAGCAGCGGCGGCCCGGGGGGTCCCGGAGGCCCGCCCGGCGGTGCGGGACCGGGGGGCCCCGGCCCACCGACGACGGGCCCCGGCGGAGGAGGAGGACAGAAGAACCAGAGCTCCGCCGCCGCCGGGGCCGGGCGGGTCGCCCGGGTCCGCTTCGCCCAGGGAGCCGTGTTCATGGCCGCCTGCTCGGCCGGAGACCGAGAGGAGGTGGCGGTGCTGCTCCGCCAGGGAGCCGACATCAACCACGCCAATGTGGACGGCCTGACAGCTCTGCACCAAGTAAGACTTTATTACACTTATTATACTTTATTATTATACTTTATGAGTTGTATTCCTGGCAGCTCTGCACCAAGTAAGACTTCATTACACTTATTATACTTTATTATTATACTTTGTAACTTATATACCCGACATCCCTGCATATACCTACCTTTTTATACTTATAACTTATACATTATAACAGCTCTGTTACTGTACCACGTAAGACTTTATTACATTATTATTATACTCATAACGCAGGCTATTAGCTTACCTTATCCTAACCCTGACAGCTCTGCACCAATAAGACTTGTTCTAATGTTCTAATAATTACATTAACCGTGATAATGATGATAATGCCACTCCAAAAGTAAGTTACACACCTTGTACTTGCATTATGTTTACATTTTGGAGGACACTCCCCGTTAGAAATGGATACATTGTTGCCACATTTACAACTTAAAGTTACTTTGTTGTTATGGTTGGAGAAGAAAGTAGGCTACTCATTTTGATTGTCTTTTTTTTTGGTAACTCAGAGAAATGTACAACTTGTTAAACTCCCCAGAGTTAGGCTACTTTGCCATGGTGGATATATACATTGTTGCCATAATGTTACTGTGTGTTAAAGTTATTTTGTGTTGTCATTGTTGAAGAGGTAGTAGTCCTACACATTGTACCATTGTCCATTTGGTTACATTTGTACAACTCCCGGACTCGGAGATGGATACATTGCTGGGTGTTAAACGTTACTTTGTTGCCATTGTTGTTGTTGTCATTGTTCACAAAGTAGTCCTACGCATTTTGATTGTTATTGTTGTAGCCTAACTCTGGGAGTAGAGTCAAAGTCGAAGTCGTACGATTAGTTACACACGTTACCGCAGTGAAATTTGTTCTCCGCATTTGACCCATCTCTTGGAGCGGTGAGCCGCAGCGTGCGCTGCGCTCGGGAATCATTAGTAGATTTGACCCCCCAATCCAACCCATTGATGCCGATTGTCAAGCAGGGAGGCATTGGTTCCCATTTTTACAGACTTTGGTATGACCCGGCCAGGGATCGAACCCCCGACCTCCCAGTTTCAGGGCGGACACTCTAACCACAAGGCCACTGTCTGGTCCGATCGATCGGCCACAGATCGGTGATCGTCCGGTTTTCACTCCAAATGACCCGATCGGTGATCTGCAATTTACCCGATCTGGAGAAACCGATCTTTTAAGTGGTATAAAAGTCAATCAGATATATAGTATAACATCGTTTTGCATCTTTGTGACAGGCCTAAACATTGTCCCCTTCCTCCCCACGCACAGGGAAATTACAGTACACTTGTACAGTACACTTCCCGGAGTTAGAAATGGATGCATTAATCATATTGTTCCACTGTGTGTGTCGATGTAAGGCTACTTTGTTGTCAAAATAGAAGTAACATTTCTATGACACGTAGTTGCAGATGCACAGAGCGGTCATACAATGTATCCAATGTTGTCAAGAAAAGGGGAGGAGAAAAAAAAGCAGCCAAACTTGGCCGTGGTGCAATAAAATAGCTCGAGTTACTCCACGAACAGGTCGAGTTGTTTATGCCCTTAAACAGAAACACACTAGACATTACATATATAGATGTATCAATGGGTTCACAGGGTTTGTATGGTTTATTATAATTCACTTATTTATTGTAGTGGAGGTCGGGTTTTTTTGCAAAGGTGTGTGTGTGTGTGTGTGTGTGTGTGTGTGTGTGTGTGTGTGTGTGTGTGTGTGTGTGTGTGTGTGTGTGTGTGTGTGTGTGTGTGTGTGTGTGTGTGTGTGTGTGTGTGTGTGTGTGTGTGTGTGTGTGTGTGTGTGTGTGTGTGTGTGTGGGGTTTTGATTGTATTGCTGTATTGTCCCTTTTGCTTTGACAATGTAAACGTATGTTTTCTGAGAGAGAGAGAGAGAGAGAGAGTGATGTCACTGATTGGTCAGTTTAGTGACACATTCATTGGTGGAATTTCCTCCAGGTGTTTATAGGACATTGTTATCAGCCAATGAACATGTCTGTCCCGTGACATTGTATTCAAGCTCCACTAATCGGTACGAAGACAACACTGTAGTGTTGATATTGTTTGGCATTTATTCCTTTAAATGTTTTATAACATCAGCGTCGGGTTAAACAAGGTCACGCCATCATATTTGTATCCTTTTTCCTCCGATACAATACAAGTGATGGACCTTTTCATAGAAGTACAGATTGGCTGGCAGGCTGGCTGGCTGGCTGGATATCTGGCTGGATGGCTGGCTGGCTGACTGACTGATTGTTGTGACTGGCTGGCTGAATATCTGGATGGCTGGCTGACTGACTGACTGATTGTGACTGACTGACTCATGGGTGGCTGGCTGACTGACTGATTGTGACTGGCTGGCTGACTGATTGACTGACCGACCGACCGAATGAACAAACGATTATCGTCCCATCCCAAATTGTATATCATCTAGGTGTAACACCTCATCTACACAGGCAAGGAGTGAGTGTTCCGACGGAAATATTGTGTGGAAAAACTGTCCTGATATGGAGTGTCGTGTCGACCACTGCGTTGCCACGTAGCCTGAACCCATCAAATACGCAATAACTAGTGGCCTGTAGATCTCAACCAATGGAAGTGTTTGCGGCCGCGAAACCTCGCTCAAATAGAGACTGCGAGTGAATATAAGAGGGGTGGACGTCACGGTGAGTCAGGACAGTATCGTTGAAAAACGTGTATTCTAATGACATTTTGGTGTCTTTGGTGTTTTGTTGTACCGCTAGCTATCATATGTGACTCTGTTCCACACAGACGCATATTATATAATTAACATTACATTTAGTCTGACTCTGTTCCACACAGATACATATTGTGAACCTGGCTGAACTACATGCATGCAGAACGGCTACTTTCAAAATGCCTCCTTCTTATACAGTATAGGTGACAATTTGGCCAATGTTTGACCATTTGTTTAATGGTATTTAGAAATGCGCAGCTGCGGGGGCACGGTGGCACAGTTGGTAGTGCTGTCGCCTCACAGCTAGAAGGTCCTGGGTTTGATTCCCGCTCGGGACGCTGTGGGTGCTGGCGGCGTGTTTCCTCCTCCGCGTCATCAGTGCCCATACCCGAGGCAGGGTTGGCGAAAGGGCCTTTCTGTGTGGAGTTTGCATGTTCTCCCCGTGTCCCCTAGAGTAGGTAGGTACCCTCACAAAAAACATGCAGTAGTCCTGGTCTCTAAACTGCCTCCCCCTGGCCAGCCGGGGCGCCTGATGGAGGGGAAAGGAATTGGTTGGAATAACATGTTCCTTCCACGCGCTACGTCAACCAGGGAAACTCCCCCTGTCAGGTGTAAAGGAGCAACTTGGACACTCAGGCATGAAGGAAGCATGAGTTCAAGTCCGTTGCTCTCCCCATGTCCCCCATATATGTGGACTAGGTTGGCGGAGGGTGTGTAGAGCCCAGGATCACATTAGATAATTGACACAGGGGTGAAAAATGGGTTACAAAATCGTGGGATAAAAATGATAGAAAAAAAAGGAATGCGCAGCTGCACTCTGTATAGCCTACACACTTGCATGCTGGTTTGTTTACTGTTTTGTGAGAAAGCCATGTTTAGCACATTAATTGATTCTCTGCCAAGGACGTATTTTGACATATGTTGTGTGTTTTCAGCGCTCTTCGCTAACCTCATCAGTCACCGCCGTTTGACTCTCATTGAAACACTCTACTACAGTGGTTTTTAACCAGTTTCATTTCAAGGAGTCAAGGGCTGGGTTTCCCAAACGCATATGGTGTAAGACTTGTAGTGCTGCACATGCTCAGATGCTCATCTAGGTCGCACACAGAAGCCTGTGAACATAGACATTTCGTGCATAGATGTGCCACGCAATGGTAGGCTCAGGCCTCAGGCCTGGTATGGTAGGCCTCAGGTCTACCATTCTGAAATTTAATTTAATATTTGGACTGCTGGACAGCTGACAGTAGGCTCTCTTTACTCTTAATATATATATATATATATATATATATATATATATATATATATATTAAGAGTAAAGAGAGCCTACTGTCAGCTGTCCAGCCTACCATTGCGTAAATGTCTATGTTCACAGGCTTCTGTGTGCGGCCTAGAGGAGCATCTGAGCATGTGCAGCACTACAAGTCTTACACCATATGCGGAAAAAAAGAAAAGAAGAAGCGCTACGTGGGTCCTTTATATGTAGAGAGAACTGTTGACAGGTGCTCTTTGGAGACGGTTTCATATAGCAAAGCACAAGAGTTCTTAAAAAGTTCTATACCTTGAGTCAATGTCACTGTGGAAGGAGATATAAGGTGGCGAACTTAAAGGACCACTTCACCACTTTTCAACTTCTCTTCCTATAATTGGTCCTAACTAATGTTCATGATAAAATACCACAATTGTTTCCTACTCAGTATGTGTCTCATAGGAAGCCTGTGGGCAGTTCAGAAACCCATCCACCAGTGACATCATCGATGGTGAATCCAAGCTAATAGAAACGGCAGGCTTTCTTTTCCTGAAAAGTTGCAATGCAAAAGTTGAAGCCATCGTTCTCACGATAATACAAATCTAAATATATTTTAAAAACAAATCTTGTTAAAAAAAAAATCTGCCTAATGATGATGTCACTCAGTGATGTAAATAGGTTTTCAATGTAATGGGTCCCGGTCCAGACCCCCAGGAATGCGTGTGGCGGTCCCTCTACTGTACCCTCTACATTTTTTTTTATAAAAAAAAAATATATATAAAAATATCAAATAAGCCTATACAGTATATGTTTTTATGTAGGCTAGTAGTATTAGCAAGCAGTAAGAAATACTAATAGTGGGCAACAGTGGATTTAACATAGCTTAATATACCAACCAAAAGTTGTTTGCAGTTGCAATTATTGTTCTTTGCCAAAATGCAAATAGGCTTGCCATTGTGGATGTAAAATAATTTCTTTGGAAAAGTGGAACTTAGAAGTCACTTGAGTCCCTGTCTACAGGGAAGAATGCCCTGCCCTACACAGTACACACACATACACACAAGACAAGAGACAAAAGAGAAGCGTTTATACAGCTGCCATTAATAGTGCCGTTGATTGCCAAGTCAAGTCAAGTCAGGGGTCAGGGTCAACGAGGCTCGTTAACCAGCTGATTCATATTTGCGTTGAAAGCGCATCCACCGCATAGAGTATAGGGGAATCAAGGGGATCCACCGAGCTCAAAGCATGTTGGAGTGACAAGCGAGCGGAGCAACACACTAAAATCGGTCGTGGATTTATTTTGGCCGGTCAATTTGAGATGAAAAGGTTAGTACTAGCAGACCTGTATATGTATAACGATCAATATTATTCCAGAGTGGTCCAAGAAATACGTTTAAGACGATCGAGGGCTCATCATGTCGTGTCTCTCTCTCTCTCTCTCTCTGTGTGTGTGTGTGTGTGTGTGTGTGTGTGTGTGTGTGTGTGTGTGTGTGTGTGTGTGTGTGTGTGTGTGTGTGTGTGTGTGTGTGTGTGTGTGTGTGTGTGTGTGTGTGTGTGTGTGTGTGTGTGTGTGTGTGTGTGTGTGTGTGTGTGTGTGTGTGTGTGTGTGTGTGTGTGTGTGTGTGTGTGTGTGTGTGTGTGGTGACCGAAAGAGTGCTAGACTTCCACGTGGAACAGTGTGACCGAAAGAGTGCTAGACTTGTAGAACAGTGTGTGACCGAGAGAGTGCCATAGTCTTCAGTGCAGCCAGGACGCAGAGGACTTTGTTGTAATGCGTCCCATAACTATAAAGTGCGTTTTGGGACGCAAAACGCACCCTATTTACATCACTGGTCACTGGTGGAAGGGTGTCCGAACTGCCCAAAGCCCTCCTATGAGACACAGACTGAGTAGGAAAAAATGGTGGTTTTTTATCATGAACATTAGTGAGGACCAATTATATGAAGAGATGTTGAAAAGTGGTGAAGTGGTCCTTTTAAAAGGGGGTCCAAGGCAGCTCTGTCCAGTAGAAGTAGAAAAATCCTTTATTTCATTAATTAGTTAAATATTAAAAACAAGAGTTAAAAACACGACCAACGCGTTTCGGCCTGCATGGGCCTTCATCAGGGTCAACTGATATGATACACCATATGCGTTTGGGAAACCCAGCCAATGACCATTATTACTTGCGCAAGCAGAGTGTGCAAGTAATGTTATCAGTCAGGTGCTACGATGCGCGCGTTCGGGGCCAGCACATGTTATGACGTCATATGCTGGCCCCAAGCTGACCGTGCAGGTATGTTTTCCGGTATCCTACGAAGCATATGTCCCATGACGTGATGAAGATATGTACCAATGTCCCTTAGAATGCACGTGAAATTATGTCATACGGACATACGGAAAATGACCGCGCAGGTATGCTTTCCGTGAACCGTGATGAAGATTATGTTCCAACGCCAGGGTATAATTGGTTGACGATGGTGCCGTAATGATGATATGTTTCAGTGTCAAGTACATACGCATCAAACCACCCAGCTAATCACATTATACCACTATACCACTCAAACTACATATACATACATATAGACATATACACATATATGGACATATGAGCATATGACGTGATGAATATATGTACCAATGCCAGGGTATAATTAGTTATCGATGGTGACGTAACCATGACATGTTTCAATGTCGGGTGGACTAAAGGTAATGCCCCTATGTATACATGTATGTATGTAATCTGACACCACTGCCATAACAGGCATAAGTAATCATTACCATACTTCAAAATACTACTTTTTCTCCTCCAAAAGCAAGGTACGTAGTAAATAGCTAAACCTAATAATTCAATATTGCAAACGTTCCTTCACAGAGAGGCTGAGATTTGAAAGTTTGTAGCGGTCTACAGTACTTGCACGCTCTGCTTGCGCACTAGTACTTGTGTGCAACAAGCAAGTAGGCACTCGACAGAGTGCAGTTCTAGTTTTTTCTGCTTTTGATCCACGGACCACCATTTGATGACATTAAGCCTCTCCGACCCAACCAAAACAAATTAATTTGTTGTCGTTGAGCTGCAATTTGTAAAAATGGCAAAATATGACTCCTAACGTTGTTGAAGTGGGACTCATAAAATGTCCCTGGGACTCATCTAAATGACCATCCCTGCATCCCGGGACTCATTACATTGAAAACCTATTTACATCACTGCCTTACGGAGGGCTTGCCGCTGCCATGTTAGAGGATGTTCTGTAGAAACGGCTCCCCCTAGAGGATGTTCTGTAGAAACGGCTTCCCCTCCACTCCCACGTTAGAGGATGTTCTGTAGAAACAGCTCCCCCTAGAGGATGTTCTGTAGAAACGGCTCCCCCTCCACTCCCACGTTAGAGGATGTTCTGAAGTATTCAGGGCAGCCACATATTTCAAAGACCTCTGTGTAAGTTGTGTGAGGTCACAATTTGGTCACAAATTTCACCATAACACGGCCATGCTGGAGTGATAGAGTGTGAGTGAGCGAGTGTGAGAGGTTTTGGATTGTGGAATTTGGCCTTTTGTCTCTGCGTTTTGTGTCGTTCCACTTCCAGGGTTGGCCATAGGGTGGCGCTTTTCAACTGACCCTAAACATTGAAGGCATGGTCGCTTTGACAAAAAAAAAATATATATATTTTATTTTTTGCTAAAGCACAGAGAAAGGCTCCGCGGTTAACAATTTAAGGGCCCCAGACGGAGATCACCGTCAAGTTCAAGTGCACGGTCAGTTGCCCGAGACGGAGATTGATAAAAACGACGGAGATTAATGATATCAAAACCGGTCGCATTGCTACACAGCCTAGGAACGCTTGTTGCCCAATCCTCGGTGTTGTACAACAGTGACACGTCATCGAAAATGTTCCCTGCCTGTTTAGCGGACGACAACGGAAATCTTAAAACGTTCATAACTCGCGATCTAAATCATCCCGTCTAATTATGAAAAAAGATCCTGTGTTAGAAGGCGCTCCGCGGTCTAGATTTATTCTGACCTGTCACGATTTCACATTTAACCCATTTTTGGCGGGAACCCTTTTTGGTGTTTAAAGCATTTATGCTTTAGCTATTGAAAAATAGCAGATCTACAAGCAGCTTTTCAGATGGGGGTCGGCGGCCAAATACATATAATTCTTGGGGTTCTTGACATGAAATATTGAGCACCACTGACATAGAAACATGAGGTATTTCAGATGATTTAGAAGACATTTTTTTAATCAGGCCTAAATCGGTTAAAGGAGCATACCACTCATTTTCAACATTTTGCTATGGTGAATCACATCTTGATGACATCATCAAGATGTGATTCATCATGTTAATGATTTTTTTCGGACCTCCAGTTCTAGGTATATTAATGACATAGTAAAATGTTGAAAATGAGTGGTATGCCCCTTTAAATATACAAAGGAATCACAAAAATATGAAATGACACATTTAATATTTATTTCAATATTTTTCCCTATCAATTTTTGAAAAATGTATGGACATTTTTCAACATGGAAACGATTGCCAATTATTTAACTAGTATAACTACACAACTAGTATAACTACATAATTATACTACTTTAGTTAATTAATTAACGATTTATGTAAAAAAAAAAAGTGATTATCTCAAATAATTGCGGCGATTATGTAATAATTGTGACAGGCTTAGTTACTACTTTAAAGCTAAGGGAAAAACGGAACATTGCTGGCAGGGGGTGACATATTTATTAATTTACACTTAACCCTGTGGCAGGTTAAAACTAACCTGTGGCTTCCTGTGAGGTTAGGTTTAGGGTTGGGTTTTGGGTAGAGTGTGTCAAGGGTGACGTAACGATGAGCTATAGTTGTTATGTCACCCCCCCTATCTATAAGGTGCTTCGCACAGTGGCGTGCACAGATAGACGCCCTTTTGGCAATGTGCCCTTTTGAACCCCCCCCCTTTTTTTGTACAGTGTACACTGTACAGTATGTGGACCATGGTGACATTGATCAATTCTTGATGGAAAGCTTCCAATATTATTTAGGCCCCAAAATCTAAAAATCTCACACTATTAAGGCAACCGGCAGGTTCCACGCGCTGCACAAGGGGCCCTTTTTTCACTTGATCACCTACCCCTCTAAAAGTCTATGCACGCCACTGGCTTCGCACCAGCGTCTTCCTTGGATGGATTAATAATGATATCAGTAATAATATCAGTTACTTCGAGTTGCTCTTTTAAAGTCGCCAATTGGCGTAGCCCTACGGCAATTGCGCTTTTATAGTGCATTCGATCGATCAAGTCATAATGCTACTTACGTTAGCATCGGGTTGCTAGCTGCTGTTGTCATAACACTGGGTCGCGCCATCTTAGATCCTCACAACATAAACACCCCTTCTATCTGTTTCTTTCAATCGCCTGTATCTCCTATGTCTTGTCCCAGGTGGCATTTTTGGTCAAAACAAGGTTTATTCCACGGCAGGGAGCCGGCGATGTGAAGCCCTCCACTGCACCGGATTTAGCTCCGTTTGCTACAGAGGACCTGGCCATGCATCGTCCTATACTTCCTATTTTATGATCAGTATCGGAAGTCTGGAAATGTGGCTTTTCATAATAAGAGCTAAACTGGGAAAAAGCCTGGCGTGAATTATATCATAATTTGTCAATAAATGCTAGCGCTGTAAGTGTTAACCTGCCACACATGTCAGGAGCCACGGGTGAGTTTTAACCCGGCCACGGGTTAGTTGTAACTGGCCATGCATATCGGGAGCCACGGGTGAGTTAGACGAGAAAAGATTCTACAAATGCCTTCTAAATCCTGACAGTTTTCTGAAAAAACAATTTCTATGTCAGTCGTTCTTAAACATTTTCATGTCAAGGACCCCTAAGAATATAGGTAATTGGCCGCCGACCCCCATCTGAAAATATGTTGTTCCAGGGACCCCCCCCTCCCCCCCAGTAAGCAAAGATTTGAGTTAAAAACTCTCTCTGAAAGAATATATATTCAAAGATTTGCAACACATTTTCACGATAAAAAAAAAAAAAAAAAAGATCTACAAGCTCGTAGCGCGGCACTCCGCGCTATGAGCTTGTAGATCTGCTATTTTTCAATAGCTAAGGTAGATTACAACTAACTCGGCCACGGGTTATAGTTGTCACTGGCCATGCATATTATCACAAGCGATGGTGTTGTCGGACTAAATGCCCGTCGGACTGTTGCATCGTGTCTAACCAACACATGCACCGTGGCCTGAGTGCAGTCATAACAGGCTGAGAGAGAGGCTGCTCACGGTCACACAGTCTGGATCGTGTCAGTGTCATCCGGCCTCTCACACCGATGCGGCGAGCGAGTCCCTGTGGCACTTTAATCATAGCTTGTGTTGCTGCGATGGCTTTACATCCACTACAAACAGACAGATTAAACCCTCAAATGGACATGACGCATGCTATGTATGCAGCAGCCACGCTACTACTGGGGGACATAGTTTAGATTTTTTTTAACCAGTGGTCCGGGGACCACCAGTGGTCCTTGAGGTGGGTTCCATGTGGTCCCCAGCTAAATTATGGAGTTGGTAACCAAATGGACCCTTGTAGATCTTTAACTCTTGAGAGCATAGCATAGCACCAAAAGGTGGAAATAGCCAAAAGTGCACGTGTGGATATATTGTGGCCCTTTGGATTGAGAGTGGAAATATTGTGGCCCTCTGGATTGAAAGTGGAAATATTGTGGCCCTCTGGAGTGAGTGTGGAAATATGGTGGCTCTCTGGAGTGAGTGTGGAAATATAGTGATGGATGGATGGATGGATAGATGGATAGATCATTCAACGGATAAAAAAAAAAACACACACACCAAATTTCCCCACTTACAAAATAATCACACCCGTGTGAAGTGAGGTGGCGCTCTTATCATCGTACATCATCATGACATAAAATAGACACTATGCCTATAGAGCGTCGCAGTCCCGCCCCCTCGAGAGACCCGAAAAATAAATCCCTGTTCATTTTCCTCATAGACTTTTCAGAAAGTATTTATTTAAAGACGTTTACGCCGCGGACAAAGCCAACTCTTGTCGTGACAAATCATGACAATAAACACAATGTTTTGGGCCAAACAAAGAATTAGAAAGTCGAAGAAAACGGCAGGTTACAACACTTTTTGTTGTTTTTCTAATTTGTAATTATTTGTTTGGTCCAAAATATTGTGTTTGTTGTCATGATTTGTCACGACTCGAGTTGGCTTTGTACGACGCTTAAAAGGTCTTTAAATAAATACTTTTTGAAATGTCTATGGGAAAAATGCATTGGGATTCATTTCCT
>NC_136810.1:23183278-23203278 GCF_951216825.1 Electrona antarctica
TAACTTACTCTACCATACAGATTAACTTACTCTACCATACAGATTAACTTACTCTACCATACAGATTTAACCTACTAATTTACTCTACCATACAGATTAACTTACTCTACCATACAGATTAATTTACTCTACCATACAGATTAATTTACTCTACCATACAGATTAATTTACTCTACCATACAGATTAATTTACTCTACCATACAGATTTAACCTACTAACTTACTCTACCATACAGATTAATTTACTCTACCATACAGATTAATTTACTCTACCATACAGATTAATTTACTCTACCATACAGATTAATTTACTCTACCATACAGATTAATTTACTCTACCATACAGATTAATTTACTCTACCATACAGATTTAACCTACTAACTTACTCTACCATACAGATTAATTTACTCTACCATACAGATTTAACCTACTAATTTACTCTACCATACAGATTAACTTACTCTACCATACAGATTAATTTACTCTACCATACAGATTAATTTACTCTACCATACAGATTTAACCTACTAACTTACTCTACCATACAGATTAATTTACTCTACCATACAGATTAATTTACTCTACCATACAGATTAATTTACTCTACCATACAGATTAATTTACTCTACCATACAGATTAACTTACTCTACCATACAGATTAATTTACTCTACCATACAGATTAACTTACTCTACCATACAGATTAATTTACTCTACCATACAGATTAACTTACTCTACCATACAGATTTAACCTACTAATTTACTCTACCATACAGATTAACTTACTCTACCATACAGATTTAACCTACTAACTTACTCTACCATACAGATTTAACCTACTAATTTACTCTACCATACAGATTAATTTACTCTACCATACAGATTTAACCTACTAATTTACTCTACCATACAGATTCATTTACTCTACCATACAGATTTAACCTACTAACTTACTCTACCATACAGATTAACTTACTCTACCATACAGATTAACTTACTCTACCATACAGATTAACTTACTCTACCATACAGATTTAACCTACTAACTTACTCTACCATACAGATTAACTTACTCTACCATACAGATTAACTTACTCTACCATACAGATTAACTTACTCTACCATACAGATTTAACCTACTAACTTACTCTACCATACAGATTAACTTACTCTACCATACAGATTAACTTACTCTACCATACAGATTAACTTACTCTACCATACAGATTTAACCTACTAACTTACTCTACCATACAGATTAACTTACTCTACCATACAGATTAATTTACTCTACCATACAGATTAACTTACTCTACCATACAGATTAACTTACTCTACCATACAGATTTAACCTACTAACTTACTCTACCATACAGATTAACTTACTCTACCATACAGATTAACTTACTCTACCATACAGATTAACTTACTCTACCATACAGATTTAACCTACTAACTTACTCTACCATACAGATTAACTTACTCTACCATACACATCATCTTTAACCTACTAACTTACTCTACCATACAGATTTAACCTACTAACTTACTCTACCATACACATCATCTTTAACCTACTAACTTACTCTACCATACAGATTTAACCTACTAACTTACTCTACCATACAGATTTAACCTACTAACTTACTCTACCACAGATTTAACCTACTAACTTACTCTACCATACAGATTTAACCTACTAACTTACTCTACCATACAGATGTAACCTACTAACTTACTCTACCATACAGATTTAACCTACTAACTTACTCTACCATACACATCATCTTTAACCTACTAACTTACTCTACCATACAGATTTAACCTACTAACTTACTCTACCATACAGATTTAACCTACTAACTTACTCTACCACAGATTTGACAAAATATCATTTTTATTCACAAGTGCATAATGAGCTTTATACAATTTGTATTT
This sequence comes from Electrona antarctica, assembly GCF_951216825.1. NCBI lineage: Eukaryota > Metazoa > Chordata > Actinopteri > Myctophiformes > Myctophidae > Electrona > Electrona antarctica. Next base: position 23,185,219 of record NC_136810.1, read on the forward strand.
GTTCTCCCTGCTCCTCTATTTTTTTTTTAACTCTTTATTTTTTGAATTTTTGAATATGCAAGAGACACAAAAGACAAACAAGGCATACATTAAAACAAAAACATCAACAGAAGAAACAATAATAATAAAAACAAACAAACAAACAAACAAACAAATGAGGTCATGGGATGTACAGCAACAAGCAACAACAATACATATTACAGACTTTTGGATTAATTGACAACCGGAAAGACACAGCCCATATTCACTCCATATCCGCCCCCCCAGCTAAATACACTATCCATTTCTCCCATCTTCTTTCACCCAGCTCTTTTTGCAGTCTTAAAGAATAGGTCATCTGTTCTAGGAGATGTAGTTGTTTCACAATGTTGATAAATAGGTCAGCAGTAGGACAATTCTTTTGTAACCAATTTCTTGTAATAGCTTTTTTGCTTGCTACAAGTAAAATCTTAAGTAAGTAGGAGTCATCCTGATTTAGCCCATCTGGGAGTTGTCCCAGGTACAAAGATGTGAATTCCCTGCTCCTCTATTGACACATTTAGTTCCTGGTAGGACCACTGCTGCTTCATAACTGGTTCTGTCTAGTGATGGGAGCTTAATCGGCAAATCGGAACGATTAATTAATCGTTCCGATTAATCGGTCTGTCTTCACAGATAAACAAGCCCAAAGTAACAGCTTGAACAGATCTACAAGCTCACAATATTAAATATAAAGGTATTCAAGTTAAATCTGACTTGCCTAAGCCTGCAGTGCAGACACCCTGTTACTTGTATTTTTCAGAATGGATATAATTATTATAATTTTTAATACAGAATGAGATCATATCGACATCGGTAATATCGGTTATCGGCCATAACGGCAATTCATTTTTTATCGGATATCGATATTGGCCAAAATGTCTCATCGGCACATCCCTACTTCTGTCTGAAGGTCAAACTTAAATGTCTCCCCTGAGCAAGCAGGCCTGCTCTACTGGCTCAGTGGGAGGAATTTCAGCACTCTTGCAGGCGACCACGGTTCGAATCTCGGGTAGGACATGCAGAGTTAGAAATTGCAGCTTTAATACTAACAATATAATAATAACAAGTACACAAGCAAACGGTATGTAGGTGTTTGGTTTGCACACGTTCAAAACGTCAGCTGTGCTGTCCACGCCTCTCCCTTCTCCCCCAGCGCTCTGAGTCCGTCCGTCCGTCTGTCCGTCTTGAGGTCTGGGGACTGTGGAAGTGCATGCAGACCTCAAGGGCCGGTTTGTTTACGCAACAGAGGCAGGGTCCGTGTGTTTCTGCAAAACGTGCCGGTTGTCACCCGGGAGTGAGGAGAGAGAATGCTGAGAAACCCAGATTGATTGGTGACAGCCTTCTCTTACACAAACGCACACATACTCTCTGTCTGTCTCTCTCTCTCTCTCTCTCTCTCTCTCCTCTATCTGTCCCTCGCTGTCCCCCACACCCAAATCCCTGTCCAGCCATGTCATACTGTATATATATATAAGGCAGTGACATTTCCTGTGAAGTGGCAGGCGTCGCGAGAGTTTACAGCCAGTGACTCATAAAACCACACACATGCACACCAAGAATGAGAGGGAAAAGGTCATGCCGCCTCTCCCCGGGTCTAATCACCCACTCTCACTGAGTAGCTCGCTCGCTCACTCACACTTGTGAGATGGTGCACCGAGAGTGCTGATTGGTTTCTGTCTGTTGGGGCACAAGTCTTGTTTGTGTTTGTGTGTGTGTGTCTGCGTGTGCGCATGCGTGTGTGCGCATGTGCATGCGTGTGTGTGTTGGAAAACTAAAAAGTATATATATCGGATTTGTGAGCATGCGATATTTAGTAGTTGACCGCTTTGGGTCAGGTGGCACATACACACACACACACACGGCACATCCAAACACACACACATACCCACTCCTGTCGTCTGAACATGTGGCGTAATCAGTGGCCTTATCAGGGGAGCTGTATGGCTGGAACAGGCTCATTACCTTCTCCCTGTGCCTTCTTAAGAGGGGGAATTGGCCGAGACGAGAGGCCGACACTCCCTTCTACCCCCTCATAACACAGTCTACTTAACTGTGTGTGTGTGTGTGTGTGTGTGTGTGTGTGTGTGTGTGTGTGTGTGTGTGTGTGTGTGTGTGTGTGTGTGTGTGTGTGTGTGTGTGTGTGTGTGTGTGTGTGTGTGTGTGCGCTCGTGCGTGTGTGTGTGTGTGTGTGTGTGTGTGCGTGCGTGTGTGTATGCACCTACCGTATATGCCAGGTTGAAAGTGGCCAAGTGCTTGGTGTGGATGCGTACTTTGGGGTCCATAACCTGCCCAGTCAGGCCAGGTCTTGAGGATTCCAGACCAGACCAGACCTGAGCAGACCATCCACTTTACGGAGCTGGGGTTAGTGAGGATTAAGTATTAAGAGCCACAGCTGCTGCCTAGACTCCTGGAGCTCCGCACTGGGCCAACCGCGGCCTGATAATAGTGTTTGTTTAGCCATTAGTCAGGCCCTGCTTAGCAGCTCTCCCCCTCTGGCGAGGCTTGGACTGAGACGACACCGGGATGATGGATGGAAACTGTATAGATATAGAGGGGATGAGCAGAGGGGATGAGTGGAAGTGGATGGACAGCGAGGTGTGATTTATGGAGAATATGTATATATACGTGGGAGAGCTGGGGGGGTGTGGGGGTTGGGGGGGGCTTCCTCTAACATTCACTTAGATGCTTGAGGCGACTCGCAACTATACAAAATACTGGAGATGTATATATGGAAATACTGGAGATGTATATTCACTAATAAGCTCCCAGCTTCCGCCTATACCTTTTCGATCATGTCAAATGAGTTTAAAACATGATTCATCCTGTAATGTACTAACGGCATAAGATCGAAATAAACCATATATATGACTCGGCACTCATCAGAGGCCCTTTACCCGTCGTGTGATTAGCTTTTCCTCACTAGGCTAATTACAAGTATAGCGCAGTCCATTTATTTTCGTGCGCGGTGGCAGATCGACACTTTCTTGTAAATGCTATTCTGTTTTTTTATGAGGTCGTTCTACGGGCTTTTTTTAACCGTTTGCCATTTACTTTTCAGGTTGACCTTTTCCTAGGCTGGGTAAACGCTGGGACCATGGGATGTTAGTCATTTCTATCATCACCTGCGTCTATGGCTGATGCTTATTATGTGTCACCTACAGAAGCCACTCTCTGAATCCCCTTCAGGAGTGACAGCTCGCACAAAGGAGCTATTGAAACTTGTCACTTGTGTGTGTGTGAAACTTGTTACGTGTGTGTGTGTGTGTGTGTGTGTGTGTGTGTGTGTGTGTGTGTGCGTGTGCGTGTGTGTGTGTGCGCATGCGTGTGTTTGATGGTTGTTCCCCCCCATGTCTTTCTGACTGTATCCCTTTCACTGTCTGTCTGGTACTCACTCTTCTCTCTACCTCAAACTCTCTCTCTGGCCTCTCTCTCTGCCTCTCTCTCTCTCTGCCTCTCTCTCTCACTCTCCCCTTTTCTCTCTATCTCTCTCCCCTTCTTTCACTCTCTCTCTCCCCTCTGTAGCCATGTCTCATCCATCCTTCTCCTGTCCTCCAGTCCCTACGGTCACCTCTCTGTCCTACTGAGTTAGCTCTCACAAGCTCTGGACAAAGCACAAAGCTTCTATATCGCACAGCCGCAGACAATGAACCCTCTCACATGGTGTGGCCTATCCAAGACAACATGGCACTCCGCTGGAGTTTAGGGATGGGCTACTATAAACACTGGAATGGGAGGGGAGGGGGATTAGCAGCTTGAGGATTGGCTTACGGCCCCCCAAAGCCACTGGTTGTATCTAGTTTGTGTAACTTGTGCAAACTCCTCTAATAGGACGACAGGTCAATCTAAGACGAGACCAGTAATGCCACTTGGAGCCAATGCAAAGTGGGCCGGGGAGACTAAAGCACATTACGCCACACCTTCATGGCTCATTGGCATTTATGCTGGCAGAGTGAAATCATTATAAGCAATAAGGTGTGTAATGGATTCTTTCCAACCAGTCGGTCTGCCTGCCTGCCTGTCTGATTTCTTAATTGTGTGTGTGTGTGTGTGTGTGTGTGTGTGTGTGTGTGTGTGTGTGTGTGTGTGTGTGTGTGTGTGTGTGTGTGTGTGTGTGTGTGTGTGTGTGTGTGTGTGTGTGTGTGTCAGAGACATGACGATACTGGATGTGTGGGTGCAAGTATTTACTGTGTTGCAACCAGTTGAAGGTAAAATTGTGCCATATTTGAGGATTTGGCAGGTTGGAGCTCAGCGAGAAAGCTGACATGCACGCGGCAATGACCCAATACACCCCCCCCCCCCCCCCCCCCCCCCCACACCAACACCACCGTTGATACGTGCGCTGCACGTGCGCTAGCTCTCGGCGATGCCGGCGTTTAATCAGGTTCCCTCCGTCCACCAGCTGTGTCCACACTGGAAAACAGCCACTCCTGTCCTACTGGAGAGCTACTGGGGGGGGGGGGGGGGGGGGTTAGGAGGGGGGTTAGGAGGCAGTTAGCACAAGCTCTCAGGCTAACCAGAGAGAGAGAGAGAGAGAGGAGGATCTGTGTTTGTGTGATAACAAAAAAAGGTCACAATTCGTTTTGATTGATTGATTGAATATAGAGATATTCAAAGATGTATATAGCAAAGAAAAAGGGTAATCATGCACGGGAAAAAAGCCACAAAACAGCACAGCAATTGGCCCGCTGTGCGCCAATTGTGTGCAAATAACGAGACACTTTGTGCAGCTCGCAGAATGGTTCTATTTTCTCAGCGTTGACATGCACCGTCGTATTGAAGCACATTGCCGTTAGGCCTACACACAGAGAAATAACCGGGGCGGTTCTGTACCCCAAAAGGTACAAAGGGCTTGTCACCCCCGGAGTACCCTAGTAGAGTACAGAAATGTACCTTTGGTATTGGTACATTGGTGTACCCTTCTTGGTTGTACCTCTAAATAACATTCCTGTACCCCTAGTGACAACTTTGTACCTTTGCCTATATCACTAAAAGAACATATCTGTACCCCTATAGTGACAACATTGTACCTCAAAAAGAACATTTATGTACCCCTATATGGACAACATTGTACCTCTAAAACAACATTTATGTACCCCTATAGTGACAACATTGTACCTCTAAAATAACATTTATGTACCCCTTTAGTGACAACATTGTACCTCTAAAAGAACATTTATGTACCCCTATACAGACAACATTGTACCTCTAAAAGAACATTTATGTACCCCTATAGTGACAACATTGTACCTCTAAAAGAATATTTCTGTACCCCTATAGTGACGACATTGTACCTCTAATATAATATTTCTGTACCCCTATAGTGACAACATTGTACCTCTAAAATAACATTTCTGTACCCCTATAGTGACAACATTGTACCTCTAAAATAGCAATGCTGTACCCCTACTGGCAACAATGTACCTTTATGTACAAATACAAAATGGATTCAGAAACATGAACAACATTCAATAACTTTTTATTTGTCCCAAAGTGCAAGTCAATAACTTATGGTTGTGCAACAACCTAGTGCAAAATGGTACTTAATACCTTGAGGTAGGTGCAACATGTACTTGAGGACAACATTAAGTGCAAACATGAATGAATTAGTACAATTCCCACAGCGCTTATGGGCGACTCACACGGTCGCAACAGATTGATGCATGCTTGTTGTATGAGATGTATAGCTGATGCAAGCTCGCAATGCATTTCCAATGGGAGTCACATGGTTTGACACAACATTTGTGTTGTATGAGGTGGAGGGGGGCAGTCGAAACACAGCCGAAAGCCACACAACAGCTTGTAGTCCAAAATGTTGTATCAAACCATGTGACTTCCATTGGAAATGCATTGGGGCGGCCAGGACACTTACATCTAGCATGCATCAATGTTGTGTGTGAGTGAGGCCTTACACAACACAAGATCAACAGTCTTGCATTGCTGAAACGCTGGGGGAAATTGTACTAAATTCTGTGACATCTGGCTATTCTGCACACGAACAACCTAGTGCACTTGTGAATAATACTCTTAAAGGACCACTTCACCACTTTTCAACTTCTCTTCCTATAATTGGTCCTAACTAATGTTCATGATAAAATACCACAATTTTTCCCTACTCAGTCTGTGTCTCATAGGAAGGCTGTGGGCAGTTCAGAAACCCATCCACCAGTGACATCATTGATGGTGAATCCAAGCTAATAGAAACGGCAGGCTTTCTTTTCCTGAAAAGTTGCAATTCAAAAATTGAAGCCATCGTTCTCACGATAATAAAAATCTTGTTTAAAAACAAATCTGCCTAATGATGATGTCACTGGTGGACGGGTGTCCGAACTGCCCAAAGCCCTCCTATGAGACACAGACTGAGTAGGAAAAAATGGTGGTGTTTTATCATGAACATTAGTGAGGACCAATTATAGGAAGAGAAGTTGAAAAGTGGTGAAGTGGTCCTTTAAGGTTCTGTGCAACATGTACTCGAGTACAACATTTAGTGCACACATGTAAAACTATATAAAAAAATAAAATACAACATGAATGAGTACAATTCCCCCAGCACTTATACAACACAAGACTGATGCATCGAGCCTGTTGAGCCGTTCATTAACAGTCTTGCATTGCTGAAACGCTGGGGGAAATTGTACTCAATTCTGTGATATCTGGCTATTCTGCACACAAACAACCTAGTGCAAAATACTCAGAGCACTTGTGAATAATACTCTTAAGGTTCTGTGCAACATGTACTTGAGTACAACATTTAGTGAACACATGTAAAACTATATAAAAAAAATACAATACATACAACATGAATGAGTACAATTCCCCCAGCACTTATACAACACAAGACTGATGCATCGAGCCTGTTGAGCTGTTCATTAACAGTCTTGCATTGCTGAAACGCTGGGGGAAATTGTACTCAATTCTGTGACATCTGGCTATTCTTCCCACAAACAACCTAGTGCAAAATACTCAGAGCACTTGTGAATAATACTCTTAAGGTTTTGTGCAACATGTACTTGAGTACAACATGAATGAGTACAATTCCCCCAGCAATTATAAAACACAAGACTGACGCATCGAGCCTGTTCAGCTGTTCATTAACAGTCTTGCATTGCTGAAACGCTGGGGGAAATTGTACTCAATTCCGTGACAACATCCAGCTAGTCTACAAATTCCTTTCAAAAGATCTATACAAAATGTTTCAAAGCAACATACAAATTATCGTCCACTGAATATGTGTCAAGCGATGTGTGGTCCAATTCGTCTCCAGGTTTGAGCAACATCCAGTCACTGTCTACTTTTACATGATAGGCATGAAAATGTGAGTCAAAGGACAATGGAAGCAACATTTTACTGCCAAGCACCCACATGGTATCAATGTTAAGAATGTATTTGATCTGTACAAATACAGGAATTCTTTCAACATGTAAAAGGTCTAATGTCAGTACATCTCCAACTGCATACTTGATGTTGTCTAAAGTTACTGCAGAGACACGTTGACTGACTTTGTCCTCTAATTCTGTAGCTCTGAAGTTAAACGTATCATTTGTTTTTAGAGCAGTCTGAAGAGTAATGGGTAGAGACAAAAATGGTGTGCTGACACTTTTACCAGGCACCTTTTCAAAATCCCCCAACATGTTGGCAGCTGAAAATTCCCAACATTGCTTGAACTGGTGACGATTGCTTAGTGTCATAGCTATGTTTACAAAGTTTCGAGTGTTCTTAGCCAGGTTCTTAAAATATTGATGTTTTCCTTCAAATCTCATACACCAAAGAGAACGGAGGGGACCATACATTAACATAAGTCTTGGATAATGTATAAGAAAATGACATTTAGGTGTTAGAACATTTCCAAATTCCGCTTTCATCTCAGAAAGGAATTCATGAATAAGTAACTGCAGACATGCTAGGTCATCTTTCCGCACCTTAGCTGCCATGACAACATCTGCAATACTTCGCAATAATAAGAACACATGCCAGTAACTGCTGCCAGGAGGAACACGGTGCCCCATTAGAAAAGGCAATAATCTGAAAAGACACCATTTTTGAGTAGCAGATCCTACAATGCCTGAAGTTTGGAGTCGTTCAGACAAAGGCACAGGCTTATTAGCCTTGTCATTCTGACCTATACTGATTTTTTTAAGCTCTTCATTTAGCTCAGTTATACTGATATGCTTTTTTCTCTGCGCCTCGCAAATAACATGCTTCATTGTCAGTGGAACAACTCCCTCCAACATATCATGCATGATGTCTGGGGGCAAAGACTTGGTCACATCAAAATAACCTAGTGAATCAAAATAACTATTGCCTTTTACACCATACACAGCTACATTGTTCTTGTTCTGCTGGACACACTGGAGATGATATTTGTGGACTTCAGTGTTTCTCAGAACAAAATCATCTTCTTGGAATGTGTCATTGATTTCCGCATGAGTTGCCATACAGTTACGACAAATTCTACCCGAGCTAAAACACATTCTGAAGCCACCAATCATATGAGCAGAGAGATTGTCAGCTGAAAAGGTTGCTAAAGCAGCATAAACTGTGTGCTCTGTTCCACGGACACTTACAATAAAGCCTTCAGTTGAAAGCTGTTTTAGGTCATCTAGCATTCGTTCTAAGATGGCATTCCAATATTTGGTCAGGGTTGAATATTGAACTAACATGGCTAAGTGAATGTGGCCGAGTTGAGATCGATACTTTCCACTCACATTTCCAATAGTGTAGTAAAATCCACATAGTTTATGCTTCCCTCTCTTGGCACCAAGAGGATTGACTACTTCATATTCATCTTCATACAGATGGATTCTTAAAGCATCAGGATGCTCTCTAAAAACAGAATGCTCCTTAAAATAAAGACCATCTCTATAATCTGTCAGAAGCTCTTCATCTATGACCTGGTTATTTTCAGATAGTATTTGATCCCAGACATCATCATGAGCACAGTACTTCTTTAAAACTTCAGCAATGGGAACATAGGAAAATGATCCAACTTTTTGGCCAGAAGAGCCTCTCAATGTGTAGTGTACAGGTTGTATATAGTTCAACTTAGATTTACAGTGTTCTTGAATCATGTGTGGAGAACGGACTGCTTCATAAGCGTTATCAAAGAAATTTGATGAGTGGAACACCTGTTGAAGTTCGGGGCAATTTGAAATATCAAAACCACCTTTTTCCAGATGATAAGAAATAAATGAATCATAATTATCTTTGAAAAAACTAAATAGAAATTTGACATCATTTGTAATGTCTTGTTGGAGTGACACATTCAGAAGGTTTTTCTCTCTGCATTTAAGGACAAAGCCAAACAGATTATCTTTGAAATCCTCAAGTAGTTGATCTAAATTTGGCCTGGAATCAAATTCATCAGAAGCTATTGGTTCATTCTCCACACGTTGGTGTTCATCAGAAGCAATTAATTCATTCTCCACACGTTGGTGTTCATCAGAAGTACTTGGTTCATTCTCCACACTTGGGTGCTCTACTGCAGGCTCTGCATAGACATTATCAATAGGCCTAGATCTAAATCTTGATTTGTGTTTTCTGTACACATGTCGTCTATAAGAAGGGAATTTGGTAAATGTTGACTGACAGTCACCTAAACCACATGTGATACTAAAATTTGGTTGATGTGCATGAACAAGTCCAATATGTATAATTAACTTTGAGAGAGTAAAAACCTTTCTAGTGCATTTTGGGCACTGGTGCAGACAATGCATTGTGATCTAGTACAGACGGTTGTGATATAGTACAGACGGTTAATTATTTGCAGTGCACAGCGCGTTAATCACACGCAGTATGGTTGTTGGAATGGCCTTGTCTCCCTCTTCCTTGATATTGACGATGCGCAGCTGAAGGAAAGTCAGAGTTTTTTTCAGACCTGGTGGGTATGCAAGGTTGAAAACAAAATACATACAGAAGGCTGTTATGAAGGCTTCATCAAGGCTTCTGCACTGGCACACGTCCGCACCGTCAACTTTCACCACACACCGCACCCGTCCAGCGATGGCCATCTTCCAGTCCTGGTCCATGACTTGTATGGTTGGATTGGGCGTAGCAGCATCCCCCTACATAAAGCAAAACATGCAAAATGAATATTTTCCAACATGTGTCAAAACTTGTTACATTAACCACTTTGCACCGAATCGTTCTTTTCTTCTGGGGACATTTGCCAAAAATATTGGATCTACAAGCTCACGACTGACGCATTGTGAGCTTAGAAATTTGGTCAAGGGGAGGCAGACCAAATCAAATTTGTATTTAAGGTTCAAGTGGTTAAATGACTGAAAATAAACTTTAACATGAAGTCAACATATTATTACCAAAGCTAATGTGTAAACAAACACATCATATACACATTGGAGAGGGTCACTGCTAAGGGTTCCTTGGCTTGAAAAAAAGACCCCTAGTTTACATTTTGTAACTTCGTGGCATTTATATAGAAAGAACAGATTTGTCATTTATGTTAAACACAATACATCTGGGTGGGGAAAGTGAAAAGGCAGCGGTTGCCTCTCCCTCATTACCACCACTGAACAAGGCCCTTAATCCAAACCGCTCCAGTGGAGCTGCTCAGTGGCTAGAAGGTCAGACTGTGGTTGTACCGGGCAGCTTCCAGCTATGAAAGTGTGTGACAAGAAGTACGGCTCCACAATTATATATTTTTTTGTAGTAGTAGGATCGGATGACCCATACAATTGACATGGGCTGCATACAGTGGAGGAGAGCAGTGGTTCCCAAATGCTGTGCCTAGAGGAGTACGCTGCTCACACAGGCTGTGTGGCTGCTCTAAACTGTTTACATGGTGATAGAACTGAAAAGCAGTGCAACACTGTGCAGGACAATCCAGATGCTCACCTCTCCCATCATGATGAAGACTTCAATTTTCTCTTTGAAGATGGACGGCAGTATGATCAGCCCGGCCCTGAAGTCGATTTCTGCAATGCAGTAAACATAGCAAGAGTCACCAATCACATCAAGTGGGGATGCACACCAACGGACCGACATGCGGAAACCACGGTCAGAAATGCGGTCGAACATGCACTGCGCCCATTCTTGTGGTTAGGTTAGGGTTTGAGGTAGGTTGTCGGTCTAATGACAGTCGGACCAATAGTATGTCTAAACTAAAGCCTGTAGCCCTTCAAGTGTGCAACGTGGTTAATTAGAAAAGTGCTCACTACCTGGTAGATCTTCAGCCAGGGCATCCTGTCTTGCGGTGTTGAAGACTTCTGCGTGGGATTTTCCTGCACGTTTTAGAACTTCTGGCAAAATACCAGCGAAGCCCTCCCTGAAGCGATCACACAGACTGCTTGTGGCTGGATGGATTCGATCAACCTCATCAGAAAACTGTAGAAAACACAAGTATGATTCATATTCAGCATATGCCAACTATTATATACACTCAATCTCACAATATTTGAAATTACTACATAGATGGGTTTTTAACAGGGGGTCTGAGACCCCTAGGAGGTACTCATGAGTTACATGAGGTTGTTTTCATTTTGTTGCTATACCTCTGCACCCAATGTAAAGAGTAAAAGCGCTATACAAGTTTGAGATATCATGTCATGGGGAAAATGTACAGAAAATAGCAAATCTACAAGCTCACATCACAATGCGTTGCTGCGATATGCTGTGAGTTTGTAGATCTATTTTTGGCAAAGAGGTTTGGTTTTGATTTAAAAAGGAATCAAAATGTTAAGATTTGCTAGCCATTGGGCTTGAAAACATTTTTGTAACCAAATAAAGTTAATGACCCCTGATAGATTGATAATGCTGCAACATTCAGCTGTGCACTATACTTACTCCACCAGGAGCCCTTAGGAAGGGATATCTTTGGAGTAGATCCTCCACAGACATCCCATCCATGATTTCACGCCGTCTCCAGGAGAAGGTTCGCACCATGAGATCTTTCACAGTTGGGAGATCTGGATGCGTCTTCTGGTATTCACTATGAAGAACGGCAACATGGGCCTTCACAGAAGTGGCATCCTCTCCGACAACCAGTATTTCCTGTGGAAAAAGCATAGACAGATGTGGATGAGTTGTACAGTGTACCGCCTGCTCCCAAGTATGCAAAGCCATTTTGTTATCGTTGGATGAGATTTTGTTCACAATTCCATGCTGTATTTATGTGGTAACCATACAAGAAATAACAGGCAAATGTTGTGAAGACAAAAAAATTAAAAGAGTCAATTTGGTTACCAACTCTCCATCATTTAGCTAGGGACAACCTGGAACACCCTCAAAATATATAGATATGACAAATGACTTACAGATGTTTGATTAGCTGCTCGTCTATGCAGACTAGGTGTAGAGGGAGGTTGGGGCTTCTTTGCGTGGCCATACTTCTCTTTCATCTTTCGGACCTCGGTATTGCTGACCAGTGGGGCACGTTCATTTTTGCATTTTCTTTTTAGGGACGCATGCCAGGTTGTCTGGATAAAATGAAACACATTTGGCTATTAACCCCTTTGTGTTTTAAGCAATATGTTATACTTTAGCTATTGAAATATAGCAGATCTACAAGCTCATAGCTCTGTGCCGCGCTATGAACTTGTAGATCTGCCATTTTTGAAAAATCATGAAAATGTGGTGCAAATCTTTGAATATATTCTTTCATAGCGAAGGTTTTTACTCAAATCGTTGCTTCTGGGGGCGTCCCTGGGACAACATATTTTCAGATGGGGTCCACGGCCAAATACAGATTATTCTGGGGATCCTCGACATGAAATATTGAGCACCACTGATATAGAACCATAGGTATTTCAGAAAACTGTCATGATTTAGAAGATTTTTTTTTAATTTCGATGTCAGTTCTAAATGGGTTAATAGTCTCGCACACACACACACACACACACACACACACACACACACACACACACACACACACACACACACACACACACACACACACACACACACACACACACACACACACACACACACACACACACACACACACACACACACACACACACACACACACACACACACACACACACACACACACACACAAATCACTGAAGAGAATAAAACACAACTTACATAGCCATTCCCCTCTGCATCTCTAAGATGCGGGTATTTCACAACCACTGACTTGGCAACCTGAACGTACTCCGCTGGGGTTGGATACCTAGCCCAAAAGGCAAGAACAAATTCAAACTCTTGGTTTCTTAAAAGATCAGCTAACAATGTATGAATGCCAAGTACTAAAGTTATAGTAATGGTTAACAGTTGATACTTACATGTTGTGTGACATTAGTTTTTCATACAGCACACTGGTAATTTTGTGGCGTATTCTCGGCACTATGAGACGCAGGTCCCTGGCATCGAGCACCGTCTGAACATCATGGGGAAAGGTTGGACAGATGCCGATATGGTGAAGTCTCACACGGGCTGGTTCAACACTCCCACAGGCTGGTTCAGCACTGCAATGGAACAAGCAGATTTTCTTTTGTTAGTTTTATATTCTAGAGTGAATTTGTTCTGTGACGGTGTCTCCCAGTCTCTCCAGCTATTTTTTTTGTAGGAGGGATATACAGTAGGCTGACAGGAAATGCGGCGAGAGATGGGGGGGGGGGGTGGACATGCAGTAAAGGCCGCCAGGACCGGGGGTCGAACCTGCGGCACACTGCCAGTCAGGTGCCTGGACCGCTGATTCACCCAATATGTTGGCATACCCATTTAACCCAGTCAGGACAGGAACCCCTTTTGGTGTTGTTATGTTATAAACTTTAGCTATTGAAAACAAGCTTGTAGATCTGCCATTTTTGAAAAATTGTGAAACTGTGGCACAAATAATTGAATTCAACTCAAATCTTTGCTTCTTAGGGGTCCCTAAAACTACACATTTTCAGATGGGGGCCCGCAGCCAAATACAGATAATTCTGGGGGTCCTTGACATCAAAAGGGTTGAGCACCACTGACATGGAAACATAGGTTTTTCAGAAAACTGTTCAGCCTCAGATGTAAATGGGTTAAGCAGCATACAGTGACTGTGTAAGCACAACTATCTTATGGAGATGCACTTGCCTTGAAACCGTGGAAAGCTGAGATTGGGAGGCTTCTTCAGGCTCAATTGGCTGTAAACAAATCTCTGTCTCACCCTCCTTGTATTTTTCTACAAATTGTCTAAATTTAATTTGTTTTTTGAATGATCCAGCGAAGAGGAAGCCGATCATTTGTTCAGTTAGTCCACAGTCCACCGTTTCTCCGTCCACTTCATTCTCTGAGGACACACACACACACACACACACACACACACACACACACACACACACACACACACACACACACACACACACACACACACACACACACACACACACACACACACACACACACACACACACACACACACACACACACACACACACACACACACACACACACACACACACACACACACACACACACACACACACACACACACACACACACACACACACACACACACTAGCTGATTTAATTAAATGCATCATATGACAAATTGTAAACATTGTATTTATTCACTTAATTAAAGCCATTTAAACACCTCCACACACTAACCGTTTCCCCACATAAGGACAAATTGTCCAGGTAGTTCAGTCTAGACAGCACTGACAGGTTTCAGAGGCAAGCCCTGGTTATTTAACACTAGCGCGTCGGAGCGGTCAGGCTGACCGATTTTGAAATTTTGAAGTGGATTTTCTTTGCCCATGAAGTCCTGAGAAAGTTCCCCTTGCATGACTTTTTCTAAATGTTCGATTCAAACCATCTCTGTTTTTTTTTTCATCTGAAACGTTTTGGAAATATGATTTTAGACATAATTCTACTAAAATGTCTGCTCTTTTGCGGTCCGTGGGACCGCTCTTAGAGCCCTCACCCTTTCTCCCCCACAAGCCGTGCTGTTCACACCTTCCTCCCGGCTGGAGACGGGCATTGTTCAAGCTAATGTGTCATTTGCATTCCAACCTACATGTGGAAGTCCACATGTAGGCAAACTTACATTACAAACTTACATAAACTAAATGTTGTTTTAGATGTTATATTTCTTATATGCGGTTTGCAGAAATAACGATGTCTGACTTTATTTCTCGAAACGGAAAAAGAAATATGTTGACTATACA
Organism: Electrona antarctica; assembly: GCF_951216825.1. NCBI lineage: Eukaryota > Metazoa > Chordata > Actinopteri > Myctophiformes > Myctophidae > Electrona > Electrona antarctica. The sequence goes on from NC_136810.1 coordinate 23,200,341, forward strand.
CACCATCTTTAGCATAATTATGTTGGAATAATAAAGTTTATAGCATTGTGACTATGTCGCGCATATTCATTTCATATATCAGCGCATCAAAAATATTTTTACTTTATTTTTCGGAGGGCACGCTAAACGAACAGTGTAAAAATGACATGAATCAATGACATGAATCATTCCAACGCGATAGACCTCCTTCCCTATAATGTATCCCCTCTATATAAAAATGACAATATATAACGCTAATGTCGTATTTATTTTATTGTCTCAATACAAAGATGGACAGTGTAATTGCTGCGCAAGGGTAATTAATTATAGTGACATGTGAGCGCTATATTGAATATATAGCGCTCAGATCGTCACTATAATTATAGTTTCTGAAATGAAAAAGAAAATATGGTGTGTTGTACAGAAACTAGCTATAGCTAGCGCTATATTGAATATATAGCGCTCACATCGTCACTATAATTATAGTTTGGTAAACTGAAATGAAAAAGAAAATAACTTTTCTGCACGCGACCAGTGGAACTGATTTCCACGCATCACGGCTCTCTTTTTTTCTCTCTCCCTCCCTCTCTCGTGGAGAGGGAGAAAATATCCAAGTAACTGACGGTGAGGTATGCGGAAGTGCATTTTAGATAACGCTGTAGCACTATTTGTGGCGGTGATGCGTCACATGACTTGATCTATCCTATGGTGTATATATAAACCGTGCTGCTGCTACGGATCTCTCTGCTGGCACAATAAATCAAATATATATAAATGACATCGATCATAGGCGGCGGCTAGGCCAGGCTTAGCCTTCCCAACAATTATGCTGGGTATTTTTAAAATATATATAGGCTAATATGTGGCTAGCCGGCCGCTCCCAAACTCCCAACTCCTTTGTCTGTAGCCTAAACTTTTCTGATTTGCACGCACGCACGCACAGCTGTCGCGCATATTCATTTCATATATCAGCGCATCAAAAATATGGTGAAATATGGTGTGTTGACTGACTGGCGTATTGTTTCCACCTATCTATTGAGCATAGCTAAATAAATACATGTTGAAAAATAACTTTGAGTTGTCCTGTCGAGTTGAAACGCTGCCTTGAATTAGTTGGAATGTGACATTTAGAAGACAATGGCAAGTCGTCAACCCCCCGCCACGGGGGGAGAGGTGTGAAGAGATGCAGGGAGAGAGTGGCCAATGGAATTGCACGAAAAACACCGGTCAGCCTGACCGTTAGCCGTCATAGTAGTAGTGATTTTAATTCAGACATGCTAGTGTTAAAGACCTGGTGAAATGGAAAAATACGTTTTTCACATTTATCCCCGTCATAATAGATGAAGAAAAAAAAGCAGATAAAGAATGCATGTTGAAAGTTGAAATATATTAACAAAGCTCCCAACAGTGACACAGACACACGCACTGTGTGTGGGGAGGTTTTTTCTGATTACATTGTGAAATATATACAAGGCCTAGCGAGGTCCATTGTACAGATATTGCAGGTAATCATTTCTTAACATAATTGCAGTGAAAAGCTATGGTAACAGCCTAACAGGGTGCATCCATCTTTGTTTACCTCACATGAACGTGCAGAATGTAAGGGAAGCGATAGGGTTCACACACACCAGCGACCATATTTACAATATGAAAACTGTCGCCCACTTAGACTGGAATTAATCATGGAACCTGCAGGCATCATTAGGTGAGTAATTCATTGTATATGTGGTGGACGTTCGTGGTTGTGCTAATAATAAACGGACAGCTGCTGCAGCAGCAGCAGCAGCATGCTGCTGCTGCTGATACTGCTGCTTAACGACGACACTGTTTGTGAACTTGTAACTAGATGTACTAGTGTAGTTTTGCATCTGTTGCATCCTCCCGTGTGAAAACAGCATAACGTTGTGGCAGGATACGAACGTCTGTAACTGTTCTTTGAACGCGTTCGGGTACAACACAATTTGTTGGCAACCGAATGCATTACTGTGGTGGTGAATGATTGCGTGGTGGCCCGCCGAACAATACGGACGCAAACCAGAATATCATGATACAACCCCGAAATAAAGACAGTGGAATGACGCTTTAAATATTATAAATGGACATGCTACTGCCGGTCTGCTCCCGCGCGCAAGGAAACAAACCACAGTAACAGAAAAACAGACGTTTTGGCGCGTATCCGCCATTTCAGTTTCCCCCCTCCTAAACATGAAAGTGATATTAATATGATATATTACCGAATAAAGTAGTTGAAATCAATACATTGTGCACATTTAACAACCCTGTCCGTCATTTCAAATCCAACCGCTATCATTTAAGGGGTTTTATTGATTAAAATGAACAAAATAACTCATTGGACTGTTTGTTCACGCCACCTGGGACAGCCAAAAACGAGATGTTGGTGCTCAACATTTTATTTATATATGTTCCTAAACATGAAACTGCTTACTGTAAGTTAGTGCAAACATTAAATAAAGTTACTTACCGGTAAACCTTTTTGCCTCGCCTTCTGAAACGTCTATTCCAGCTTCCGTGACTAGTTTGTGAATCAGTTCCTCTGTAGACAAGGTGGACAGCTTTCGTACTCCGTCTACTACTACTCCTCCTCCTCCTAATATGAATAGTGCCGCCATATTTCTGTGTTAGTTTAGTTGTCCGTCCGTCTGGCCGCCGCCTGGCTACAACGACCCAAACTCCCACTAACTAGCTACCGAGCCAAACTTCCCAAAGTCCCGACACAAACTTAAATTCACCGCGTAAAATAATGCCGCATGGCTGTCGGCACCCAGACTGCTGCTCTTCAGGAGTTCAGTGGTGAAGATGCACTGTGATTGGCCAGTACAGCAGACAGCTGACTTGCATTCAGCCAATCGCTGACCATTTTGCTTCAAAGGCGGGTCTACAAGCTCAGAATGGGTACAAATATGTATCTAGGGGTCCAAAAACTAATTTGTACCATTAA
>NC_136810.1:23205778-23375778 GCF_951216825.1 Electrona antarctica
CACACACACACACACACACACACACACACACACACTCGCACAAACACTGCTCCTCTTTTCAGGCATGTACTTGTAGCTAACAAAAATAAATGTTCCTCTTCATCCATTGCCTTTATTTCCAGGTACACAGATAAAGCTGTGCATTGAAAATAACAACATGGGAATGGGAACCCAACGTACGGTTTACCTTTAAGAGAAAAAAATGCAGAGAGAGGAATTAGCTTAAATATTTCCGCCTGAGGTAAGCTCAACCTCTTATCATGGAAAGTCCATTTTAATTTAACAACGGCGTGTTTCTCAGGGACCGTGGTGGGTGTTTTCCAGATGTGTACTTTCCCCTAGTGCTTGCCGTGTTTCATTATTATACGTATATCTGGGGCCTCTTTGGAGGCTTCATTAGCTGCAAGCTGACATCGTGGCGGCACACAGCTTCAATTTAGCAACTTCTTATTTATTAGAATTGGCCACATGTCGTCTACAGTGCTTCCCTATTGTGGCGTTCCCCCACACAGTAGTGTGTGGAGGCGTGTTGAGAAAATACTCTGTGAAAGTGAAAAGTACAAAAGTATTGGCATCAAAATGTACTTATAAAGTAAATGTAGGCCTACTCATTACCAGTAAGACCCCTGAGGGCGAGGAGTGACCTCGCCCTAAAGGGCCTGGGTGACAGCAGACTGCTGGGCGAGCGCTGGCGCTTTGGCATGGGGGGGGTCAGATCAACATATGGAATGAATTCTGTACTGGCCATATAAGGAGCATGTCTTGAGTGTACTGCAGTATATGTACTACAAAGAGAACTGCTTTTCTCTCTCCCTATAAAGCTCATAAACAAACGTAAAGACTTGAATACTTAGGCAAAAATACGGAGAATGAAGTCAACAGCAGAGACAGGCAGATGAATGAAGGTTTCCGAGTCCAGATTTATTTGCAAAGACAAAGTACAGATCAGCTCTCCTTCATGGCCCTCCACCTCACCAGCCTGACGGCTTGTGAGGCCACTGACTAACTGTTAAACATTTCAGTAGGCTTTATACAGCAAGACAACAAACAGATGCAAAGGTGGTCTCAAGTTTCCCATCCCCCTGAAGTCTAAAGTGGTCAACATGTCTGTGCCCATATAAGGTAATATGGAGATCTAAGGATTTGAGGTTTGAGGTCAGACGTAGAGTCATGGATCTCCATATATGGGCTTAACTGCGACAGCAGGTCGCATTTACTATGACATCAGGTCTCCACATCTCCATCCCTGATGATGTCACATGAGACCTGGGCACCATATATGGTGCCCGACCAACACACTGATGGTGCCGACACACTGACGGGAAATGCACGATTCCATAGTTAACTGCGACCTTCGGTCACAATTATGCCGAATGTCCCATATTACAAGTTTTCAAAATTAATAATACAATAGTTTGAAAATAGCAGATCTACAACCTCACAACGACACACGTATATGCGCGAGCGTGGGACTTGGCACTTTAGTAGTTAAAAAAAGTCCACAGTAAACCACTGCACGTACTTGGCTAATTTCCACCACGTACAGCAGCGTGTGGAGGCGTGTGGAGAGAAGAGCCATGGTGAAGAGGGACCAGTCTGTCTAGCAAGAGAGATGGACATCCCAGGGTTCCACCTGTCGGTCCGCGTTGCCGTCAAACCAGATGCCTGCCTCTTTTCACATCTCTTTGAAGCTCCTGAGCAGACATGGAACAAGTTCCCTTTGAAACACGTCAGGATTTGATTGTGGTGTGTGTCTGTGTGTGTGGGTATTGTATGTGTACTGGTGTAGCACTTGCACGAATAGCCGAGGGCTTATCTTTTAAGTCAAAGTGGGAGCTGGGTTTTCTTTTTGTAACCCAAATGAACACCCCAGAAGACTGCGGTATACGGTACACTCGCTTTGTGCTTGTCACATGGAAAAGAGTTGCTTTGTCGCGTTTGTATTTGGTGGAGAGAGTCCATGGAACCGAAACAGCTAATTTCAGATGTCACAGAAAGACATTTAGCCTAACATACCCACCTTTTGTGGATGTGGAAGGTTCAGTGACATGGATGTGCATATAACCCCCCCCCCCCCCCCCCCCCCCCCCCCCCCCCCCCCCCCCACGAGATACACGTCATTAGAAGCACTCAGAGGAACGATCAGCGTATTATACTGTTAGAGTCTGTCTGCACAGGGCAATTACACCCAGTCAAAATCCTCAGTTGACCACATGAACCTTAGCCTTGAATTGATCAAGTCTGTCTGATGGTTCATAAGTAGCCTATTCAACCAAATGAGTATGAGGTATGAACAAGGTGTGACTAAATAATGCGCTGGATCCATTGGAACACAATTTCCCTTTTTCTATTTCTGAAAAGTAACGATTTTACGAGGTTTTCCACCTCAGCGAGAGCCGCTTGTGGCTTATTCGTGTCCATTTTGCGGGAACATCACACAATGCAGTTATCCACCTAATTATTCTTATCCGTGTTCCAGAGCCCATCAACTGCCATTATCATTTAGCGGCTCATTGGCTTTTGTGAGCAGCCCTGAGTCATGCCGACGGAACGATCGCCAGCACACAAGCTCGTTCCGTTTTTATGTTTGTGTGTGAGGGATTCGCAGCTTGGAAGCACGCACGCATGACACACGCACACGCACACGCACGCACACACACACTAGCCTTTTTTCCGTAAGCCCTAAAGGCAGAAAATATTCAATCTATAAGCACACAACGTCTCATGCTGTGACACATTTTGAGCTTGTAGATCGGCTATTTTTCAGTGCGCGACACCGACACAACCCCTTAACCTCAACTCAACTAAATGATATAGCACATTTAACGTGACCACTGACCAGGTCAACCAAAGTGCTGTACAGATTAAAAAGGAAACAAAGAGCAAACAGTCCAAATATAAACACACATTAGCAGACAATATAATAAGCACAAACAAACAAACATTAGCCCAGTGAGGGAAAATAAGGATACCTCAGCTGTCACTCCACTTCAACCTAACCTCCAAACGTCTAATCCTAACCTGAATCCTTTCCTAATTGTAAGCCTAACAAGAACAAAATATTGTTTTAACCATAAAACCACCATGTTTCTTGTGAGGACCACTGAGTCCTCCTCACAATGTCTATTTCTGAAATTCTACTATACTTGTGGGGACATTTGGTCCTTGCAAGTATAGCCACGTGCTCGCAGACGCACACGCACGCACGTGCGCACACACGCACACACACGCACACACAGGCACACGGAAACCCACCACAGCACAAAAACGAATGCACAGCGTTGGTCATTTAGAGGTCAACTATCAGTCAAACCTCGATAGTAGCTGCCTGTTAGTCGCTTCTTAATTGAAACGGTAATAACCAACCACACACACACACACACACACACACACACACACACACACACACACACACACACTCTCTCTCTCTCTCTCTCTCTCTCTCTCTCTCTCTCTCTCTCTCTCTCTCTCTCTCTCTCTCTCTCTCTCTCTCTCTTGCCGCCTCGAATCACAGAGGGAAGTTGATTGCACAGTTTCAGTTTTAATGGAATTATTTAAGGGCATAAATTAAAAAAAAGGGACAGATACATTTACCTAGTGAAATGGGTTTGGGGGGAGAGAGGGGAATGAAAAGCCAAATAAAATCAGGGAGTAATCAGGGCAAAGGCGGGCGACAACACACGGCCACTTTAATGCAAATCATTTCTGTCGGGCAGAAAGCTCAGATCTCCATTATTTCAACTTCGTTTGTCCGTAAAACACTTCATCATACAAAAGTGTTGTGCAAAATGTGTGAAAATAGCCAATCTACAAGTGTGAGCTAGTATATCTGCTATTTTCCACTGTTTTTGTAATATTGTCATTGATCATTAATAAAAATAAGTTTTTGGACATACAGGGTTTCCACCCGACAGCGACAAAATGGGAGTTGCTGGGGGAAATTAAGTGAGCCCTGCGGGGTGAATGTCTAATCAGTGGTCCTTCCCACTTAGTGTGGCGAGGGGGAAGGCAGGTTTAACATCATAAAATTCACATCAGGGGTTTTTCAATTTGACAAGTATGGGCTGCCTGTGGGCGTGACTGGGCTTAGGTGAAAGCGAGCGAGCGGATATCTCGTCTACCATCGCAGCGTGTGTGAGCCGCTGCATACCTGCCGAAGGAGTGTGTAACACGCCAGCATACACGCACACAACACGTGGCCAAACACGCCTGAAGGCCACCCGCCGCGGTTCCACATAAACCACAGGCTGAGCAATCCGAGGTGAGGGAGAGACCACCCGCCGTTAGCCATCAACATAGGGCCTCCACCTGTTGCTCAGAGGGGGGCGACGCAACGCTGTGTGATAACTCCCCCTCCCTAAACAACGCTGTGTGATAACTCCCCCTCCCTAAACAACGCTGTGTGATAACTCCCCCTCCCTAAACAACGCTGTGTGATAACTCCCCCTCCCTAAACAAAGTCAACAAAAATATCCTTAGCCAAGTGCACTGTGCTCTTGCAGAAAGGGAGATTGTGAGAAACAGAGAGAGAAAGATTAACGGAGTATATTGTGCTCATTCAGAGCACAGGGGGGGAGAGACAGAGCGAGCTGCAGCTACATCAAGCTCTTTAGCTGGATGTCATGTTTTGATAAATTATTTGAGAGACATTTTTGGGCATAATTATCTGCCCCCACTTTAGCCCTCCGCCCATGGAGGCTCGTCTCTTCTCTCTGTTCCCACGACCACTGTTTCTGATATCAAGTCAATTAAAGTTCAAATAACACGGGCCGTGTTACATTTTGGAGCAGGCGGTGAAATCATTTGATAACAGTTGCGGTGGTGATTTGTGCACTGTAGGGAATCTTTCATTAGTTTTATCCCAGTAGTCTGGGGCCTCCGAATCTTGATGCCCTTCACATACAGTGCTCTCTCTCGGCCCTGTGATTTCCCCATTAGTGCTTGACTGATGGCTGACCTACAGATGACCATCATCGTGTGTGTGTGTGTGCGTTGCTATACTTGCAAGGACCAAATGTCCCCACAAGTATAATAGAATTTCAGAAATAGACATTGTGAGGAGGACCCAGTGGTCCTCACAAAAATCATTTTTTTCCCCCGTTGGCCTTACAATTAGGAAAGGATTCAGGTTAGGATTAGAGATTTGGAGGTTAGGTTTCTAAAGAGATCATTTATAGATCATTGTCACTTTGGAATAACCTGCCTCGAAACCTCTGTTGCATTTACATTACATTTTTACATTAAACGTTTAAAAAGCATCTAAAATCCCATTTGATACCGTGAAGTGTTGTTGTTTTTCTTTTCTTTTTTCCGCTCTCACTTGTAATTTTAGCAATTTCTATTTGCTTTTATCCGAACTAATGTGTGTTGAATACTGACTTATTTTAAAATAGAAAGGAGAGGTCGCACAACAATACTTTTTATTTACCAACGTTTCGACAAACAAGTTGCCTTCTTCAGGGTATACTGACTTCTTAACAATTGTGTACTTGTAATTGTATGTGTACTGGAACGTTTATTCTTATGTGGACCCCAGGAAGACTAGCTGGTTGCTATGGCACCAGCTAATGGGGATCCTTAATACAAATCTAAATCAAATCAGGTTGAAGTGGAGTGACAGCTGAGGTAGCCTTATTTTCCCTCACTGGGCTAATGTTTGTTTGTTTGTGCTTATTATAATATAATAAGCACAAACAAACAAACACTAATGCTAATATTGGACTGTTGTAACGGTTTATATAGATATAGATCATGGTTCTGGGGTGCCAGCCAGGCAGTTGTATCCTGACAAAATGTTTAAGTAAGAGGGTAACCGTTGCATAAGGCTGTGCAGTTAACATGGTCCGCACCACACTACACAACCTGTAAAGTCACTTGTAACACAATAAAGCACAGACACCGTAGATTGCAGTTAATAGGTTGTATATATTGAAAACGTTCAAAGCACAGACACCGTAGATTGCAGTTAATATGTTGAAAACGTTCAAAGCACATAGGTTCACCACAGTTCAGTTCCGTAATCAGTTCGCACAAACGCACAAACGCAAAACCCGACAGTTATGTTTGTTGGACCCCGCACGGTATCCGCTAGTTTGTAACCCAAAAACCCCTCAGCTGTTCTGTTGTGTATCCACGTTAGTTACTCACTCACGGACGTACAAGTGAGCTGGTTGAATCCCCACTGTTCCAAGGTGTCCTCCTTAAGATCCAAACGATCCCCGGGGAGTCCTCTCAGTCACGATCATTTAGTTGAGTTGAGGTTAAGGGGTTGTGTCGGTGTCGTGCACTGAAGTGAAAAATAGCCGATCTACAAGCTCAAAATGTGTCACAGCATGACACATTGTGTGCTTGTAGATTGGATATGGATATAAAAAGGCTAATGTGTGTGTGTGTGTGTGTGTGTGAAGAAAATGTGATTAGGTTTTGTAATTCAAATATATTGTTTTCTTTTTTTAATAGCTTTTGGCATACTGTACGTCATTAAATAGGTGCAAACCGCACAGTATCTGAAGGGTTAAGAAAAGTAATATTTCATTTAATCTTGACTTTATAATACAAGCCCTCTCTCCCTTCCTTCTCTCTCCTCCCTAGAGATGGCCAGCTGGGTCTCCCTGCACCTCCTCCTCCTTCTCGTCTGTGTGTCGGCAACGCGAGGCCAGGAGGAGAGTGCCCGCGTCGCCGAGTTCACCTCCGACACGCCCATCAACAACGTGGTCCAGGACCCGGAGACCGGTCGGATCTACCTGGGGGCGGTCAACGCCGTCTACCAGCTGGGGCCGTCGCTTCGCCGGGAGGCGCGCGCCGAGACGGGGCCCAGGATGGACTCCCGGTCGTGCACGCCGCCCGCCTCGGCCTGCTTCGACACACAGCTCATGGACAACCACAACAAGCTGCTGCTGGTGCACCCCGCCAACGGCTCGCTCGTCGTCTGCGGGAGCCGATACCGCGGCATCTGCTCCCTGCTCAACCTGACGGACGTGGAGCAGCAGCTGTACTACATGGACAGCAAGGGCGAGCGCACGTACGTGGCCAGCATCGAGGACAGCGTGAACGTCGTGGGAGTCATGTCCACGTTCAAGGACAAGGACAGATACGGCCTCAATGTGTTCATGGTGGGGAAGGGCTATGGGAGCCAGGACAGCACCAAGCTCATCAGCACACGTATCCTCCAGGATTACCGCGACTGGGTGGTGTTTGAGAGCGTGGTCGAGGCGTCCACGGTGCAGACGGCGCCGTTCGTGCCGAAGTACCTGCACGACTTCCGCTACGCCTTCAAGGAGGACGGCTTTGTCTACTTCCTGTTTTCGCGGACGCTCGACGGGTCGGACAACAAGAACCTCACTTTTGTGTCCCGGCTCTGTGAGGGTGACCGCGACCCTCACTACTACTCCCACACGGAGCTGCAGCTGAAGTGCGGCGGGAATAACCGCTACAACAAGGTGCAGGCGGCGTTCGTGGGCTCGCCGGGCAAGGAACTAGCGCGGACCATGACCGAGTCGACCACGCATGGCACCGTCATGCACTTTCACAAGGTGCTGTTCGTGGTGGCGAGCTCGGACGAGCACAGTGCCGACTCTGCCCTGTGCATGTACCCACTCAACGCCATCAACGAGCACCTGGGGGACATCATCAGAGCCTGCTACAGTGACTCGGGACAAATCGCCGGCAAAACCGCCGTGGACAATCCCTACTCCTCCAAGACGGACGAGTTCTGCAAGTCCAAAATTGATGTACGGTTCCCTCCATTATCACTTCAAATAATAACTGACATAAAAGAGAGAGTGTGGATTTTTAGTTACCGTAATTTCAGTTTCTCTGTTCGGTCAATAATGTGAAAACGCATCACTATACATTTTTACATCTTAGCTTTTGCTTTGCTCTGTTGGATGACTGCAGATCTTGTTATTGCTTACCCCCCTCTCTCTCTCTCTCTCTCTCTCTCTCACACACACACACACACACACACACACACACACACACACACACACACACACACACACACACACACACACACACACACACACACACACACACACACACACACATCTTCCATGTTTCCTTCCTGTTGCTCTTCATAGAAGGACATGGTGAACACCTATAAGTGTGGTGCAGACTTCTTGTCCTCCCCACTGGCCAGCAAGCCAGACTTTGCCCTGAAAGCGGAGGCAGTGGTGACCATTAAGGGCCTGCTGACAGCTGTAGCCGTGGCCGTGGAGAATGATCACACCATCGCATTCCTGGGAAACAGCCAGGGAAATGTCTCCAAGGTTCTCTTCTCTCCTCTCCTCTCCTCTCCTCTCCTCTCCTCTCCCTCCATGTCACTGTTTCATCATCAAATCACAAACCTATTTACTAATTCGGTGGTCAGATCGAGGTCATGGTAAATTATTAATACATTGCGCCTCATTCACCAAACACTGAATACTGAATCCCTGCTACAAAGCCCAACCTCAGAGTGTGTACAGCCTTGATTTATGTGCATACAGCCACTCATTCTTATATTGGAGGTGTGTGCTGGTGTGAATCACTTGTATAGATCAACACTTTAGCAACACAAAATTTGTGGTGAGACATCATCAGCATGATACGATGAGAGTGGAATTTCATTACATATCTCTGCTGTCGGGAGGAAACTCCTCAGGAAATGTAAAATATATTTTTTTCTGGAAAACAAAGCAATACAGCCTCATCAAAGTTGGTGTTGTAACTTTATATATTGTCAATTACTTCCATGAGAGGGGGAGAGGTGGTGGAGTTAGTCATTTTGAGGGTCCAATGGAGTTAAGAGGTTTGGTCCAAAGCACTTTTTACTACTTTTCATTGGTTCAATATTTTCAAAACAACACACAGACGTAAAGGGTGTTCAATAGCACTGATTTATGCCCACAAAGAAAATCAAAAACCTCAAAAATGGAGTTATGAGGTTTCCACCCGACAGCAACGAACACTATCATTAGCAGTGGCAATTTGAGGAGGCTTGTGTGTTTCCATTTTACAATAGTACTTATTCAAGCTTACCCACTAGTACAGAAGATCACCTCATTAAAATAGAGGTACATGTATGAAACACATCCCTTTGAGTGTTCTGGCAGAATTACCAGAGTGTACAGCAAAAGTGTTTTTTTTTTTTTTAAACTTTTTTTTTGCTATTTCTTTCTTTCTTTTTATAACCTTTTGCAACTGCATTTCTCTCCCTGTCCACCAGTATGCCAGAAACACAACCAGACAGAGTGTGAAAAACTCAACAGTGGTCCCCTCCCAGGTTGATTCTTATTCAGGGTGACATGGTCAGTTGAAAAGCCCTGCTCTAGACCGCACACCTGATGGATTGATTTCTCTCCACTAGGTCCACCTGACCATGGGCAACCCAGACGTGTACGGCAGCACTTCCAGAGACCTCATGGGAGAGAAGGTCAACAGGAACCTTTTCTTTGACCTCAGCCACAGCCACATCTACATCACCACAGAGAAGAAGGTATATACGTATATGTCTGCCTGCCCACGGTCGGTTCCCTCTGAAACATCTCACACTGACTTGTGGCTTTCATTAAAACGAAATTCACAGTGTGAGATTTATGTTGCCTGTTCATTAGCACCAACACACATTGCGCTAGCTGCTTGTGAAGCATCGCCCACTATCTGTAGGAGAGAAGAAAAATAAATTGCTATTCAATTGAATGCAAATTCACTGTAAATATTGGTTGGCAGCCAATTACTGGAAGTGGTCAGGTGGGTGGTACGCACGCATTTTCTTTCAGAGAGTGTTTATTTAAACGTTGTGTTTAAATCGATTGTGTTCTGACTGTGTCCAGTGGAACTAACGTAGTATACTTCAAGTTCCTATTTATCGGTATCACAATGAAAACTACTTTCTTCAAGGATTTAACCCATTTTGGACTGAGGCTACTTTTAGTAGGCCTATTTTTGAGTGGTGCAACCACTCCTATAGACCAGTGGTTCCTAAAGTGGGGTCCGGGGACCCCCAGGGGTCCTTGATGGAGTTCCAGGGGGTCCCCAGCTAAATTATAGTTTGTAACTAAATGGACCCTAAATGGTCTGTAACTCTAATTAACATTGATTTTACAATATAAATTGGGAGTCCCAGAGAAAAAAATGCCATTAAATGGGGGTCCGTAGACTAATATGCATGTCAAACTGGGGATTGTTGAAATTAAACGGGTTGAGAATCTCTGCTAGAGCCATACAAATCTTCTCTTATGGGGGTCCCTGGCATATATTTTCAAATGGGGGTCCGCGGGCTAATTAGTGTCAATTTGGTGGTCCTTGACATGAGCACAGCTATGTGTGTCCCTGGCTGTGTCCCTGGCTGGCTGGGTCTGTCCGAGCACGAACATAGCGTTGTGTCACTGTTGTTGTTCACAACCAAGTTGTCACTGTTGCGCAGCCTAACACACACACACACACACACACACACATATTAACTGTATATATGATGATTTGGGGTGTTATAGTACAGTACAGTACAGTACAGTACAGTACAGGGACCCCCTGGGGACCCCCACACGGTAACTCTGTATTTCTCAACCATTTCGGATGCGGGGCGGCTCGCCGGAACCGGACCGGCCCCCTGGGCGTGTTCCTGGGGGTCTGGATGTTCCGGAGACTCCCCGGGGACCCCCAGGCGGTAACTCTGTCATTTCTCGACCGTTTCGGACGCGGGGCGGCTCGCCGGAACCGGGCCAGCACCCTTGCCGCGTTCCTGTGGGTCTGGAACTTCCGGGGACCGCCACATGGAGTTGCACCACACATTTCACACGGGTGTGATTTCGTGTGATTTTGAATACTGTACATACTGTACAGAACACCAAGAGGGGTTCCCGTCCAGAAGGGTTGGAACACCAAAAGGGGTTCCCGCCCAGAATGGGTTAAAGTCCATGTTTGCCAATTATTTGGGGGCCCAGTTGCAATACCCTCGCGGCCCACAAGTGGGTCCCGTCCCACAGGCTGGGAATTGGACAAGTCCCCAGGACCTTTTTGTGTTATCCTTTTAGCCTTAATGTCTGACTGTACCACGTGCTGTTTACATTTCTGACTAATAAAGTATTCAATCAATAAATCAATCTTTAAATATCTATATGTGAGAGAGGTTGTATATCAGTCTATCAGTCAGCTCTCTACCCCAAAACATATTCTAAACTGTTTAAGTAAAATGAATTGGCAGATATGTTTATCACGAGAAGCCATATAAGCTATTAAAGCTATTGTGCATTCAGACCTTAATGATTCCATTCCGTGTCATGCTTTAATGTATCTGTTACCACTGGCCTAGTGAAAGTGAGTCAACAACTTTCATAAATAGCCCTTACGATTGTGTAATGCCTGATTAGTCCATACATCCAACACCATGAAAACCCCAATCCAATATTCAGGTCCCTTAACCCCCCCCCCCCCCCCACACACACACACACACACAGACACACACACCCATTTAAAATTAGGCTATGTTTCTGCTCTGAAAATGTGTGTGTGTATTTGTTTATAATTGTAGCGATTTTATAATGTAGAAAACATCTCACTGAATACCAAAATAACGTAATTTACAACATGGGTCGGCAACCTTTTTGACATGAAGTGCCATGTTTTCATTTCCTTGATAATCAGTGAGCCGTATCAACATAAAGTTGAATCATGTCACCACATGAAAATGAAATATTTCCATCTGATTTTGATTGTCCATAGGCTGTACATAACCTTTCTATGTGGCCTATTTTCTTTCACACAGACTCAGAGCCCAGAGTTTGAGTGAATGTAGAATTATGTGCAGGGTGTAATTTATATATAGATGTGAGGGGACTTCATTTCACAGACTAAACGTTTTTGAATACTTCTTAATATTAAAATAAAAGATCTCTCTCACACACCAGTGTACTGTATGCCAGTGTGCCAGTGACCACCTCCCCTGTGCCAATGCTGGCCTGAGGTTGCGTACTCCTGATTTACATTATACTGGACTGTTAGAATGTGATTATTAGCCTACTTCCCAGGAAGAAGAAGAAACAAAATCTAGACTTAAAATAGGACAGGAGTGCCATTATATTATTATTTACTGTTAAACAACAGCAACAGTTACATAATGGAACCATCTTTAACTGGGTCTCGCTGATCACAAACAGCAATCAACTCTGCTAATTTGGTGCAGCTACAGTAGCTACCAAACAAGAAGCGTTCTTATTAGTGAAATACAGACGTGCATTATGTACTGTGATCAGGTGATCTGGGGTTTATGAATCTGTGACAGCAAGTCAAATTGTTATATATATATATATATTTTAGTAGACGGTTTTCTTTCTGTTGCTGTTGGTAGTTGATTGATTTAATACTTTGATCAGTTTAAAAAAATACAGAGGTACAGTTATACAATCATGCAAAAAGGATAACACAAAAAACCCTGAGGGCTTGCATGTTTCCATTGTGATCCTGTGTATTCAATTCATCAATACATATAATGACTCACAATGCTATACCAGAAACCATCAATACTAGGAGCAGCAAAAGTGTATTTACAGGAAAACAGCGGTGGGCAATTTATTTGGCAAGCTAGAAGACTGTGAATTGCAGACAGGTGCTCTTGTTATAGGCGGTTCTGAAGGACCGTAGGGAGTCACACTTTTTGATGACTGTTGGACACCCTTTTGGTATCATAATTGTAGAATGTATTCATCTCCATGTTTGTGCTGAATCTGTGAGGGATGGGGAGCATGAGATCAGTGGAGTTCTCTCTGGTGCATGGACGTTTCTCACTCTTTTGAAGTAGTTAGACAGGTACGTGGGCTCTGGTCCCTTGAGTATCTTAAAAACCAGGCCCATTGCAAGTTGCTGTACTCTGTCTTCTACTCTGAGCCATCCCACCCTAGCATAATAAGCATGGGGTTAGGTGACTTGACTCCTAGGTGTGAGGTAGCAGTCTGACTAGTTTGTTTTGAGAGCTCTGTTGTTTAGATTGTAGTGCCATTGAGGTGCTAGAGTACGATGAGGTGCATGGCTGCATGCATACTCAAAATGATATTGCATGAGTGCTCCAGCTAATGTCCTCAGTGCATTTCCTACTGACCAATGAGGAGATGGTGTCTAAAAAATTATTTAAGCCGGTGCGTTGCGTTGGCGAATCAAGGAAGCCAATGATTGTTGATGGTGATTGATCACCAGTGCAATCACAGACCAGATCTGCTAATCATCTGCGCTACACAGCAAAGAGAAGTGTTCAGAAGTGTTGCCTAATAAAAGCAAAGATATTTATTTGTTGTTAAAAGTTGGTAAATTACATTTTGTTTAGTTGACATTTCATTTTAAAAGACATGGTAGTGATGATGACGTTATTACATAGAATACCCAATGACGTCACTCCAATTGACTGGCATCTGGAACATGTCAACAGAACATCAGCACCTGGTTAATCGCATTGACGCCCTATTTTGGGTTTGGTGTGAGCTTGTAAATCAGCTAAATCTGCACATTTTTTAACAATGTTGAATGTAAAATAAAGTGGTTAATGCATAGAGCACAGCAGGCCCGGTTCTTCCTACAGGCCGACGAAGCAACGGCTTCGAGCGCCATGGGGGAGGGGCGCCAACAAAAAAAAAAAACTGTTTCATTGCGATACCGAAATATAGCAACTTAACCTATACTACGTTGGTTCCATCGATTCAAGTCGGAAAACAATGTATTTTGAGATTTCCAAGTGGGTCCTGATCCAGAAAAGGTTGGGAAGCATTGCTCTAGAACTACCCTTAGGCCAAACCTTCCATTTGTCCCAAGTTATATAAGAATCTACAGCAAGATCTGGTTACCTCTCCCATTGAAAAGCTGCTATTGTTTCCCTGTGTCCACCAAGAACAAAGAGTGGAGTATTACTTTCTCCTGCAAATGGCTCCTATTTAATGCAGCTCAAACCCATGACCCTTCGATGCTTAGGTTGCTTATATAAACATCTCTCTTTCCCTATGGCTGTAGATCATGAAGGTACCGGTGCAGAAGTGCCACCTCAAGACTGACTGCCAGTCCTGTGTGGCACTGAGGGATCCCTACTGCGGCTGGTGTGTGCTGGAGGGCAGGTCGGTAGTGTGACGCACGCACACACACACACACACACACACACAGTCTCCTTTAACCACATTAACCCTTGCTTCCCTCTTAGCATGGCATAATAGGTGACCATTCGGTGAAAAACGGATGCTTGTAAAACAGATTGTCTAGTTTTCCTACTGTATATGACTTATTTACAATGAAGCACGTAGGGTTTAGGTTTCCTAAAGGAGTAGTTCACCCAAATTCATGGAGATGTTTTTCTTCGCATTCCTAAGCCAATAATTTACCTCCGGCAGTGCCGAATCACCCCCTCCGAAGGTCCTGGCACTACACCAAATCACAAGGCGTGATCTATATCCTCCGATAGGAGACTTGCTGTGTCTCCTACCGGAAACATTAGCCTCTTTCTGCCGGTCATCAAATTATTGGCTCTGGAATGCAACAAAAACTAAAAATATCCATGAATTCAAGGCTTCATGGGATTGTGTAATTGATAGAAAATAAGTCATTTTTGGGTGAACTACTCCTTCTCCTCCTTCCATCGCTCTCATGCATAAACACCTCCCACACACGCTCACACGCACCTGTATAAAATGGCAGGGTATTTGGCTTAGTGTTTTATGGCTGACTCCCTCCACATCCCTCAGTGTTTATGTCCCACCTCCCAGTGTGTCTCCAAAAGCCCTGAGAAATTAAAGCAGTTTGTCAGGCTCATGTGGAGACGGTGGCCGGTGCAATTTACTCTCATCAGCCCTTATTTATCAAGCCCCCAGAGGGTGGGAGCACTGGAGCCCATTACGTGTCGTGTATTTCTGACGGATGCAATCAGGAAATGGAAAAAGCCTGTCATCTGCCACCATCCAGGAGATGGGGGAATTGAAATGCTTAATAAGCAGCAACCAGAGAAAAAGTATATTGCTTCACTGTTTTTAAAGAACAGGATCACTGAAATGAGACTCGGCTCAGTTGGCTGTCGGCGATGAAGTTGTCTGGTGAATTCAATGGTGAATCTTTCAGATCAATATACGCTTATTATTTTTAATTGGTGAAAACCCAGAGGAGACATATGGTCCTCCTAGCTCAAGGGCGGTATACTTTAATGTTGTTGATGGGTTCATGAGTTTGACACGCAACAACGGCGGAGTCGGTACAGCCGACCATAAAGGACCGGAATGTGGGTCCAATAAAGAGCCCACCATAACAACAACAACAACAACAACACTGGCTTTTATTGCATTTTATTTTGCCAACTGTCTGTCTGTACACCCAGTCTAGTATACCTGACAGTGGTGTGAAGTAACTAATTGCATGTACTCAAGTACATAGTACTTGTACACTTTTGAGGAATTCTTATTTTACTGGAGTATTTCAAATGTTCAATATTTTACTTCTACTCCACTACATCTCAGAGGCAAATATAGTACTTTTTACTCCACTAAATTGTTTGAAAACATTAGTTACTACAGTAGTTATATTTTGATTATCATTACAAAACATGCACCACTTCATCCCTTTGCATTCTTAGGCTATTTGAAAATCTACAATTAAGCTTACAACGTGTCACTGTGTCACATCAAAGTTGGTATTGTGACTTTATACATTGTCAGATACTTGAATGTGTCCTTATATTATCATCATTTTACCAAATACAGCTCAAGTGGAGTTAGGAGGTCCCCTGGAACATATTTTCAGATGGAGGTCGGTGGCCAATTACATATAATTTTTGGGATCCTGACATGAAATATTGAGCACCTCTGACATAGAAACATAGGTATTTCAGAAAACTGTCAGAATTTAGAAGACCCTTTTTTTTTATTCTGACGTCAGGCCTAAATGGGTTAAGTGGTCAGAGATGGCTGGTCGGCGCATGGGTGGTCGGGTTTTTCAGGTGGGCCCTGATCCTAGAAAAGGCTTCGGTGCTCTGACGCAGCTCTCTGCTTCCAGGTGCTCCAGGAGGTCGGAGTGCCGGCGGGCGGAGGAGAAGAATGTGTGGCTGTGGAGCCCCAGGCAGGAGTGTGTGAAGATCGTCTCCTTTCACCCCTCCAACCTGTCCTGCAAGAAGACCCAGCAGGTCAGTTCATTTCATCCCTCCAATAGGGCTGTCACACAAATAATTGAGAAATTACTGACATATTTTACAACAAACATATACAAACCTTAACACCTTTTGAGCTAAAAACATGTATACACGTCGGAAACGGAATCGCTGTAATCCCGTTGCTAGGCAAGGCCTATCCTCGGTACCCAGGCTTTCATTTTCGTTCGCATTGGCTCAAAAAATGAAAGCCTGGGGGGATGAGATACATTTGCTGGTCTAATGAATTAATTTTATGGTCTAGGAGTGGGAGTGAACTACAGTGCAGAGGGGCGTCGCTCGGAATAATGGTGACGTCAGTTTTCTCCAGGGAGGGGAGGGGCGGACAGGGGCAGGGGTGGGCGATCGGTAAACCAATATTCTCTAGACCAAAAAGCACGCTGGCTGGGCCAGGCTAGGCAACGCCTTGTTCAGTGCTCCTGGACATGTTTTGCACATGCGCAGCCATTCAACTTCCTTGTTTACGAGGCAGACAAAACTGTCTATTATCTCTGAATCTACGTCGCTGTCCATGTTGGCTTTGATCAGAACGGCAATGTTCTGTCCTAATTTCTGACTTAACCAAGCATCTCGTTTGGAAAGCTTCTAAAGAGAGATGAGACTTGACAGCGTGAGGTATTAATGGAAGATTATACCTGAAATGGAAAGGCAGGGATTTTCAAAGTAAAATCTGCCCATCTGCTTGGCACTCGAGCGCCTTTATTTTGACAAACTCTGGCAGCATCATCAGTGGTAATAGTGGAAATAGCCGATCTACAACTGCTACATCTGCTATTTCCACAACTCTTTTTTAAATGTTCAACATGGGAACGATGATGACGAATATGCAAAATAATTGAGATTATCTCAAATAATTGCGATTAGACGATTATGCAATAATTGTGACAGACCTACCCTCCAGTCCAACCTCTCCTGTAAGAAAACCCAGCAAGTGAGCAGAGGCTTAATTGTTCAGCCTGTAATAAACACATTGGCCGTGTCCAAAACAGCCCAGCGCCCATTATCCTCTTGAGCCCCAATCCCCTGCCGGCGGGGGCAGAGGCTTTCCACCTCATGAACAGCTCTCAGCGGGTAAATGGGTCTGGTCAAGGTCTTAGGTTCCAACTCCGATATTTTTGATTTCCCCTCCTGGACCCCCCTGGGGTTTAAGAGGTTATTGTCTACACGCAAACTCCACACCTAGACAACATCTAGACAACATCCCACCCTGACATTCCTTTACGCAACTGTTCTATTTCCAGTTCGGTGCTATGGGCGACACTTCACAGTTCACACGCATCAATACCGCACCAATTTTCTTCTCCTTCACACTCACTCACTCACACACACACACACACACACACACACACACACACACACACACACACACACACACACACACACACACACACACACAGTCGGCGTAATATAAAAACATTTCCATTGTGAATCAGTTACCCTTGACTCTCAGCTAGACTTTCTGCTCTGTTATTGATCCAGAAGACTCTGAGCCTCTGTATAATAAGCGACTGGCTGATTGTGCTCTCAGTCAGAAGATGGAGAGGCTTACGCTCTCACAACTTCTCCTTCATTTCTTTTCCTCTCAGACTTCGTTTCTCTTTTTTTTAACTACAGTATATTCTTTTTTAAATAGTGACTGACTGAGTAGAGCAGTGGTTCTCAACCTGTGTGTATCGGATATCCACATGATTGTTTTGGGGGTCCCTGGGTGACAGTGCAGTGACAATTTAAGGACTTTTAAGACCCTTTTAACACTTTAAATTCATCCTACCATCCCACATAGGCTGCCTAGATTGTCTTATTACCTTTGGAGCATACGCCGAAGTATTTGCAGCTTTGATCCACGAAAATCCGGCGGAAAATAGTCCCATGGTTTGTTGTTGAAGAGAAAAACATGCCGCCATTACGATGCAAAACCAAAACAGCCTGCACAGCATGTTGTAGTCCAAACAAACCCCCGTTCACTTGCATTGAACTCATTTTCCCAGAAGCCCTAGCAGCCCAGAACATGGCTTGATTTCCGGTTTCGTCATCATAACGGGACGGCCTCGTCATTATCTATGGAACCGAGTCAAACTAAATTGAATGCCTCAACTCCTACATTCCAAGTGCTTGTCAGTGTGGGAGGTCCCCAGTTCAAATAAGATTATTTTGGGGCGTCACAGCCTGAAAAGGTTGAGAACCACTGGAATAGAGGAACAGGAAAGGCAGCATGGTGAGAGAGGGAACCTAGCCTCTGATCGGTTTTGAACCTCTACCAGTTGAGCTATCGGGGCACCCCTTCTCCTCTCTGACTTATGTTAATGTTCCCAGCATCATACCTATCTGTCCTTGTCTTTCCAAAGCTACATTTAGCTCAACCCTTACAAGGCGCGCTGTATATCGTGTTCTCAACCTTGCGTCTCCTCTGCTCGACTTGGCGTGGCAAAGTGAGATATTGAAATAATCAGCCATGTACTGAGATAATTGAAATGCCGTCCAAGAAGTGCACACACATCCAAAAATAAATCCCCAGCACAGACGGTGTTGGATAAAATGGACAATGTAAAGCTGTGGGAAAAATAGCCACACACTTTAATGCTCCCAGAATAACTTTATTTAGAACATTTTGACCTACTAGTCTACTTGCCAGTCCATTGATGATATTCACACGGCTGCCATCTTGCCAGCAAGGTGATACCTAGGTGACACTTCCCATAGAGAGCCCATTCATCCAAACAGAAAAGTCCGCTCTAATTATATTAAACACCGTCAAAATCACCAACATTGCAGCTGTAGGGAAATCTTGAATTATCCTCTTTCCATCTGTAAAGTTTTTGTTTAATAAAAATCCACCGTAGACATTTTATGAGCTACTTCCTGTCAAGAAATTCCTTGCAGATGATTATTTTCTAAGTATCAGAGTATGGAAGCGCTCGTTATCAGTAAAGCAACCTCCTGCTGCCTCCTGCATTATGTGCACATTCAAAACAGGTGGTACGCATGGGCCGTTGAGTGATGGTCAACGAGTACTTCCAAACTCCAGCACTTAGAAAAAAAACATCTGCAAGGAATTTCAAGACAGGAAGTAGCTCATAAAATGTCTACGGTGGATTTTTATGAAACAAACACTTTACAGATGGAAAGAGGATAATTCAAGCTTTCCCTACAGCTGCAATGTTGGTGATTTTGATGTTGTTTAATATAATTAGAGAGGACTTTTCTGTTTGGATGAATGGGCTGTCTATGGGAAGTGTCACCTAGGTATCACCTTGCTGCAGGCAAGATGGCCGCGGTCTGAATAAAGAGAATAGAGCCCCATTGTGAACCCGGACATTTTGAGTACCCTAAAGTTTTATGTTAGAAATGTTGAGTATGGGTCCCCAGCATTTAGAAACTGCCAGATGCTAACTTGCATATGGTGGGCAATTTTCATAATTAGCATAATAAGCTGGGGCACCATTGACAACCTATATAAGGAACATTTTTCAAAATTCCATTATGTGGCATGTGCCATGTCAAACTAGGGGGTTTTCATGTTGCTGAATCCATTCCAAGCATTAGTTTTGCATGAAAAACACTCCTTTGGCTAAAAACGGACATAGCCGTCATCACAAATTAATGTGATGAGGTCAACACATGGCCTATGGCCACATTTAGCCCAAGGAGTGTTTTTCGTGCAAAATGAATGCTTGCAATGGATTCAGAATCATGAAAAACCCCTAGTTTGACACGTTTCTAGCATAAAACGTTAGGGTACTCAAAATGTCCAGGTTCACATTCTGGCAAGTGGACTATACAGAGGTCCTCATCAGGTGCAAACAAACAACTCAAATATGTAGGGGCAGGTATAGCCTACAGCATCATTGATGTTGGGCAGAAACCTCTTATCTCCATATTCTAACTTTTTGCGTTTTCTTTCGTAAATGAATGCTATACTTGATCTAGTGTCACAAACAAATCATCAAAACTAGAAGATGCAGATTAGCTCAAGCTACCTTTGCTACTTTTGAATTAGAATCCTAAAAAGTAACAGTTTTGGACATAATATGAGGTCTAATCACTATAGAAATGGACATATTTCACTATTCATTATTATAGAAGACACCTGGGTCATTTCTGCTAATATTGGCATAATGGAATTTCAATAAGACAATCAATTACTTAAATGAAACAATTATCAATGTAAGGATACAGCGTCAGCATTCACAGTGTCAAATAAACAACAATGGTGATAAAAATAGAGAAATACAGAAAACGGATCAATATCAACGTGTACGGTTCAGCTATAATTGAAACGCCCAGCATCCTTAATGTCTCCCATTGCCCTTTCTGTTTCAGGTTCAGATCAACATCCCCTCCCTGCCCTCCATTGCACCCACAGACAATCTGCGCTGTGTTTTCAGCTTCTCTAGCAGCAGCGTTGGCAGCATTGGCAAAATGACGGAACCGGGCCAGGTCAGCTGCCATCTACCCAAACCAGCCGTGATACCACCTACACCTGAGGACCAGGGTATGATCTTTATCTTATGAGCCTGATTTAACCACCTACACCTGAGGACCAGGGTATGATCTTTATCTTATCAGCCTGATTTAACCACCTACACCTGAGGACCAGTGTAAAAGGTGTATCCCATGGTGTACGCGTGGTGTTGTTGTTCCCAAAAAGAAAATAATCCACACTGAGATGTCCATAAAGCTCAACACAAAACTTTACTTGACCAAAAACAAAAACGTACTTTCAATTGGGCAAAAATAAAACAGAGTATGACAGAGCACGTCAGAAATCCTATAAAACTTCAGAGCACGTCACCAAACCACAGAGAATGACATGAAACAGCAGAGCACGTTACAAAACCTTTTGGGCAGTATTATGGGTGTCTTAAGTACCAGGTCTTATTACTTAACTTAAGACCTGGAGGCGTGATCAATGCCATTTGGCTATTCTGAGTGGCCAAACAGCATTGACCACGCCTCCAGGTCTTAAGTTAAGTAATAAGACCTGGTACTTAAGACACGCATAATACTGCCCTTTGACTCTACACCTACAAAACTGGAAAAGAGAAAATCCCCCTGCCAGCAAGCTAACAGGTGTTACTAACGGCCACTAATCACTACTGCAGAGTGTGTGATTGGTCAGACACAAATTGGAAGGTCAAATGAATTGAGCTAGGAATGACATGACATACTTCAAAGCACAAATAAAGCACAGGTAAATGAGGTAATTAAGACATCACATACTTCAAAGAAGTGCACGATCAAAGGAATTGGGCTATCAATCAGACATCAATTACTTCAAAGCATACGGTACTTAAAGCACAGCAAATACAATAAATAATTTAAGCTTTGCCTCCTACAACCAGGGTATAACCTTTATGAACCTGATTTAACCACCTACACCTGAGGACCAGAATATGACCTTTATGAGCCTGATTTAACCACCTACACACCTGAGGACCAGAATATGACCTTTATGAGCCTGATTTATGCTTTACGGTGTCATTCACTGAAAATCTACAATACGTTGTGAGTTTGTAGATTGGTTGGTTTGGTGAGCGACACTGGTCTACGACGGAGTATGAAGTAAATAGTTAAGGATGACTTCACCTTTTTTTTTCCAACAATATATTTATAGAATTTTCTTTTTCAAATAACATTAACTCAATTTAATGCCAGATTTATTTCGCCCCATGTTCTTCTGCTGCCATGTCTTTTCAGAGTGAGCTTTTATGGGCATCATGGGCCTAGACCCGGAAGTAAAAATGGCTAGGCTATGTTAGCCGCAATCTTTTTATACTTCACCCGAAACGTATATTTCTTCGACATGTTCCAACCACTAGTATGTCTGTCAGAAGACGTTGAGCGGTGATTTCACCCGTGTGCGCGTCACTCCAAATTTGGTGACGTCGGTGTTCTCCGCTGTGTTCTATCGCGGAGGGGAGGAGGAGGGGGGCGGGTGCACAAACCGGTGAACCAATAGGATCCACCGGCTGCTTTTGCTGGCAAATTTGAGTCCGCCCCTCTAGACCAGAAATCACACTGATGACAGGGGCAGGCTACATTTCAGGGAACAAACAGGGGACAGTTACAATGAGTCTTCACCTATTTTCATCCTATCTTCATATTAAAAAAAGATATAAATCTATTCAGGAGGAGGGCTGTGGACACTTCAGAAACCTAATACCAGTGACATCGAATAGAATTGAATAGTCCCCACCCCTTGGGTGTTCTTTTGTTGTTGTTGTTGTTTGTTTGTCACTACAGATATATTTGCAGCTTGATTTGTAAAACCCTGCACACGCAGAACGAAAAGGAGCGCTTCTCTTACCTTGCAATCTGAAAAGCATTGAATGATGACGCGTCCATGGAATGGCACGGTGAATAATGGACAGTACATAAAACGTTGGCGCAGTAATAATGATACATGTGGTTCTAGGTGTGTGTTTATCAAGCATTTTACCATGACACTCAGTCAATCAGAATGAAGGACTGGAACGATTAGTTTTATTTATTTATCTATTGAATGCACCTGTATCAGATTGGTGCTCTGTATCAAACGAGACAGGTTTAGGGCACGGCTACCATCACGGTAAAGACATTAGTTATTCTATTTCCAAAGGATTTGTATACATTTTATATATTTGCAAACTTGTGAAATGGGACATTCTGCTATTCTAAATGTTGAATAACCAAACTTGACAAGAAACAGACTATTTCTACAATAGGTTATTGTTACTTTTACAAAAGTACAAAATGTACTTTTTCCACCACTGTGACTTCCACATATTAGACACACAGCAGCAAAAAAGGAACCTCTTAGAACTCAAGTAATTGATGTTTTAGATCCATCTGCTATTGAGGCAGCCCTTTAATTGTTCTCTTTCCACTGGAAAATCATTGGCAGCCTACATGAAACTAATTGAAATGTATCATGTCACAAATAGGCAAGCTGTGATTTGCTCTCCACACACCATGCATCAGGATGTGTTAATTTCTTATGTTTCACTCCGCATAATTGAATAGCAGCATTCATGTTATTATATGCATAGGCAGAGTAAACTTTTAAGCGATCCGTTGATGCCTGAAGAAGGTCAGTAGACCGAAAGCTTGCTAAATAAATACATTGATTGTGCGCAGATCTGAGTGTGCGGAGCTTCCCTTTATTTTTCTCATGTTCCCTTTGTGGCTCCAGCACCTCACTTAAGTTTTTTCATCGTTTGAGCGGTGGTTCTTTTTACTTTTAAGCGATCCGTTGATTAAATAGTGACATTTTACAGACTTGATAGTGTGTAGTTTTAAATTTTTGAGTGATGAAGCTTTAGATCCCAAATGTTTCATTCAGAGGTTGTTCACACACACGCTCCCACGCGCACACACACACGCACGTGCACACGCACGCGCATACGCACTCTCATACGCGCACACACACACACGCACATACACAAACATACTGTACCTTCAGTTTCCCGAACATAGGGTCCTGGTTTGGGTTGTGGACCCATTTTTATGAATAAATATAATGTTTTTGCTGTTTTGAAAATAGGGCTTTTAGACTGCCCCTTCTACCACTTTCAACCATGTTCATATAATTGGTCCTCACTAATGCTCATTATAAGATGGCACCATTTCTTTCAATTCACACGGTGTCTCCAAGGCGAGGAGGGCTGGGGACAGTTCACAAACCTACCCACAGTGTCTCCGAGGAGGGCTGGGGACAGTTCACAAACCTACCCACAGTATCACACGGTGTCTCCGAGGAGGGCTGGGGACAGTTCACACACCTACCCACAGTGTCAATGAGGAGGGCTGGGGACAGTTCACACACCTACCCACAGTGTCAATGAGGAGGGCTGGGGACAGTTCACAAACCTACCCACAGTGTCAATGAGGAGGGCTGGGGACAGTTCACAAACCTACCCACAGTGTCAATGAGGAGGGCTGGGGACAGTTTACAAACCTACCCACAGTGTCAATGAAATAATTGGTAGGTTTGGTCATTTCAAAGTCAAACCAGATTAAAAAATATATATTTTGTTTAGTAATGCAGGATAAAGAACAATGGCTTCTAGTTCAGCTTCGTAACTTTCCAGGAAGAGAATGTCTGTAGTTTATATTAGCATCGATGATGTCATTGGTAGGCAGCTGTCTGAACTGTCCACCAATGATATGCAGTGGAGTGAGTAGGTGGAAATTGTGCCATCTTATTATCAGCATTAGTGAGGACCAATTATTATGAAATAAGGTCGAAAATGGGTGAAGTGCTTCTTCAAGGCTTTAATTCCTAATGTATTTCTGTACATTCAGATCTTATTGGGTCTCGGGGTGAAAACGTTCCGGGCGCCCCCCTGGTCTAGAGTATAATCTCTGAATCCACTGTTTTGCTGCTGTGCCTTCTAGACTTCGTGGCGGTGCCCATCAAGGTCATGTTCAACGAGAGCGTGGAACTGGCAACGCGGGAGTTCAAGTTCTATAATTGTGCCGCCACAGTGAAGAGAGCTGCCAACACACCGTGAGTCATCCCTCTCTCCCTCTCTCCCTCTCTCTGTGTCTGGTCTCCAGCTGCGCACCCCCCGGGATGCATATGCTGTACGTTGTGTTAGATAGGTTAGATGGTGCATACGTTGGTTAGACATATACCAACAGTCCTACAGTCATTAGTCCGACAAACCCGTGCTGCGGGTTAAAAATCACCTGTGCTGCGGGTGAAAAATCACCCGTGCTGCGGGTTAAAAATCACCTGTGCTGCGGGTGAAAAATCACCCGTGCTGCGGGTTAAAAATCACCCGTATTGTGGGTTAAAAAGCACCCATACTGTGGGTTAAAAATCACCCGTATTGTGGGTTAAAAATCACCCGTGCTGCGGGTTAAAAATCACCCGTATTGTGGGTTAAAAAGCACCCATACTGTGGGTTAAAAATCACCTGTGCTGCGGGTTAAAAATCACCCGTATTGTGGGTTAAAAATCACCCGTGGCGTCCTGTGAGGTTCGGGTTAGGGAGAGCCATCGAGTAAGACAGAGTTACGCAAACTCTGTTCACTTCATGGGGCCGTTATTAGTCCTACAACCTATTTCAAACCCTCACCCTAACCCTAACCTCCCATGGGGCAGCACACCTAAACCTAACCTTAACCCTCTCCCAACCCTTAACGCACCCCTCACCAACCTTAATCCGGTCGTCTTAACGCACCCCTCACCAACCTTAATCCGGTCATTTTAACGCACCCCCCCTCACCAACCTTAATCCACATGCTATGTCTAACCAATGCTATGTCTAACCAAAGTATGCCTCCCGGCTCTTCTACATAGACTTCTACTGAATGGGGACAACCGTAAATTTACGGAATGCATTGGAGTCTATGGGCTCGCACAAGTACATGAACCACGTGACCAGGCTGGTTTCTGCCCCCTCAATATCGCAACTCTTCTATTAGATCAGGGGTTCTCAACGTTTTTGGCCGGGGACCCCCGGAAATGCTTTGGCAATGTCTCGGGACCCCCGCCCCGCCCCCTCCCGACCCCCAATATAAATTGACTGCTACAATAACCTTAAACCATTTTGGGCGGGAACCCCTTTTGGTGTTTTAAGCAGTTATAATTTAGCTATTGAAAAATAGCAGATCTACAAGCTCATAGCGCGCCACCGAGTGGCGCGCTACGAGCTTGTAGGTCTGCTATTTTTGAAAAATCGTGAAAATATATATATATATATTTTTTTAATTTAATTTTAATTTTTTAATTAATTTGGGGACCCCCTAAAATATTTTGGCGACCCCCCGAGGGGTCGCGACCCACGGGTTGAGAACCCCTGTATTAGATGGCTCTGGGGTTAGGTTAGGGTTTGGGGAGGGTGTCTGACGCTTGGTGTGTTTAACTGTTGGTATGTCTAACTAAACACATGCACCCGTTTCAGGGTACCCGCTGTCGGGTGGAAACCTTGTATGTTCCGACGTGCCAATATTTTATTTTGGACGCAGAGGAATGAAAACCAGCGTTTCAGGGCACCCTGAAGAAGGCAGTTTGAACACTGCACGTCATGCCACTGTCATGGGAATAAAGCAAGATATTTGTATATACAAGGTTTCCACCCGACAGCGGGTACCCTGAAACGCTGGTTTTCATTCCTCTGCCCCGTCCCAAATAACATATTGGCACGTCGGCCACCTTCTTGTCCTGATTGTGCGAGAGTGGTGAACACTTGGCTATGTCTACGAAAATGAGCCCAAAAAGAAGCTACTACAGTATGTTGCATCAGTAATGACTCACACATGATTATGCATCACAGTTTTACCACTTTAAAAGATGTTGCTGGAATCCGCCAATATCCAATATTTTTGTATCAAAGCTTTATTGATCCTTTGGACGAACATATCCTCCACTACATCGTAATTGGACATGGTGTAATGGACACAGCTAGATGTGTCCACATCAGTAAGATTGTGTTCATGTGATGTGGTCGATATTATAAATTAATAGCATGACATAAGGTTGAATTTGCATCATGTCTATAACATGCATCCAATCAATCATTTGACATCTTTATTTATTTATTTTCTAATGTGTTGACAAAATGAATGTGCCCAATTTCACTTTTGGCAGGAGTCATTGTTCAGTTGAGCACACAAATGG
The DNA here is from genome assembly GCF_951216825.1 of Electrona antarctica. Classification (NCBI taxonomy): domain Eukaryota; kingdom Metazoa; phylum Chordata; class Actinopteri; order Myctophiformes; family Myctophidae; genus Electrona; species Electrona antarctica. The sequence continues at coordinate 23,232,526 of NC_136810.1, forward strand.
TTTTGCATGAAGAATAAGGCATTCTAATGGCATGGGCAAGCTTTGGTCCCATGTACGTCTGCCTCCGAGGCAGACAGGAGTTTGAGCAGACATCCGTCAAACAAATATGGATGAATCAGTCTCTTAAAGTAAAGAAAAGTGCAGTAATGTGTTAGGCTCATACAGGAAGGGGGCATGTCTGATATGAATGAATGGATGAATGAATGAATGTCAACAAAAGCACACAAAAGCCACAGTAAATGGCCCTTCAAGTACTTCCACCACAGCGACCGAGCGCCACCATCACATGACAACCTTGATGCAAATGGATGGCATGGCAGCCACACAGATGAGACTGGAAGTGTGTGTGTGTGTGTGTGTGTGTGTGTGTGTGTGTGTGTGTGTGTGTGTGTGTGTGTGTGTGTGTGTGTGTGTGTGTGTGTGTGTGTGTGTGTGTGTGTGTGTGTGTGTGTGTGTGTGTGTGTGTGTGTGTGTGTGTGTGTGTGTGTGTGTGTGTGTGTGTGTGTGTGTGTGCAATTTGTGATGCTTGACTGATGGCAGGATTGAATGCACCTCTTGCATTTTCCTAACCCTTTTGTTTTATTATCTCCAAGCTGGTGGAAATTGCTTCCGTTTGCCATTCATTAATCAAAAACTGAAATTCGATCTATCCCTGACTTAGAAGGTGGAAACCTTCTAAGTCCAAAACGTTTCCTTTTTTATTAGTATTTTAAAAACTACTTAAATTAGTGAAAATAGCCGGTCTACAAGCTCACATTGCCTTGTGATGCGAGGCAGTGTGAGCTTGTAGATCGGCGATTCTCACTTTCTTTGTGCGACACTCTGGTAAGATGAAGTAGGGGTATTCATTTACCAAAAAAGAAAAACATAAAAAGTTGAGATATGGAGATACGACGTTTCTGCCCGACAGCAACGATTCCTTCTTTATCCCCATCTCGCAGCTGCTTCCCGTACACACACACACGCATGCACACACACACACACACACGCACGCATGCACACGCACACGCATATGCACACACCCATATGCATACACCCATGCACACACACACACACACACACACACACACACACACACACACACCGTTATTTTGTTGTTGTCCTCCTCAGCCAGAGGAATGTGTGAGATGATGAACGAGCTTTGTTCATGGGAAGTCGCACAGATCCATTTCACTGTCAGCCGCATGGATTTTAGCGCCGGAAGCTGCCGTGATGAGTTTGCACGTTTTGTATTTTATTTGTTTGCACGTTACATGCATGCATGTATTATTTTTTTTGCATGGAAGTACATATGCATAATTAAATGGATGATGTTTTCCCTGCTCTGGTGCGTGCGTGTGTGTGTGTGTGTGTGTGTGTGTGTGTGCACGTGTGTGGTGTGTGCGACTGCGTGCATGTGTTTGTGTGCTCCAGGTGCATGTCCTGTGTGAGCAGCCAGTGGGGCTGTCAGTGGAACACACTGGACCACACCTGCAGTGACATGGACGACACTGTGCCGGGCACCAACATCATCAAACACCACCAGGTGAGTGACCGCTTCACTTCATTCCCATGACAGTGGATGCAAGCTAGAGCACTGCTGCCAGATTGCACGCGAGAAACAAGCAGGCCAGGTCTACGAAAACAAGCCCTAAAAGAAGAGACTAGGTTGCATGATCACGCATCAAAATTTAAAAGAAAGATGTTTTTGAATCATTTTAAATAGGTACACAAATCTTGTATGGGAGTCGTCCGACTAGATATTTACAATTTTGGCATTTAGCAGACACTATTAATCCAGAGTGATTTACAATAAGCAGGTAAATACGAGGTAATACATCAAATGCAAGCGACTTTACAGAAAAAGCTCTTATAATAAGCACACTTGGCAACACTGCTGATGAGCCTGGCTGCTATGAAGGTTGACTTGTGATTGACACATCACATTCACACCCATGTCAGTGTGCATCTGTTTCAATCTTAACCACTTGAACCACTTGTCGTCCCTATTTTGAGCATGTCAAGTCATTCCACGAAACCGGTACGATTTGCAGTCCCTCTGACCTTTTAAGGTGTATTTTATCGATTGAGTCAGCAAAATGTATTTTAAAAGCTTTTTTCATCAATTTGTGTGTTCCCTTTAATATTGTGTAAAAATGACATGGATTTTATCATCATATCAGAAATTATCTTGCTTTCTTTCAGTAGACACCCCCTATTTTGTCAATTTTTTCATGTCCCCAATGGCCTTCTATGAAAGTGGACTTGAAATCCATAAATTATGCCATTCACATCTATCAGTGCTTTATTCCTGGTCATGTTTAGTTTTTGAATAAATAGATGATTAATCATTACAATAGCATTATATAGCTATGTCCCCCAATCACATTCAACCCCATTACACAAGTCATTCTCCCCTCCATAACAATAATTAACTTGCCCTTTAGTGACATCACCAACAGGAAGTGGCATTCTACAAGGGTTCTGAACATCATGCTACAGAAAGAGGCAATTTCACACCTTATTTTACAATGTTTTAGAGTAATTTATACTCTCACATCGTAAAGCACAACAGCTCAACTCCGTTACATGGAATAAAGATAGAAAACAATTATTTGGGAAAATTGCGTTTGTTATTTCAACAATATATCTGATTTCTTAATCTCATGCATGCCATGTGGTCTCCTCTTAATCACCAAAGGTAGAGTAGTGGCCATCTTGAGTAAAAAATCACAACCCTGTGAATAACGGTGTTGACACAACCCAAAAAAATACATACAAATATTAATTGAATGCCTGAGATGGTTCCTTAATATTGTGGGCTATTCAGAAAAGTAAAACCTTTCGGTCAAAAAAAAAGAAAGGACAAATCGTACCGGTTTCGTGGAATGACTTGATTTTTTAGGCAAGCACTCTGAGATCACAACACACATTGTGAGTTGTAGATTGGCTATCATGTGGCTATCTCAATCAACCACACAGACAACACACACCTTCCTTCCTTTTGAGGTGATTGCTTTGGATTTGGTTTATAGTGATTGTGTGCTTTGTTGATTGTTGTAATCAACAAAGCACACGATCGGGGGGGTTGTCTCGCATAGCTATATTAGTTCAGCCTTTGCCCTCTCTGGCTTCTTTGAGAGTATGAGTATCACAGAAGTTGTTAAATGCAAGTATTTAGATGCTTAAATGCCATGTTCAGTTGCCAACTGTGTGTTCTTGAATCCCCTATGGAATTAGTTAATTAATATCGTGGTATCTGCTGCTGCCATCTTGCATGACAAAAGATCCTCCTGTTAGATCTAGCCAGATTGCAAGTGGGACGTCAAATAGCGAAAATACACCATCAATATAATATGAGCTGTGACACGCGGTGTTCTTGTAAGCTATTTTCGCCGAATGATCAGCTTTTTCTGCCAAATTACTATTATGACATGCCAGAATAGAGACGCTATACGAGTTCATATGGTACATTTAAAAATGTCAATTCTAATAATAATAGCAATAGCAATAATACCAGTAAGACACCCTGAGGGCGAGAAGCGACCTTGCCCTTTCAAAGTCGCATTACAAGTGTTATAGGAGAAAATAAATGTGAGCGATGCAACTATACATTTATTGTTATAGTTACTGTACTGTGCTCTGTATTGTAGTGTACTGTGCTCTGTACTGTACTTTGATTATTTTTGAAAAACATCTTTGAGAAATGACATGGACCGTGTTACCGCATGGGGGTCCCCGGGGGTCCCCAGAACATCCAGACCCCCAGCAACATGCCCAGGGGGCCGGCCCTGTTCTGGCGAGCCTTCCCGCGAAACAGTCGAGAAATGAGTTACCGCGTTGCAGCTTTCCATGCTCGGACACAGGGACACGTATAGGGACACACACTACGGACACACATAGCTGTGTAATGGAGCGGAGGCACCGCTCAAAAACTAAGATAGGCATTCGGAGGGAGGGGTGAGACTTTTTATGTCTGTTTTCCTCTCCACTCAGGGAGGAAATTGTCCTCGGTTTGAGAACCCAGACCCCATGCTCATCCCTGTGGGCTTCAAGAAAGTCATCAGCTTTGAGGGCATCCACCTGGATGTGTACAAGGTATGTCCATCAATGGCATTTGGGTTTATTCAACTCAGTCCCTCCATATTAGGCTTGACTTACATGTGTTCTTGCACTCGGGCCATGTTTTAAGCTCACATCATGACGTTGTCTTGAGCTTGTAGTGACAACCATTATACGACCAAGTAGCCTATAAGTCATGCTTCAGAGTCCAGAATGTGTCCAGACTAGAAATCGGATATTAATCACATTTCAAACCACCCTGGAATCATGTGGTTCAACTCTGATTTGCAAAAATCTGTTTAGATGTTTGTTTGTTTGTTTTTTGTTTTTCTCTGTTAACGGCAAAAACAATCTGATTCCAAACCGAGTAGGCTAAAATGGGATTTGTAAAATGTATGTTTGACTAGGCTACCAGTCTAACATATAAGTCATGGTGGAAGCAATTGTCATGTATAGTTGAGGATGGGAGGATGGTTATAATGAGCTGATGAATTTATTTGGGGATAAGAGTACGGTGCACATCAACACTTCCACACAGCAGAGGAGACACAATATCATAAGCTTATTTCCATTGTGGTCCTCTAAAAACACAGAACAGTCACAACATAAAAGACACAATACACATCACAAACTATGACACAAGTAGCAGCAGCATTACAGTTTACTGGCAAACAATGTATGCTAAGCAACTACCCGTATTTTAATTTTCAAACTTAATTCACCATCTAAATCCAGGAGTGAAAGGAGGCTCTTTCTTGCTTTGTTTTTAGGTACAATATGGTCGTATAGTCTGCTGTCTACGATGGGGTGGTGGGGTATTGTTGTTGCTGTGAGCTCTTTTGAGATTTGGATCGTGTGGTTGTTTATGCGTATATTTTTGTTTTATGTATGTTTAAAGTTTAATGCGTTTTACTGTAGATGTTCTTACACAAATCACCCAGTTTGGGACGAATAAACGTCACCTTGACGAAGCCTGTTCATCCTCCTCTTTGTCTTGTTCTGCAGGGCCGCACTTTCACCATCGGCACTGAGCTGATGAGGAACACAGAGGAGATGGTCATCGTGGAGCAAGGACATTTCTACAGCTTCAGCGGTTTCAATGTTAGTGTTGCTGATTACTCTGAATGTGACTTGCATGTAGCAGTAGCTCAGTGACGGTCACCCCCCTCTGAGCCCCAGTCGAAATGTTCCACGCCTTGACCAACGCGAGCCTAGGTCTCAAGACTGCGGCTCGGCCCCCCTCACCACAAAACAATCGAATGTCCGTGCCAGTTTGGCAGTGCTCAGCCCGTTCCCAAGGTTACCCCCAAACAAACGCTTCCACAGAAAAGGCAGAACTGTGAACAAAGGCTAAACTAGGCCTGTGTGGTAGTGATACATTTAAAGTTATATAATCTATTGTCCCATGGTTTTGCCGGCTCAAGTCTGATCAAGTTTTTTGCTTTTGAGTCTCAAAGTCGTGTCATCGAAGAAGTTAAGTCAAGTCTCACAGCAGAGGAATTTTGTTAAACCTAAAATCTGTGTTGAGTCTTAAATCTCAAGTCTCCACCTCTGAGCTGTCACTGTTCTCTGCTGGCAGTGCTGACCTGCCCTGCCCTGCGCTTAGCTGGTCTGTTGGTTGCTTCACTCTCAACACAGCTACCTGAATTGTATTTTTCATGAACACTGATCCCAGTAGTGTGTGTAGCTCAACTCAGCATGGGGAAATAACTTGTGTTGTTACCATAGGCATAGAGAGGTATAGACGCCTCCTTTGGCTCTGGGGCGTCTGTATCTCGGGTGCCATCTCACAGGGAAGCAAGCCACAGGAGATTCCGCGTGCGTCACACAGCACTGGTAGCCTCTGATTGGTAGGCCAATCAGAGGCAGGTGGGCGTGGGTCTTAGTCATCTGAGTGGCAGCATGCCTTCCGCACTTCCGCTTGACTTCCGCTTTGCTATGCTTCCATGTGATCCAGGTCGCTCCAATAAATTGCAGCGGCCAATCTGTGGTTGTTATTGGCTGTGAGCAGTTCACTGCCCTTAAAAGTCCATTGGCATTGCAGCCCGAGCTCAGTGAAAAGGATTCATGTAAACTGACTGACTGTGTTCCAAGGCTTAGAAATCAGATTCACCACTTTACCTCTGACCCTGCGTTTCACGTCCTTTGATATTCTCTAGCCCCCTCTAATGGCCAGACTCTCCTTATACTGGGAGATCTGGAAGGCTCTGTCTTCAGATTGTGAGTTCAAGAAGCAGAACCTACCCCCCAGCCACTACTATGTTCTTTACTTGCATTGATTTCCGTGGTTGTATGTCTGCCAAACGGGATATCGTTGCTGTCGGGTGGAAACCTTGTACGTCCACGAGTGACTTACTTTTCAGGCAAATGTAAAAATAACCTGTGTGTTGTTGTGGATCCAATGTAGTTATTATGTAGTCACAAGTTCTTGTTAATACTTTTCATTGGTTATGAAATCCACACTTTAAAAATATATTAGTAATAATAGTGAAGATAGCAGATGTGCAAGCTCGTCACATTTTGACGCCTTTATGAGCTTTAAAAAACTGAAGCAAAAACTTGAACTGAAAAACAGAGTTACATGGTTTCTGCCTGACGGCAACGATATGTATTTTTGTTTTTTGCATTCCCTGGCAGCCCCCCCCCCCCCCCCCCCCCCCTGGCAGCCCCCCACACACACGCTGCCATTAATCTTCAGCACTCTCCGTACTTCATAATTCATTCTGTTCCAATTCCTCAGTTTTCCTACGACAAGTCGCCAAATACCACCATTCTGTTCTACGTGAAGGACCGGGAGACGGGCAAGAAGATAGACAGCACTCTGAGCGGTACGTTGGCAGTAGTGGAAAGTAACTAAGTACTGTACTTTCCATTCTGGGCGGGAACCCCTTTTGGTGTTGTAAGCATTATGTTATACTTCAGCTATTGAAAAATCGTGAAAATGTGGTGCAAACCTTTGAATATATATTCTTTCACAACGAATATTTTCAACTCAAATCTTTGCTTCTGGAAGGTCCCTCGAACAACATATTTTCAGATGGGGGTCGGCGGCCAATTACATATATTTTTTGGGGTCCATGAAATAGTTAGAAAACCACTGATATAGAAACATGGGTTTTTCAGAAAACTGTCAGGATTTTGAAGACATTTGTAGAATCGTCCTCAGGTCTAAATGGGTTAAGTACAATTGTGAGGTTTTTTTTTTTTTTACTTTCTTCAATATTGACAATGTTCTGTACTTTTACTTTAGTTGCTAGTTTGTAAATTTTGGTCATTTGAAAATAGCCAATCTACAAGCTCACAATGTGTCGCAATGTGTCACATGATTGTAGATCAGATATTTTCATACGTTTTTATTTATCACATTGTGATGGCAACAGTATTACTGTCACTTTTACTAATGTACATTTTGAGTATTTCTACATTGTAGTATTGATACTTTTATTAAAGTAAAACATGCAAGTTCTATCACTGCACATTTATAACACCGGGAAACCTTATTTAAATCACCCTGTGTGTGATGTTGGGTTCCAAATGCGGGTGCCTACATCACAGTTGGCGAAGCTGCCTTTGATCCTAAATTGAAAATTAAACCCGAGAATTGATTTGGTTAATGGTTAAACTATTTTTAAAACGTTGCTCCAATAGGATTGGACACACGCTATATTGCTAATGTACTCACTTTGGAGGATGAGTGCTGGGTTTATAATGTTTTAGATTGTCTCCTGAACGAGCCAACAAGCTTTTTGTCAGACATGAAAGCCATGATTTTCATCAGTTACTATATTTATGAGGATGGAAATTAGAGCCGGACCGATGCCAGATTTTTGGGTCCGATACCACGCGCGTGCGCGTGCATGCGTATCTCTCTCTTACATTTTGATTTTCAAAAATAAGAAATTCAAAAATAGCCATTGCTCCTATGAAGAAATGGCCAACTTTAGGGACTCCAGAACTCAAAATTCTGAAGACTCACTTGACCTAGCCTTGACGACCTTGCAGGCTTATGCAACGGTAATTTAGATGGCATGTTGCTGTATGTAGACAGACCTGGCATCCTATAGTCACTATAGGATAGTGTGTATAGTTTACAGTATAGTGTACAGATTGTAGTTTTTTGGGGATATTCTACTGTTAGACTGATGATAGGTTATTGGTGTACCTATATCCTAGATTACTATTGTATTTATATGATGTATTATTACCTTGTGTTGTCCTTGCTTACTGTAGGTCACTCTGGATTAAGAGTGTCTGCTAAATACCTAAATTGTAAAAACAAACAAAAAAAATGACTATGTGACCAAATTTGACTGAGGGACTGCCATTGGATTTTTTTTTTGAATTTTTGTTCATGTGAAAGCAGGGAATCATAGCTACAAATTGACATATTGGTTGTTCAGTTTGACCCACCAGTTTTGGAGATATGGCTTATAGAAAACAGCGAGTTGAGAAAACAGGCTTGAAAGGTTCACTTCTGTGGACTCTAACATTACACCTAGCTACATGTTTAAGCATTTATTTCATATTTACATGTCGATTTCAGCTCCGACACTTATTTCAGACATGCTCTAGTATGTGACGAGTCTGCCTGTGCTATTAACTCATTTTGGGAAGAAAAACAAAACAAATCTCCTCTGGTGAAAAGCTGGAGGTTGCGTGATGGCAGGCTCTCAGTCAAATCTGGTCACATATGTTGTATAAACGGATGGGTTTGTGGCTCTATAATCAAGACGTGCATCTTCTCTTGGACGTGTCCTCTCGTTCTACAGTGAGCCTGTACAACTGCTCCATGGGCAGAGAAGACTGCAGCTTGTGTAAGAACACCGACCGCAGGTACCAGTGTGTGTGGTGCGCCTGGCGCAAGGCATGCGTTTATGACAAGCTGTGCACCTCCGACCAGCACGGAGGAGCCGAGGACCCCAACAATACAGAGTGCCCGGACCCCCAGATTACTGATGTGAGTAATAGCTGTGATGGACAAAGTATACCTACTCAACCACCTCCCAGTATCCGAGTTAAAGTGTAGTATGTATGTACTCCTGGTCAGTGACGTAGACTCTGTGGGGGCGGTGGGGCTCCAGCCCCCATGAGGAATTAGACCTGAATATATATATTCGCCTCGGTTCGTCCCGTTTATACCGGCCAGGTTGCGCCATGCCCGTTCGCGCAATTCTCGTCTTTGCATTGACTTTGTATGTAATCGCGCCGCTCTAACTGTAAAGCCTATAGACTCCAATACATTCTGTAAACTTCCGGTTCAGGCCTTTGTCACTATTCGCCAATAGAAGTCTATGTAGAAGAGACTTATTGGACTGTAGAAGAGACTTATTGGACTGTAGAAGAGACTTATTGGACTGGCCCCATGAATTGAACGGAGTTGTTGTAACTCTGTCTTACTCTATGCCTCTGCATGGTATGATCAAGTAGGGCGTTAATTTATGAAAAATATGGAGATACCAGTAAGAGGTTGCTGCGCTACACCAACACAATACTCCAGTAAAGTACAGACACTGTACTTGGTTACAGTCTTGTAGCTGTGATGCGGTCCGCTCCCATTGAAACGTGACCTGAAGAGCACACATGTACTGTATGTATGTGTAATTAGCCGTGTAGGGCTATTGACCCTGCTGATTGGGTTATTGATTGGAATGGTCTATTGATTGGCTTTCATTCTAATTACTGACAAAGGAGGTGTGCGTGCGTGCGTGCGTGCGTGCGTGTGTGCGTGCGTGCGTGCGTGCGTGCGTGCGTGCGTGCGTGCGTGCGTGCGTGCGTGCGTGCGTGCTGTGTGTGTTTGGGGGGGGGGGGTGATTGATGGTGGCTCATCGTCATGACATCCATCATTAAATGTTCCTCACTTGTCAATAGTACTGTACTGCACAGACACACACATGCATACTGTAGCAGCTATGCACAGCCTGTTGGCCGTAAGGGTACTGCAGGTGGGACCCATTGGCAAAATACGGTAAATACCTAAATTGTATAATGATGAAGAAGCGCTGTGGGGCCCTTAATAATGTCAAACTGAGGACAGATACTCTTTGGAGAGGGTTTAGTTTCAGGACTTTTCAGTTCCTTTCCTTTGCAGACATCACAGTGGAAAAACCTATAAGGCGGTGAACTTAAAGAAGAAGGTGCAGTTCAAGTAGAAAATCCTTCATTAATTAGTCCATAGCAAGGGAGGAATTAAAAACATTCAGATGAAATGCATTTTTTCTTTAAAAAAAATGTTTTCAATGTGATACAGATGATCAGGAACTTAAAGTATACAGTACCCCGCAGGAAAATACCCCCCCCCAAAAAAACAAACAAACAAACAAACAAACAAACAAACAAACAAACATGATCATCAGGTACTATGATTATACTAGGAGAAGGTTTTTTCATTTAAGTGTACAGAAAGTGTTAAAATTATGTTTTTATGTGGCCATGGTGATGACTGAAGCTGCACCCACAGATGTCGCTGTATGATAAAGGTGGGGGTGTTAGGGGAGGGGATGATATTGTGATGTCACTATATCACTGTCATTTCAATTGGGCCTTTTGACTCAAAGGCTTTCAGCTTTCAGGAAGAAACCACACCTGGGGGCCTATTAGAGTAATGTTAACTCCATAGACTCAGGGGTGGGAAATTATTTTTCCCAAGGGGCCAAATGAGAAACAGAAAATATTTCTATATAAAAAGCAGTAAATGGCCATTTATGATGATGTACAATAAGAGCGCCCCTCATTTCACATGGGTGTGATTTTTTTACGTTCTACTTGCATGCTTGAGACGTTTCCTTTCCCAGTTGAAAACTATGTTTTTGTTTAAGTTACAAGTCATGTAAATACTAGCATTTTATTTTAACAATGAGAACATTAGAGGTAGCTGTTTATACGGAGGACCCTGGAGGTGCCACTTTCACAACCCACATGGCGCACTGCTTACTATCAGCGTGAGATGAGTGTTGAGTCACTCACAACCATTAAACAACGACGTTCTGAAAACACAATAACAAGCCAACCAGTGATGATATTGTTGAGACTTGGCAGCATGGCAGGCATTGATGTGTGCACATTCTGCCAGATTTACTTTGTGGTACAACGGTGTCGACTCGTGTGCCGAAAACAGACGAACCACAAGCTCACGGCGCATCAACCAACCGTTCTGAACTTAAGAAGCATGCCACATTCGGGGCGCAACACCGCCGTGTGATGCAGCATCTTGACATCTTAAGTTAACTTTATTGGCGAGGCGTGTTAGAGCGGGTTAAATGAAGCATAATGGGATTTAACTTGTCCTCCTGCGAGGAAGTTTGGTAATCATGCGCCTGCCCTACCGTGTTGTGGAGCTACATGCTTAGCTGGGCTTCATGGCTATTTGCATTCACCGACGCTGTTGTCACCAATAAATCCATAAAGACGACATTTTCGCATATGAGGGGGGTGAATGAAGGAAGACAGGTTCTCAATCACACGCAATTCACGTGCACAGTTGACGTGCAGATTGCATGCAGTGTGAGAATACATGGGCTTCAAAATAAAATAAATTTTTCTAATTATCAAGTAATCTTTCGCGGGCCAGTCAGAGTCAGCCGGCGGGCCGTATTTGGCCCGCGGGCCGTACAATGCCCAGGTCTGTGCATAGACATATACAAAACAGAAAAGTCACGGCACTCCATCTTTAACTATTTTCACTGGGGACTACCTGGAACCCCCCAGAGGAACCCCTGACCCCGCTATAAGAACCACTGATGTATTGGAACCCCCCAGAGGAACCCCTGACCCCGCTATAAGAACCACTGATGTAAAGGTGATTTTTTCCTTTGTGCAGATCATCCCACGGTTCGGCCCCATGAAGGGAGGCATCTCCATCACTATACGAGGATCCAACCTGGGCATCCACAAGGAAGACATTAAGAGCATCAAGGTGGTGGGAGAGCCCTGCAACCACCTGACTGACAAATACTCAGTCTCCACCAGGTGATTATGCACGCACACACACACACACACACACGTGCACATTCTCCCTCTATCTCGTTAACTTTTTTTCACAGTCTTTCTTTGAGATCCATGAGGGCTGCATTTGCCTTGAAGTGGCTGCGTGCAGATATGCGAATTAGCTTATTATTATGCGCAGCCTATTGATCAAATGGGTCCTTCGAGAAACAGGACCATTCTCTTGAAGTGGTATTGTAGCCAAATCAGTTCTCCTCACATATAGATTCTAATCTCGCCTGTGAAGCCTGTAACCATCATTCTCCGCTGACATATATTCCCTTACATGAAATGTACATTTATTTTCTTATACATCAACGAATTGACACTATTCTAATATTATATATTTTGCCCTCCCTTGAGCACATACGCTCCAGCAGAGCCGTAAAGGGCGTCTACGTTTATATGTCTATGGTTGCATACGCCTGTAAGGTCGTCAAGGTTAGCTCAAGTGCTACGTCAAGTGCTGCGGGCTAAGATGGAGTCAACTATCTATATTGTTCACCATTGTCATTGTGGTCGTGGTGTGGTCTCTGCCATCCACTTGAGTTGTAACTATTTTTAAAGCTATATCTTTAGTTATAGTGCTCACTGCTTAGTGTACTGTGGATGGCCCATAAAGCTGTGTTTTTACAAGAGTTATTAAATTATAAGTGCAACATTGCTAAATGCATTGCTCTTTTTAAATGTTTTTTTTTTTTGTGGCTTTCGCCTTTATTTTATATTTTTTATGGAGGGACAGACAGTAGGCTGACAGGAAATGGGGAGAGAGATGGGGGGATGACATGCATTAAAGGCCGTCGGGATCGGGAAAATGCATTGCTCTTGAGTCCAAGTTTTAATAGCACATGTGCCATGGATATTACAGCCCAAAGGCTGTAATAAGTAAATTAACACATGCAATTAATTTGAAATATTTAGCACATTAATAAGGAAATGACATAATTAAGGTGAGGTGCACGAATGTGGATTTTATTTAGAAGTGTATGATGTCAGCTGTTCATTGTCCTATGACTCTTCTTCTTTCTCACGCACGCACGCACACACACACACACGCATGCATGTCTAGTCCCTGACAATACACACTGCAACCACGTTACCATCACTTTACATCAAGTCCTAACTATTACTCAAAGTATATATTTTTTATCACATATATATTTCACTGTGTAGTTTATGAATTGAACACATTGATAAAGGTCCCTGCTGCGCTTCCAATTTCTGCGGATGACAGCGCAGTGTGAAGGCAAACGCAGCAAATTAAATATGCAAGAATGACTTCTCTGCCCATTCGCATCTAGTCTACAGAATTAGAGGTGTGAATGCGACCTTAGTCACGGCGTGTCACCCTGCTGAACATGAACATGCGTTCACACTTCACAGAGCCTCCGCCAATAGTTCTGATTGACTGACGGTGTTCATCTGGACAGAACAGAAGGCGTCCGTGTACTTTCTGCGTCCGTGTACTGTCTGGCAGTTCGTCTTTCCATCTCTCCCCTTGTGAAGGTTTTTGGCTTGACTTTTGTTAACAAGGTCCTGGAAAACAGGACAATAAGTGCTGTTTGGAAATATGTTACCTTTGAAGAGGGGGGCGTCGCGGTCGTGCATCATATCGTTCCAAAACACGGAAGACAGTTGACTGGCCTCAAGTAGCCTACCCTCTGCTATATTATTATATCACAACATAATGTTATATCATTGACTTAAATGGCGTTATATAAGGATAGTATGAAAAGGTTAGGTCTTTTTTCAGAAATGACTTTGGACAACGTTAATTAAACATGCAGAGTGACTCGTTACCTGGGTTACATCATCTTCTGATACCTGAAAGTTTTGATTGAATAATAATCCCGTAACGTGTAGTGTTTTGTTTCATTAGTGTGAGTGTGACAAAATAGGCTACAGCTTGTTGTTGTTGTTACGCTGCTGCTCGTTGAACACGCGTGAATGGTAAAGATACCAAGGACTCCATAAGTGACATACCACAGAAGTAACACGGACTCAAAGCTGTTTATGAACCACAATCAGTGACGCATCACTGACGAATACTTGTATCTTAACTTTTCACTGCTGTTTGGAAATTTCTGGTGATACACGGTTATAGATTTATATTGAATTTTTGGGGTCCTGCCGTCCTGGACATGAAATTGTTTGAGAACTACTGACATAGAAACATATAGGTTCTTCAGAAAACTGTCATGATTTAGAAGATATTTTGTAGAATCTGGTCTAACGTCTTAATAGATTAAAATGTATTCTCTCTCTCTCTCTCTCTCTCTCTGTCTCTCTCTCTCTCTCTCTCTCTCTCTGTCTCTCTCTCTCTCTGTGTGCGCAGTGTGGTGTGTGAGATCAGCCCTCTGAGCCCCCTGCAGACCACCCAGGGCAAGGTGGAGGTGGAGGTGGAGGGTGGCAAGAAGGGCATCTCCTCTCTCGACTTCACATACAGGGTAAACACACACCACCATTGATTTGGTTGAGTGTTAGTTGTCTGTCAGTTAGATGTTCTTTATCTTTAGACATCTGTCATCTGAAATGTTTTAATCGACTGAATTATCATAAGATTTTAGTCGACTGGATTTTGTTGACTAAAATCTACACGCTCACAACGTGTTGCAGCGCGATGTGTTGTGAGCTTGTAGTTCTGCTATTTACAGAGCGCAACCAACCATAAAATGACTTCTACTGGATCTCTTCTCCACTAGTCCATCCCTATAACATTTTAGTCTAGTTTAGTTTAGTCTCACTTCCTTCCTGGACTACATGTTGTCTCATTCAAGCGTTATTCATAGTCTGGATTTTCGGTGGTGAGGTGACCACCGAACTACAACATGACGTCACAAGCCACGGTGAAGAGCAAACCACCGCCTGCACCGCCCCAGCCCTTCACTCTGTTTTTACAAACCACAGCTCAATGTTATTTCAGCTCCGGTGGTCACCCCACCACCGAAAATACAGACTATGAATGAGCCTTAAGACAGCCCTCTCCCTATGTCCATGACATCACAGACACTTTGAAATACTATAATATCAAAAACACTTAGTTACCCACATAAAAACCCCAGGAAAGTGTTTCTTGTCCCCCTCAAACATCATTAACACCTTGGAGGCGCAAGACAGAGATCACTGTCAAGTTCAAGTGCACGGTCAGTTGCCCGAGACGGAGATTGATAAAAACGACGGAGATTAATTATATCAAAACCGGTCGCATCGCTCCACAGCCTAGGAGCGCTTGTTGCCCAATCCTCGGTGTTGCACAACGTCATCGAAAATGTTCCCTGCCTGTTTAGCGGACGACAACGAAAATCTTAAAACGTTCATAACTCGCGATCTAAATCATCCCGTCTAATTATGAAAAACTATCCTGTGTTAGACGGCGGTCCAGTCGCTAGTCGCGATAGATTTATTCTTACCTCCCGTTGTTTTCGATCGACTCTAGAGTGGTGTGGCTATTGTTAGCTGCTACACAGACATTCACAACAACTTTCGGTCCACCGGTCCTAGTGGTCCGGGCGCTATAAATGATGGGCACATTTTATTAATGGATTAAATAGGCCCGAGCTCTCAAGGTGTTAAAATAACATCTGGTTGCAAAAGTGGCCCTTTAACAACAATATACTGTCAAAATAAAATTATGGAGTTTGTTTCCGCATATCTGCATGCATCTGCATGTAAACCATATCTGCATGCATCTGCATGTAAACCATATCTGCACGCATCCGCATGTAAACCATATCTGCATGCATCCGCATGTAAACCATGGCAAAAATGTCGGGGTTACTTTTAAGAATTTTCTAGATACAGTACAGGTTCTTCTCCCCGACCTGCAACTATACCCTTGATTTTTCACTGAATTGCGGGATCCTCCAAGTCAGCCCTTCCCTCACTAATACAGCCCTTCAGTACATGGATGGTTATAGATCATAATCAAGACTACACACATCTACATGTAACTACATGAAATCTAGTGTCCCTATTCTGGGGCAAACGCTCTGCGAAAATTGCAGATCTACAAGCTCACAACGGGTCACAAACGTGACCGTTTGTCAGCTTGTATATCGCAATGTGAGATGAGAGATTTGGTGTGTAGAGGTATGAAAGGGATATAGGGCCTAATACACATTTTTTACAATGTGGTATACAGGGCATGAGCGGGGGTACACGCTTTAGTTTCGACATACAGTACTATTGGTCCAACGACAACCTACCTCAAACCATAACCTAACCATAACCGCAAGCACGGAGCAGCACTTGTTCG
Source organism: Electrona antarctica (assembly GCF_951216825.1). NCBI lineage: Eukaryota > Metazoa > Chordata > Actinopteri > Myctophiformes > Myctophidae > Electrona > Electrona antarctica. Next base: position 23,248,802 of record NC_136810.1, read on the forward strand.
CCAACTTTAACGCATGTTCGCCAACCTTAATCCAGTCGCCAACCTTAACGCATGTTCACCAACCTTAACGCATGTTCACCAACCTTAACGCATGTTCGCCAACCTTAACGCATGTTCGCCAACCTTAACGCATGTTCGCCAACCTTAGCGCATGTTCGCCAACCTTAGCGCATGTTCGCCAACCTTAATCCAGTCGCCAACCTTAACGCATGTTCGCCAACCTTAACGCATGTTCACCAACCTTAGCGCATGTTCGCCAAACCTTAGCGCATGTTCGCCAACCTTAATCCAGTCGCCAACCTTAACGCATGTTCACCAACCTTAACGCATGTTCGCCAACCTTAACGCATGTTCGCCAACCTTAACGCATGTTCGCCAACCTTAACGCATGTTCGCCAACCTCAACGCATGTTCACCAACCTTAATCCGGTCGCCAACCTTAATTCATGTTTGCCAACCTTAATCCGGTCGCCAACCTTAACGCATGTTCGCCAACCTTAATCCGGTCGCCAACCTTAACGCATGTTCGCCAACCTTAATCCGGTCGCCAACCTCAATGCATGTTCACCAACCTTAATCCGGTCGCCAACCTTAATTCATGTTCGCCAACCTTAATCCGGTCGCCAACCTTAACGCATGTTCGCCAACCTTAATCCGGTCGCCAACCTTAACGCATGTTCGCCAACCTTAATCCGGTCGCCAACCTTAATCCGGTCGCCAACCTTAACGCATGTTCACCAACCTTAATCCGATCGTTTTCCGCATGTCGGTCCTATGGTATGTCAGATAAGCGTGCGCGCCCCATGAGCGGTTGGTTATATTTACACAGAAACCTGAACCCACACGCACAATCTCACCTCAACTTGGAATGTTTGTCCCAAAAATGTACTTTCTGCTGATTTGGTTGTTTTATGTTTTCGATTATATTCCCCATTTATAACGGTATTTAATTATTCATTTATGTTCCCCACTTGTTATATTTATTTATTTACTTACGTGCCCCATTTATTTAAGCGGAATGCTTCCCTTATCAGCGCAGCACCAAGGGCCATAGCATTTAAGTTGAATGTCCAAACACAATACCCTAATGCCAGCTGGTAAATTAGGTGCTAAAACGCGTCATAATACAATGGTAATGTCCCTGTTTCACACTTAATACGTTAACAGGTTACATTGTAGCTACTTAACCGGCTTTCCATATCTCCGGCGTCGGGAGCTCCCCTCGCCAGGGGAGTATGAAAGAAAGTGTTGGCTCAGCAAACTGAGGCTGCGAGGCAGATGTGGTGTGTGAGTGTATGTGTGATGTTTGCTTGCTGTGTGTGTGACTGTGTGTGTGTGTGTGTGAGAGAGTGTGTGGGTGCGTGCGTGCATGACTGAGTGCATGTCTTCAAGATAGAGACAGCGAGAGCTGAAGTGGGGTGAGAGAAGGTCTGCATATCGTCTGACTGGTGAACATCTTGTGTGTCCAAAACTGTTACTTTTCAGGATTCAAATAAAACATCAGACCTGTCTGAACTGAGTGGTGCTGTTGGGTTGTCTGACTATTGGTTGTCTCTTGTCTGACTGTTGGTTGTCTGACTATTGGTTGTCTGACTATTGGTTGTCTGACTATTGATTGTTGGCTCTCAGCTTCCCACTCTCAGCTTCCCAAAAAAAACTCAGCTTCCCATCATGCACCTGTGCACAGTGTGAAGCTCAACAGCGCCACTTTGTCACCTGTTGGTACCCTAAACAGACAGACAGACAGATATAGGGACATAGGGACACACATTGCTGTTCATTGGAGTGGCTGCACCACTCAAAAATAGCAAAAGTAGCAGATCGATGAGCTCCAAACGTGTCGATTCGAGCTTGCGGATCTGCTACTTTTGAGTGACGCTGTAGGGCGTTAATTTAGGACAAAACACAAAACTAATTGAATAAAATTATGGAGATAAGTAACTACCCAATACAAATATCTTATTACCTGTTAATTATATATCTTGTAATTACCGTACTGTAAAAGGAAGGGTTACAGCGGTTTCCCCCCAACAGCAACGATACGTTTAAGTGTGTGTGTGTGTGTGTGTGTGTGTGTGTGTGTGTGTGTGTGTGTGTGTGTGTGTGTGTGTGTGTGTGTGTGTGTGTGTGTGTGTGTGTGTGTGTGTGTGTGTGTGTGTGTGTGTGTGTGTGTGTGTGTGTGTGTGCGTGCGTGCGTGCGTGCGTGCGTGCGTGCGTGCGCGCGCGCGCGCGTGCGTGCGTGCGTGCGTATAGCACAGATATAATCATGCGCACGCACGCACGCGCGTGTGCATGATTATATCTGTGCTATTTGTATGTCATGTGCTTGGTCTGTTTGCTGTAAAATACTTTGAAAGCAGAGGATTAACCACATGAACCCCAGCCTCCCTATTCTGAGCATTTCATAATAGGCAAACATTCTGTAAAATTAGGTAAACATTTGGCCAAAAGTGGAGATCTAGATGCTCATAACACATGGCAATGCGACGCATTGAAGCTTGTAAATTGTGAGAGTACCCGTTCCACCCATCTGACTGTGTCCCCTTTATGCCCATATGGAGATTTCTGTATCTGTCTCTCTGTGTCCCTTTATTCCTATATGGAGTTCTGTGTCGGGCATGCCCAAATATGGAGTGTTGTGATGTCAGAACAGGCCAGCTCAATATATAGAGCATGGGCAGGGGCCCTGTCGAGAGCCTTGGCAGAGGCTGGACAACCGTGGGTCCGACTGACTCTACACCGAAAAAAGAAGAAGAGGTCGCACAGCTCGTAGTTGGTCACGATGCAAAACACCTTTTATTTTAAGATGACCAGCGTTTCGGCACAAAATGCCTTCTTCAGGGTGAACTTAACTTTGCAGCCCATCCATTTGACCACTTGACTTAAGTGGCCAGATGAGTGGAATACAAACAATGTGTACATTGTGTAATGTGTACAAGTGTCAAGTCGGCTCTGATCCAGAAAAGTTTGGGAACCACTTAAGTTTAAGTGGTTCCCAAACTTTTCTGGATGAGAGGCTGTTTAGCTCTGTGGGGTTTTATACCGTAGTTCTGTTCTGATATTATGCACAAGTTGTGCATCACAACACGGGGGTTACCGGAGATAGCGGTTAAACAATAGAACAAACAAACTGCAGTTGATGGCCTGATACACATGTCTGGGGCCATCACTGCAAGCTATTCTAAATACACGTTATATGTATTGGTAGTGATGGCTTTCAGTCTGACACCCGCTCACTCCGCGAGCTACTGGTAGCTCGTGAACCCCTGGTTGGTTACCCCTGACTTAAACCATAGGGTTTAAGTGGTTCTAAATGTATGTCTTCGTTCATTGTGTTATTCACTCTGGACCCCTCCCCCTCCACCATGCAGGACCCCAACCCCCAGAGTGTGCAGCCTACCAAGGGCCCCAAGGCCGGTGGCACGCTCCTCACCATCCGCGGCAAGCACCTGGACACAGGAACCAAGGACGACATCAGGGTCACAGTCGGCGATGTGGAGTGCACCGTGTAAGAATTCCTCACATGAATATTGAATAACTTGAATACGGTAATTGTCATTCTCAGTCGTAGACGCCGCAGACAATTCACGCACTTCAGGTGATAAGTTCTACTTGTTATTCAGACTTTGTGCTATGCAAATTTCTGCAGTGAGAGGCACTGAATGCGAAGGCCATGAATTGTTTTTATTTCATTTTTTTTCTCCACTCCTGGAATGAAAATGGGATTGACCTCAACTCTTGGTTTCAGAAGTGGAAATCTTTTCTCCCCACATCCCATTATTTCCTTGCAGTGGTAGTAGATATAACAGTTATTTCTGTCTAAAACCTGTCCTCAGTGACATTTTAGGCTCAGGTAACGAGCTAGCGACGCAGCAAAGCAAGGATTTAACAAGCTGTCACGGTGCTGCCATGTCGCCGGCTTCTGTTGCATGCCTTCCGTCAAACGGTGACCTTAACGCCACCCCCATGTGCTGTTCGCTACTGCTGAGCACTACTTGAAGGACCACTTCACTCATTTTCAACTTATCTTCACATAATTGGTCCTCACTAATGCTCATAAGATAGCACCATATATATCAAGGGTGCGAGCACGACTCCAACTCAACATTACTGAGCTTTCTTATTGGGTGGACGGTCTGAAAGAGTTACTTTACAATACATCACTATAAGAAAATACCAGCACTCACAGAACTGTCCTTTTAAGGCACTTTTATTTATGTATATACTGTTGGCATGTTATACTGCAGCATTGTTCTTCACTCTACTATCTGCGTCTTAAGGCTCATACATAGTCTGGATTTGCGGTGGTGGCAGGGCCGGATTAACACCTCTGAGGGCCCCTAGGCACTGAAGCTCGAAGGGTCCCCCTTCACGCGCGCGCACCATTTTTGCTGTTTCGGAGCCGTTTTGGGGCAGTTTTATGCCGTTATATTGGCCTATTTCCGGTCACCTACCCCCCCCCCCCCCCCCAGAGTGACAGCCAATCTAGCGCATTGTTGCTGCTTTACACACAATTGCACTTTTCAGCTGCCCTTCTCATCAACAATAAAACACTAATCTTTTTAGACACCATTTCTTTAATTCGGATTAGCAGGGACATTTTCTGTGGAAAATGCCCAAGGGCCCCTGGGCACGTGCCCAAAGTGCACATATGGTAGATCCGGCCCTGGGTGGTGGGGTGACCACCGAACTACAACATGACGTCACGAGCCGCGGTAAAGAGCAAACCACCGCCACCGCTCCAGCCCTTCTCTCTGTTTTTACTCACCACCGCTCAACGTTATTTCAGCTCCGGTGGTCAGCTCACCACCGGAGCGGTGGTCACCTCACCACCGAAATTCCAGACTATGAATATAGGCCTTTAGAGGAGGCCTGGGAACAGTTCATAAAACTGCCTACCAGTGACATCATCAACAATGGCTTATATTTCAGCATGGTAACTGTAGGCTGTAGTTTCTATTTGCTTGGAATCTCCCCTTGATGATGTCCTTGGTAGGCAGGTTTCTGAACTGGTCAGAGCCAAACAGTGAGACGCGGGTGTCGGGTGAGTAGAATTGATGCCATCTTATAATGAGCATTATAGCACGAAAATACATTGCATGGATGCACCTGGGACATATCCTCAGTGATGTATCCAAAGGTCATCTGGGTTTCGGGTCTCACGAACATCATACCCCTCACTCGGGTGCCCTAGCCGGGGTGATCAAGTCCCGACTTACGTCCCAGTTGCTAGCCTCGATCAGACCCACTAGGGAAAGAACAGGGCCACACAATCCGTTGGAACTATGGGCTCCATTTTCATCACCGCTAAACCCCTTATACCTAAACTTCTTTGCCTTTTTTACTATTTTGAAAAAACATTTTTGAATAGTTCAACTAGCCAATCATTGACATGTTGTGAGCTTGTAGACTGGCCATTTTAACTATTCAAAAATGTTTAGCAAAATAGCAAAAAAAGGCAAAGAAGTTTAGGGATAAAGGTTTTAGCGGTGATGAAAATGGAGCCCTATATGTCCAAAACCGTTACTTTTCGGGATTCAAATTTAAAAGTGGCAGATCTACAATCTCAAAACGTGTTGTGGGTGTCGAGCTTGTAGATCTGATTATTTTGTGTGACGCTGTAAGTAGGGGAGTTAATCAAAATAATAAATAAAACAGCAAAGATTACATTAACACCCTGCAAGACCCACGGTTGTACTATTGCACCATTTTTATTTTGTATTAATTACTTTATTATTTTGTTCTGTTATTTTTCACCTAAACATCATCATTGATGTTCATTGTTTAGTCTTGCAAGTTGCAATGCCATTGGTCATGCTATTTGCATATAAATAACCCTCACAGAGGCAGAAATTCAGACAACTTCAAAATCTCTGGACTGTGCAATTTTTAACCTATGACCTTTGACCTTTAACCCTGATAAAAGTAAGTAAAATGCCTGTAATATATATTTTTTGTGATCATTAGAATGTCTATAACATGTTTTATTTATTATTGTGAAAGATATCCCCCAAATGTAAATAATGAATTTATTATTATTATTTTAATAATTATTATAAATGTGCATACAATTTGCATAAACTTATTTTTTTTAATTTGCATACAACTTTTAATTTCCTCTACAAAGTCCTAGTAGTACACGTAGTAGTAAGGTTGAAATCTCTTTTTTGCAAGTAGAAATATATCCGACACCCGACAGAGATGATATCCTTTGGATCGGCGGTGGCTCAGGGGTAGAGTGGCTGGAAACCGCAAGGTTGCCAGTTCGAACCCGGGCTCCCCCAGAGTTAGTGTCCTTGAGCAAGACACTGAACCACAAATTGCTCTTGATGCGCTGGTTGGTGCCTTGCATGGTTTCCGCCGCCATCGGTGAATGTGTGTGTGAATGGGTGAATTGATGCACAATCTATGTAAAGCGCCTTGGATAAAGGTGCTACTGTATATAAATGCACCATTTATCATTTACCATTTACTTTGTCTGTCTGTGCAGGGAGCAGTTTGGAGGGGACATCACCTGCAGGACAGGAGAGTACAGGGTGGAGAAGGTGCCCTCCGACCTCCTCACAGTCACAGTGAATTATGGGAAGAGCACCACCACCTCCATTCCCAACGCTTTCCGCTTCTTGGAGAACCCTGTTGTGCTCGACCACCACCCTAAAAGCAGCTTTGACTGGTAAGTACGAGAGAAGCTCAGTGACATTTTCAATAACATTGGCTGGGTTTCCCAAATAAATGTTGTGTTGCACGTAGCTTGAACACACCCCTCTAGGCCGCAAACAGAAGCCTGTGTGCGGCCTCAAACAATCAGGCTCTGCCAGTGGGCCGAATTGATTGCCAAGTACTTTTCAGTTTGCAGTCTTCACACACACAGGCACATACACAGATCTCCATGTGGGACACCGGCTGACAGTTAAAAATTAATCAAACATGTTTAGGCCTACTTCAGCATCAAAGAAATTAAATTGCTGTGTGTGTGTGTGTGTGTGTGTGTGTGTGTGTGTGTGTGTGTGTGTGTGTGTGTGTGTGTGTGTGTGTGTGTGTGTGTGTGTGTGTGTGTGTGTGTGTGTGTGTGTGTGTGTGTGTGTGTGTGTGTGTGTGTGTGTGTGTGTATTGTGCAATTTAATTAAATTGAATAACATTCGATTGTGGGTTAATAAATATATGCCTAGACAAGGAGGTTAAATGGGAGGCTATTGTGCAGTCAAAGTTACCAATACAAGCTACAGTAGTTAATTCAGCATTATTTTATTGACCGGTCAGGCCGGTATGGTAGGCCTCAGTCCTACCAATATAGACCTCAGGCCTACCATACCAAGCCTCAGACCTACCATTGCGTGGCACATCTAAGCACTGAATATCTATGTGCACAGTGAAAGGGGGTGTTGTTGAGAAGAGACACACACATACTCACTATGCAAATTACGTTTGGGAAACCCAGCCCTTGCCATTTATGCTTATTATACACAAAACAAGGATTACGGTTATGTATTCAATTTTGAACGAGATGTAATTTCAGTGAACGTGTGTTTACATGAAACTTCACATTTACCGGCCCCACACACGCCAGTAGTTTACTACTTACGTATGCATGACATGGTCCACTGCCAGGGCTAGCTTCCTAATGTTATTTAAACCAGTGTTTTAAATAACATTTTCATGTCAAGCAAGGACCCCCACATTAATATGAATTTGTCCACGGATGGCCCCCATCTAAACATATTTTGTGCCAATGCCAGCCGTCCAAGGAGGACCCCCTTACTAGATTTGTGTTGTTCTGTATCTCTGTATCTTCATGTCTCTTTCTTCCCTTAAAAATGAATGGTAGCTTTATATCTGACAGTGTGAAGTTGTGAACACAGCATAAAAGGTGCTGTGTCCACCGAGACATATATTTGTTTCCTGAGCAACGGGAACATCTGTTTTGCGCTATATATGCATGATTCACATGCTGCGTTTTTATCTGCTTGCCGAGAGCTGAAATATGTTCAACTCAGGCATTAGGAAGCATTTTTAGGGGAGCGCATGTGTTTTTTTTCCCACCTGGGAAGAAACACTTTTGTGATCACACACAGCCTAACCCTCATGGTGTAAAATAAACACTTTGGTGATGACACACATCCTAACCCTGGTCTAAAAGCCCGCTAGCAGTGAGTTACAACGCTGTACTGCTGCTGTACACCTAATCAGAACAAAAAGGACCCTTAAGCCCAAACAACACCAAAGGGTTGGGTTGGGAGGACAAAACGTTTGTAAGGTAAACCACACCAATGCAGTTGCAATGAGTGGCATTGGTGTGGTTTATTACCTTAAAAAAAACGTTTTGACCGACCCTTTGGTGTGGTTTGGGGCTTTAGAGCGTCTAAAAATGAAAGAGGGGGTGTATTGTATTATTCACTGAAGGATTCATTGTAAGACACAGCAAAAGCTTAAAAGTAAAATAAAATAACATACTATATTTTAAAATCTAAAACATGTTGGCCTAAAGGGTGGCACTAACCCATTTAGACCTGAGGACGATTCTACAAATACCTTCTAAATCTTGACAGTTTTCACAAAAACCCATGTCGTTCTCAAACATTTTCATGTCAAGGACCTCCAAAACTATATGTAATTGGCTGCCGACCCCCATCTCAAAATAAGTTGTCCCAGAAGCAAAGATTTGAGTCACATTGTGATTTGTTGTGAGCGTGTAGATCTGCTACTTTTCGCTATAAAAACGAATGAAAGTGAAAGTGGTTAAGTGTGTCTGTGGTTTATTAGCCTCAGAAACCCAAACGTTTTTATTTCCAGGGAGAAAAATAAAAGTCTGGGGCAGAGTCCACTTCAATTCGGCATAGAGTAGCGCAAACGTCGATCACTCTCTGCTGATTTCTGATCGTCTGCACCTTTGTTAAATTGACACGCACACACGTACACACACACACACACACACACACACACACACACACACACACACACACTCCTCTCTCTCTGTCGCTCTTAATTAATTGGTCTCATGTCGCACAGCTGCGTCTAGAGTGCCTATGCCATAGAAAGCATATGTGGACCCCAGGCTAGTGGTTTATAGATATTGAACCAACAAAAGCTTATGAAGTAACTATATTTGGATCCATTGGAACTCAGGTTAATTTTTGACATTTCCTGTAATGTCCGGTTTCCACCGATGATTAAACTTGCTCAGGATAAACACTTAATTATTGCGTAAGAATAAGGGAAGTATATGCACGTTTACGGCTGTCCTCAACCTTGATCCACGTCTTTCATTAGAGGAAACTTTTGTTCGTTAAAAACAAAGTCGGTTCTGAGTAACAGGAATATTTTAGAAACGATCCTGATTGGCTAAAAAGTGGGAACCCAGTCGCCGGGCTGAATGATCAAGCTTCCCGGCTAGAAAATCAGACAACTTTGAAATTAGCCCCTTGTAGGCCAAGCTAATTTGTTTTCATCTCCCGTGGAAACTCGCTCAGGTGCAATTTACAAGAGACGTCTGTAATCCCTCAATTTTAACTACACGTCTGCCTCTTGTTTGTTGGTGCGTCTATGCCTGCGCATATATGCATATATATTTGTTTGCCTGTAATCTGCGTCGATATGTCTGCTGCGGGTAAAATGGAAAAGAGAGAAAATGATTGGGATGTTTTTCGAAGATCATTTGGAAAGTCTCAAAGGGAAGGAAATTAATCACCAAAGGCATGGATTGAAAGGTGGTGTGCGGGGATGGGTATGGGGCAACTGGGGCCGATCTACAATCACATAAGCATAACGTGTCGCATTGTGACGCGTTGTGGGCTTTTAGATCAGCTATTTTCTAATTCAATGTACAGTTTGTAACTTTGTATATAGAGTTAAAGTGGTTAAATTGATTTTGAGTCAATATTTACTCATTTAGATGGGGACCCCTGGAACCCCCTCAAGGACCCCGTGTGTCCCCAGACCCCACTTTGAGAACCACTGCACAGAGAGCACACATTTTCTAAAAAACGTAGATCTTCAAGCTCACAACGAATCGCAGCGTCACACGTTGTGAGCTTATGAATCAGCTATTTTGAGCTAGCCAAAGTATAACATGGGGCTTAAGTGGTTCACGAGTATAGAGAACCGAAGTCTGACATCACTGCTGCTAGAGGCCGCTATCACCTGGGTCACAGTTATTTAATTTTTCAGTTGAAAATACCATAGGTCTCATTATGCACTGTGGCATATTTATTTATTTTTGAGTGGTGTAAACCACTCCTACAACTGGCTTTTGTGTGCAGAAAAAAATGAGCATGGTTGCTATGTTCAAAATAATTTCTGACGTAATTAAATCACACCCGGGTGAACTGGATGACCGTAGCAACCATGGTCATTTTCTCTGCACAAAAAAAGCCAGTTGTGAAATCACATCCAGGTGTGATTTCATTACGTCAGATCAGAGCTGATCAGGCTATATAATACCTTACCTTATATAATACCTCACATCGGACAAAAACTCCAGCTGAATCAACTTCATGGTCACAAATCATCACATCAGAAGACGAGTCTACCTAGCCAAAGATCTTTAACGTCAGACATTACGTCAGACCACAGCTGATCATGCTATATAAAACCTTACACCACTCAGTTCACACGGGTGTGATTTTTTACTTTATTCGGGGATTGAGAGCAAGTTCTCTTTTTCAAGGACACCCTGACCACAGCATATAAAACACAGAAAAACTATAACAAACGTGAACTTCATTACGTCACAGATACAAATAAATATAGTGTTACATGAAGAATATAGTGCCCTCAAGAAAGCTCTACTGTATATGGAGAACAACGGAACCAGTTTCAGAGCTTCCTGAAGTGTGTTCCATTTATGTGGAGCATAGTAAATGAAAGCAGTCTGTCCTTGTTCACTGTTCTTACGTGGGCTGATATATCTATTGTGTGTTTGACTTTGTGAACGTGTTGAATGTCCAGTAACCTTTGGATCTAAAAGCGAGGATAGGTACAACTACAAACTAAGAAAACTGGTAAACACGACACCTTATAAATACATAAAATTCAATGTTGCTCTCGTGAACTGCGAGAGATTGATTAATGCCAGCAGGCATTAATCAATCATTGTGGTGCTTTTGGGCACAGGGAACAACAATACAAAACACAGACATGAGTTAAATTAGGTCATGTTATCGGCCAACGATCTTTTTAAAGGCGTAGTGAAATTAAAAATATGTTTTTCACACTTTTAGACCACATCCGTGGTCATCATATGAGCATACCTAACAATGGATGCCAAAACAATGGGTACATTTTCATGTGTGTATTTTTACATCAAAAGTCCATAAAAATCAAATTTTAATGACTTCCTGAAAACGAAAACGTACTGCGTGATGACGTGTCGAGGCCCACATCGATAAAAGCCAATAAAAATGAAGCTCACCCGTTTAATTCCCCATATCTGCGCATATGTCCAACACAGCTGCTATTGATTACAGAAATCCTCCGTTTTTATTCCCATTCAAGATAACATCCAGACAGTGTATTACTTCAACTTAATCATCACGCTAAAATATGTATCTGAAAACATTATAGGGTAGAAATAAGCCACATAACAGTAAACTGGTACAGCTGGCCGACTATCTGACTTGTAAACAAACACATTCCATGCGTCCTGTATAGCATAGCTACCGTCCCTAGCTACCATCGCATCGCCTGAAGGGATGCAACGCTCTGATTGGTTCAGAAACTTCAGAGCAGTGTTTCAACTTGAAACCGTCTGAAACTTCAAAATAAAATGTCCACCATTTCCGTTTCACTACACCTTTAATGCAAATTTAAAGTTTTCAAAGGAACTGATCAACTTGAGTTCCACTAAACTGAGTATAGGAAAGATGTTTTTTCCCATATTGCTGTAAAAAGGCAGGGTTTAAAATCAGTAGGGCTACCTCTGGTGTGTCTGGTGCCTTTGAGTATCACTAACCTTTGAAAAGTAGTCACGGAAATGTTTGGGTGCTCCAATACTTCTAATCCTGTGAACTAGACACTTTTTGAACTCTCTCCTCCAATCTAAGCCACTCCAGACTGGTGAAGTGGGCAGGGAGAAGCAACTTAAGGATCACTCTTAAACCAATTTATTTTGGGAGGTCTGAAGTTTCTTCCTGAGGCTCATAGAAATGCCTGTATACCAAGATGTACAGGCATAGTCAAAGTGACATTGTACAAGAGCCCCAGCCAGGATTTTTAGGGTGTTTTTTTTTTGTATCTAAAAGACCCTAGATATTCTAGCTAGAAATTGTGTTCTTTGACTTACCTTTGAAACTACTTTCTGTATTTGGCCAACCCACTTTATCATTATAAAATACTATGATGGGAGTAATAATCATATAGCCAGTTATTAATCGTAGAGCATTGTGGCTTCAAGAGGCATCAGTGAAGCAACGAATGACAGAACATCACCTTAATCAAAAACAGACATTATTACGGATTGAGTCTATTTCTACTAGCAAGACAAAATCAGGACTTGTTTCTTGTATAGGAAACCAATCTGTCCCCTTCATTTTTTTGGTTAGGTTGGTGCTCCACATGGACTTTAAATGAGAGCTTAATTGGCCAAATGCCCAGGTGTTTATAAGATGTGACCACTCAATTTGTTCACAGTGTAAATACCAGTAGAGGTTGTGTTTGGAGACCTAGTAAATACCATGCAATTTGTTTTGTTGATCGAGTTCAAAACGAGTTTACGGTTAATTAGAGCCAATTGAAATCTATTGAAGGCAGTCTGCAAATTTGCAGTGGCCTGCTGTGGGCCACTTCAAGCGTTGGGCCAATACTCTTAATATAAGTACAAACTTATTTATCCATAGAGTAAGAAAATAAATAAAATGTCTCCAGACACAGACGTTGTGTTTCAATACACATAAAATGTAACTCAACATCATAAACATCACACACTCTTCTAAAATGACCCTATGGTTGCCTAGGAAAATAAATAAATAAATAGAATGTGTGTGTGTGCACATGACTATAGAAGGTTTTCACAAGTGTAGTAATGCAACCTGTGTGTGTGTGTGTGTGTGTGTGTGTGTGTGTGTGTGTGTGTGTGTGTGTGTGTGTGTGTGTGTGTGTGTGTGTGTGTGTGTGTGTGTGTGTGTGTGTGTGTGTGTGTGTGTGTGTGTGTGTGTGTGTGTGTGTGTGTGTGTGTGTGTGTGTGTGTGTGTGTGTGCGTGCGTGCGTGCGTGTGCGCGTGCGCGTGCCCGTCTTCCAGTGGGGGCAGGACCATTGTGGTGACTGGTTCTGGTTTCGACATCATCCAAAGTGCCTTCCTGACGGTCAAGGACCTGGGAGACGACTGCACCGTCGGCAAACAATCTTCAGTAGAGGTGCGCTTTCATTTCTTTCCTTTCATCCTTTCATTCCCCGTCCTCCTCTTATGCATTCCTCTCTCTCTCCTCCAACCTGTCTTTTTTATCATCATCATCATCATCATCCGTGGTGGTTGTCAATAGATTCTCCTCCTCCTCCTCTCTATATACAGTAGTATATCTGTGATATGATCCCTTCTTTGTTATGGAGGATTTTGTTCCTTTTGGTGTTGCTTTTCCTCTTTCAGAGCCGACAAGCCAATGCTATCTCTCCGTGTATCGATCTACCTCTATACCTCCACGGAATTGCTTCCACTACTAGAGTGAAGGGTTACGTTTCAGTGCACGCACGCACGCACGCACGCACACACACACACACACACACACACACACACACACACACACACACACACACACACACACACACACACACACACACACACACGTTTGTCCTACTATACTTGCGAGGACATCAATCTCGAAAACGGCTTGAAAATAGCCAAACAATAGCTAAAAAATAGCAGATCCACAAGTTTGTATATTGGCTATTGTTGGGTGTGTAGTCTCGCGTAGCCAGACAACTATTCCACAATCTCCGAATGCTACATATATAGAGTCTGAAACGACACCTCCCGAAATCCGAGCAAGGAAGCTGCTATATCCGTTCACGAAAATATATTTTAAAATATCTTTACATTTTATTTTTTTTATTTCCTTTTTCTGCTAAGCAACAAGCTGTATGCTTTTTTTTTTTTTTTTTTTTTAGATATTTTTTTGCGGCTTACGCCTTTTATTGGTTTTTGAAGGGACAGACAGTAGGCTGACAGGAAACGGGAGAGAGATGGGGGAAGACATGCAGTAAAGGCCGTGTCGGGCTCGGGAGTCGAACCCGCGGCACACTGCGACTGGATTACCAGTCGGGTGCCCAGACGGTTACGCCACCGCCTGGGCCAAGCTGTATGCTTTGATCATTTCTATTTGTATTAGGATAAATTTGCCCGACTGTAAAGACGAAACGGAAGTGGGGTGGATCCTCCACTTCCGCTTTATATTTTACTCATGATAGAGCTTCCGTTGATCCAGACTGTATGACAGAAGCATTTGGAAATTGCGAGAGGCGACAGTCTGGCAATGCGAGACTATTTGGGTGTGTACGTCACCATACAACTAAGTATAACATACTGTAGAGAAGACTCTCGCTGTAAACCCTAAACCTAACCTCTACATATATGTCTAATCCTAATCCTTACCCCAACCTTTTTTTCCTCATTATAAACCTGTCGAACATAAAACAACCATTGGAACCATTGGAAAATTGTCCTCACAACAATTTCTATTTCCATTTTATATTTCTCAAATTCTACGATACTTGTGGGGACATTTGGTCTTCACAAGTATAGTACTACAAGCCCACGCACGTGTGCACGCGCACACGCACAGACAACGCACACGCACAAAATACACGCGCACACAAACTAGAGTATGCATTACCCTTTGCTTCCACTGATTGCTTTGAATCCATAAGCCACCTGAGTCCTTCGTCCTTTTGATCTACTAAAGTGTTTACGCCCAAGATTGCGATTTAAGGTTTTTCCCACAGAATACATTACTCCAATGACAGACTAGCCAAAACATATTCCCTTCTGTCAGCCCTATATGTGTGCCACCCCGGGTGGTGTGTTGGCCACCGGATTCTTCTTATTGTATTTAATTGTTGTGGCCTGGCAAGGGGGGAAAGGGGGGGGAAATAGGAGGGGGAAGGGGAGAAATCAATCACGTTTAAAAGCAAATAAGACAAAAGCACAGTAAAAGAAAGAGCACAAATTAATATAAAGGACACAATAAAACAGTGGTTCTCAATGTGGGCTCCGGGGATCCACAGCAAAATTAGTTAATATAGCATCACATCATTTTAACCACTTTATCCATATTTTTTTATGTTGGCTATTAAAAAATATATATATATAAAAGATATACAAGCTCACACTGTGACACTTCATACCACGCTGAAAGCTTTTACATCTGCTATTTTTGAACACTTTTTTTGGCGCAATAATTGTCTGAACCACTGCAATAAATCATCAAGTAACCGTACATTACTACAGATTTCAGATAAGAAATAAGTAAATCGGGCTAACCGAATAAAGGACAGCACCATTTGTCTTTAAGAATATGTCCATAATCCTGGTCATACTCCTCCCTAGTTAACTTTTGGTCTTGTTTTGGGGTGCCTTTGGGGTGTCCTTGGTAAAGCACCTCTTGAACCCATCCACTCACTTCTGTTTTTGGAGACAGATCATGGTGCATGCTACTGTACAAACACACAGAAGAAAGCAATGGCATTCAGTATGAGTATAGCCTCACTGCAGTATGAGTATAGCCTCATTCAGTATGAGTATAGCCTCATTCAGTATGAGTATAGCCTCACTGCAGTATGAGTATAGCCTCACTGCAGTATGAGTATAGCCTCACTGCTCATTCAGTATGAGTATAGCCTCATTCAGTATGAGTATAGCCTCATTCAGTATGAGTATAGCCTCATTCAGTATGAGTATAGCCTCATTCAGTATGAGTATAGCCTCATTCAGTATGAGTATAGCCTCACTGCAGTATGAGTATAGCCTCACTGCTCATTCAGTATGAGTATAGCCTCACTGCTCATTCAGTATGAGTATAGCCTCACTGCTCATTCAGTATGAGTATAGCCTCACTGCTCATTCAGTATGAGTATAGCCTCACTGCTCATTCAGTATGAGTATAGCCTCACTGCTCATTCAGTATGAGTATAGCCTCATTCAGTATGAGTATAGCCTCACTGCTCATTCAGTATGAGTATAGCCTCACTGCTCATTCAGTATGAGTATAGCCTCACTGCTCATTCAGTATGAGTATAGCCTCACTGCTCGCAGACTACAAGCCTGATTTATACTTTGTCGTTTCACTCCCAGTAGACCAAAGAACCTCGACCACAATTCTTTTCAAATTGGCCCCCAGGTGGCACTATAACAGCCAACTTCACTTTTTGAACTCTTGAACCGTATGTTGGACGATTAAATCTTTCTTCCCTAGGATTCATTGGAACAACATGACACAACTCCTGCTATTTTGTACCAGGCCAAATTTGAGGCATTTTGTGTTTTTTTTAAAAAACACACCTTTTGCTGGTACTATTTTGTCCCAATTCACATTATTTATTCATTCACATAAAGTCATTCACATTATTTATTATTTGGAGTTATGTGATCTGGATGTAATATCATTCAGACTTTTCAGATTCAATTCCAGTTGGCCATGACTGACTTCCTGGCACTTTTCTAGTTTAGGCCCATTTGTCATCTTTTGTTCTCTTCTTTTGTTTCTCTTTCTAATCTTTTTGGATGTGCTCTTGGTCGCATGGGGAGGGATTTTGGGTTGGAAATGGAATCCAAACCAAAATCAGTGTTGCGGACTCTATTTCTTTCTCCTGGGACAGGTATACACTCCTGTATCAGTTATTACAAAAAAAATCACTCCCGTGTGAAGTGAGGGGCGCTCTTATCATCAACCATCAAATTCCATGCTCAGCCAATCAAATCATCACAAATGTAATTTCGGGCCGGCCAATCACTTTTGGCGATGGCAATGTACTTTGCTCAGCCAATCAAATCATCATTATGGGGTGATCAGCCAGTCACAACAAGCCGATGTTTGTGTTCACACAAACCTGGAAAGCTGGACATAGGAGGGGCTAGCACCTACCTATGTCTTTGTATATTTAATTTTTTGAGGGGCGCTAGCTTTTGTCCCCACAAAATGTCTGCAATACAAACATTAAATGCCATTGACAATGAAGGGAAAATTGCAACACAGAAAACAAGTAGATACACATGGAGCTAATTTAAAACCAGAGAGCATGCATTGCAATAACAAACGCATTTTTACTGTTTCTTGTGTGTAAGCCGCTAAATATAATTACACTTTTGCTGCTACTATTTTGTCCCAATTCACATTATTTATTCATTCACATAAAGTCATTCACATTATTTATTATTTGGAGTTATGTGATCTGGATGTAATATCATTCAGACTTTTCAGATTCAATTCCAGTTGGCCATGACTGACTTCCTGGCACGTTTCTATTTTAGGCCCATTTGTCATCTTTTGTTCTCTGCTTTTGTTTCTCTTTCTAATCTTTTTGGATGTGCTCTTGGTCGCATGGGGAGGGATTTTGGGTTGGAAATGGAATCCAAACCAAAATCCAACCGTTGGATTAATGTGGGATAGTGTTTGGCGTCTGTGTGAGCTGTTTGTGTGAGCTCAGATCAGCATGTTTGTCCCCATACTGCAGCATCACACAAAACATACAAAGTAGCAGATAAGCAAGTTCGAAACGTGGCGCAAAGCGACCCATTTTGGCTTGTAGATCTGCTACTTTTGAAGCTGAATCCTGAAAAGTAATAGTTTTGGACACCACCCGACAGCGTCGGCGACGATCCCGTATATAAAGAGAAATCACCCTTGTGTGAAGTGAGGGGCGCCTTCGTGGAGCACCCACTACGTCAGGGGTTCTCAACGTTTTTTGGCTGGGGACCCCCGGAAATGCTTTGGCCATGTCTCGTGACCCCTGCCCCGCCCCTCTCCCCACCCCCAATACAAACTGACTGCAAAAATTACCTTAATAATAGAGAAAATATATCATATACTGAAACAAGATACAATCATTAAGGAAAGTGTATGCATGTACTATGTGTACTATGTAAATTGTAAACTCTTCATTTCCATTTTCCAGCCATTCAGTTGCGAGCCACAGGTTGAGAACCCCTGCACTACATCATAGTAAAAAGTCCGTAGACTTGGCCTTCCACATGACATCACAGGGGGCACACACAAAGCCAGCTAGGCGTTGGAGGGGCTAGGCACCCCTCAAAAAGATTGCGGATAGCCGATCTACAATCGTGATGACCACACATCGTGGGCTACTGGGCTTGTATACATCTGCTGTTTTGGACTTACATTTTTATTTCTGAAAATGTTCACCTATAATGACATGCCCAAAGATATGGACGCCAGCTAAGAGAAGAAACGGGTCAGGAAGCACACAGTAGTAGGCTAGTAACAGACTGCGTTCTAACCCCTGCCCCGGGCCCCCGGCCTTCAGTGCATTAGGCAGGCTTTACCTAGCCTGGCTAATAAGCCAGACTAATATCACACAACACTGTCGCGGTATATTAGTCTGGGCTGGCTCCACTTGGATTTCATTTCCCGGGGGGCGGGTTCAAACATTTTCTCTTTGACGCAATTGGTCAGAGCTACTGTCAGTCAAAGGTCTCAAGCATTGAACGTCACTGTACCAAAGCCCGCCCATATTGCATACCGTGTCCCGATTGGCCCGACCTGTTCTCGGTTGTAGGAAAGAGGCGTGCTACTGAGCCTCGCCAGACCCTAATCCGCTGGCAGGCAAAAAATGTTTTGCCAACGGCTGATTCGGTCTGGTTTATTGCGAACGCAGTGAGCATTTACTATGAGACCCAGCAGATCACGTCTGTGTGTGTGTGTGTGTGTCTGTGTGTCTGTGTGTGTGTGTGTCACGCTGTAACACCACCCGCCCACCACCAGAGGGCGCAGCTGTATCACACACAAAAACACACACACACATGCACGCACACACACACACACACGCACGCACGCACGTACACACACACACAAAAAACTTAACTTAAAAAAAAACTTAACTTAAAAAAAAACTTAACTTAAAAACAAAACTTAAAAAGGAAAAACGCACACAAAAAAACTTAACTTAAAAAAAAACTTAACTTAAAAAAAAACTTAACTTAAAAAAAAACTTAAAAAGGAAAAACGCACACACAAAAAACTTAACTTAAAAAAAACTTAACTTTTAAAAAAACTCAACTTAAAAAAAAAACTTAAAAAGGAAAAACGCACACACAAAAAACTTAACTTAAAAAAAAACTTAACTTAAAAAAAAACTTAACTTAAAAAAAAACTTAAAAAGGAAAAACGCACACACAAAAAACTTAACTTAAAAAAAACTTAACTTAAAAAAAAACTTAACTTAAAAAAAAAACTTAAAAAGGAAAAACGCACACACAAAAAACTTAACTTAAAAAAAAACTTAACTTAAAAAAAAAAAAAACCTTAAAAAGGAAAAGCTTTAAGGAAAAACTTAAAAAAAACGTAACTTAAAAAAAAAAAAAAAAAATTAAAAAGGAAAAGCTTTAAGGAAAAACTTAAAAAAACTTAACTTAAAAAAAAACTTAACTTAAAAAAAAACTTAACTTAAGAAAAATCTTAAACACAAAAAAAAGAGAACTTAAAAAAACCTTAAAAAATTACGTAATTTATTCTAATTGTTGTTTTTGCAATTCTCGAGCTGCGTTCGCTTCCCGCGTTCGCGCGTCTTACTTGTTAACCAGGCTAGGCTTTACCGGCCGTCATCCTTTTTAATTTGAAAGGTATTCGTATTTGACTGGCTAATTCTTATACCGACATTAAGGATATGTAAGATTATGTGACTTGGCCGCACATCGTGTCGGGCGCCGAAAATATTATGCTCACATATGAGCGTTGTGAGCCTGTAGATCGGCTGTTTTTGGCGTGCAATACCGGGACACAGCACAGTATAAATCAGGCTTTGCTTTTACAAAGCTCCACTTTTAAGTCCCTGCCGCCGGGGGACAAGGCAACGATGCTTGGAAAGACGTGTGTCTGCAACAAAACTAGCAGCCAGTCGATACATTTATCTCTAAAGACCCTGGCTGGTCAAGCTCATAAGCTTCTCTCCTGGTTGGAGTTTTTTGTTTTTGTCCACTGAACTTGTTTCAAAGTCTCTTTTAGTCATTACGGCTGCTGGCGCATGGACGGACGTGTAATTATATTTAGCGGCTTACACACAAGAAACAGTAAAAATGCGTTTGTTATTGCAATGCATGCTCTCTGGTTTTAAATTAGCTCCATGTGTATCTACTTATTTTCTGTGTTGCAATTTTCCCTTCATTGTCAATGGCATTTAATGTTTGTATTGCAGACATTTTGTGGGGACAAAAGCTAGCGCCCCTCAAAAAATTTAATATACAAAGACATAGGTAGGTGCTAGCCCCTCCTATGTCCAGCTTTCCAGGTTTGTGTGAACACAAACATCGGCTTGTGACTGGCTGATCACCCCATAATGATGATTTGATTGGCTGAGCAAAGTACATTGCCATCGCCAAAAGTGATTGGCCGGCCCGAAATGATTTGATTGGCTGAGCATGGAATTTGATGGTTGATGATAAGAGCGCCCCTCACTTCACACGGGAGTGATTTTTTTTTTGGCTTTCCAAGTACCACCATAATAACTGATACAGGAGTGTATACCTGTCCCAGAAGAAAGAAATAGAGTCCGCAACACTGGTAAAGGAAAACTCCGCTCCACTGGTTTATTAATTCAACGTTTCGATTATCTTCGTCAGGAACACATACATACATTCCTGCCAGCACCTGGGCTAGAGTGGATGTGGCATGCTCTTTAACCTTTGTATACCAGTCCCACATTTAGCCTTATTGACTGGGATAACTAACCAGTCCCACATTTAGCCTTATTGACTGGGGTAACCAGTCCCACATTTAGCCTTATTGACTGGGATAACCAGTCCCACATTTAGCCTTATTGACTGGGATAACTAACCAGTCCCACATTTAGCCTTATTGACTGGGGTAACCAGTCCTACATTTAGCCTTATTGACTGGGGTAACCAGTCCTACATTTAGCCTTATTGACTGGGGTAACCAGTCCCACATTTAGCCTTATTGACTGGGGTAACCAGTCCTACATTTAGCCTTATTGACTGGGGTAACCAGTCCTACATTTAGCCTTATTGACTGGGGTAACCAGTCCCACATTTAGCCTTATTGACTGGGGTAACCAGTCCCACATTTAGCCTTATTGACTGGGGTAACCAGTCCTACATTTAGCCTTATTGACTGGGGTAACCAGTCCTACATTTAGCCTTATTGACTGGGGTAACCAGTCCCACATTTTGCCTTATTGACTGGGGTAACCAGTCCCACATTTAGCCTTATTGACTGGGGTAATCAATTCCATATTTAGCCTTATTGACTGGGGTAACCAGTCCCACATTTAGCCTTATTGACTGGGGTAACCAGTCCCACATTTAGCCTTATTGACTGGGGTAACCAGTCCCACATTTAGCCTTATTGACTGGGATAACTAACCAGTCCCACAGTTAGCCTTATTGACTGGGGTAACCAGTCCTACATTTAGCCCTATTGACTGGGGTAACCAGTCCTACATTTAGCCGGCAAAAAAGGGGTGTTTCTTCCCGAACAAAAAGGCGTTTCTTCAAATTGTTGACATTTCACTATTTTTTATGATTGGTTCACTAACGCTTCCCAAGTTCCCATGCTCTGGAGGGGTGGTCAGAGAGTTCCCACGGTCTGGATAGAGCTACGCTTTTTGACTTAAAATGGTGATATCACTTGGACAGGGGACGACTCGTTGGATCCGGGCCGGCGAGGCGCCCCCAAAGGTCCCTGACGAGTCTGTCTCTGATCAGCCATAATTGACATTGTATGTAATTTGTTCTTTCTCCTCCGTCCAGTACCGCCAGGAAGCGCACAGCAAGAACGACACAGTGATCCAGTTCCTGTCGCCCACGGTGAACCGCTCCTACGACGGCCAGCTGTTCAGGGCCTGCATCCACCTGGGCAACTGGGTGAGGGAGCTGAGACCCTTCCACTACCACCCAGACCCTGTGTTCTACGAGCTGACCAAGAAGGTCATCACCGAGGCCAGCATCATCATCGTGACGGTGAGAGGATTATGTCCTTATTTTAGCTCGGAGACGGTGGTGGGAAAAGTACTCACAGTTTACTTAAGTAAAGGTATCAATTCTTTCCAATGGCCAAAATGTATAGGGTTGAAGTGAGTAATATACGTTTTGTAATAATGATCAAAATCTACAAAGTAACTAGCAACTAAAGTTTTCAAATAAATGTAGTGGAGTAAAAGTACAATATTTGTCACTGAGATGTAGTGGAGTAGAAGTAAAAGTATTGGAAATTGGAAATATTCAAGTACAGTAGTTGTACTGTACTTAGTTACTTTCCACTTAGAGTTATGTAACTACTTAGAACTTATGTAACTTTAAAAAAAAAAAAACACACACTCTTTGTTAAAGCACTATATCCCCAGAAGTACCCATTTGGAACTATTCTACGTAGTTCACATTTTGTCTGCTAAATTCCAATTTAATTTGTTTTATCTGTATACAATTATATTTCTTATGTTTACTAAAGAGACTACCGTTACTGAACAAATACAAACAACAAAGAAAATGTGCACTAAATGGGGTGGCCAGGGTTAATAGCCTGGCTTCGCAAAAACAAAGCAAGTTCTCTGAACATAAAAATTGTTTTTACTTGCTGCAGGTCTGCTTTGAGTGCTGAACCCATGAGTTGACCCATATCCACTGTATGTATACAGTGCTGGGATGGTGACAATTTACAATTTACAATTTAGGCATTTAGCAGACGCTCTTAATCCAGAGCGACTTACATTGACCTTTACCACGGATCACACTCTGTGTTTACATCAACCTTCCATATGCTTTGACATAATTTGTCTCCCAGTTGTCACCCGGTTGACTGTGTGTGTGTGCGTGCGTGCGTGCGTGCGTGCGTGCGTGCGTGCGTGCGTGCGTGCGTGCGTGCGTGCGTGCGTGCGTGCGTGCGTGCGTGTGCTATCTCTTCAAGAATTAATTGCCATCTGGTTGTTTGTATAGTGTTTCACAGAGGGATTATAGAGGTTTAGACACTCTCCATAATCTCCTCAGACAAACTTCAAAACTTCAGAAGTGTCCATGGTATGTTTCTGGGCAGATTGCAGAAATAAAACTACATAAAAGCAAGAGCCTCTGACCAGTCACACACCAGAGGTGGAAGACATGCTCACAATTTGTTAATAAGTATAAATACTGCAATGTGGAAACCGTAAACACTCTGTTACAAGTAAAAGTCCAGTATTAAAATGCACCTGTACAAAAGTATTGGCATCAAAATATACTTAAAGTATGTGTTATGAGGAATGTCCCAATGTATACAAATATTTGAAAATAGCAGATGTACAAGCTCACATGTCACATTGCAACGCGATTTTCAAATAGCTAAAGTAGGGCTGAAGTGGTTAATGTATGTTTTGTAATAATAATCAAAATCTACAAAGTAAGGGGTAACAAAAAAAATCTAATTATTGTAGCCGAGTAAAAAGTACAATATTTGTCAATATTTGTTCCTGAGATGTAGTGGCGTATAGTACTGAATAATATAGTATTGACAATTGGAAATACTCCAGTAAGTAAAAGTACCTGAGAATTGTACTTAAGTGCAATTCTTGAGTACATGTACTTACAGGTAGTTACTTTCCAACACTGGTCACACACTACATTTGCGTTGGTTTCCCTGCGATGGTGTTCCACTAATTAGGAAATCTCGGAGGGGCTCTTGTGCTGAAACAAACTTTGGCAAGGCACTGCGTTTTTTCATTTTGTTCTTGTTGACATGCTGAAGCAAAGCAAAACAAAAATCTAAGTTTGTCATTTTTTGGGGGTATGCAGGCTTTAATGTGTTTAAGAAACTGAAACCCCTCAGAGCTGCAGTTGTGAGGGTTTTCATGCATTACTAAAGAATGCCTGAGGCATTTTGCACAGTGAGCTAAACATCATTTAGACAATAACTGTTTTTTTTACATAATGGGGAGTCGGGACTATTAGATTATATGACAGCACTTACTGTAACTCCTTAAAGGAGATTTAACAGCTTTTTTAAGTATTAAATTCTGCAACCAGTCTACTCTTTCAGCTATACAGTAGCTACAATATAATTCACTTTCAGCTTATCCTCTGCCATTTTTCGGTATTAGGTTGCACTAATTTACTCTGCTGCAGTATGGAGTACACGGATGGCTAAATGGCTCGATGAATTGGAGAAATGAAAATAACACAATCTCGCTCCTGCTTCAGAGCTTACAGATAGACATGGATGGCATTAATCCTCCTTGGGGACATTAGGCAAGAGGAACATCTGCTGAAGTTGTCCATGTCTGTCTGTCATACGCAGTCACTCTGAGCAGTGCAGCCTTCAGAAGAATGTCAAGGAGGTGTGTGTGTGTGTGTGTGTGTGTGTGTGTGTGTGTGTGTGTGTGTGACTGTGTGTGTGTGTGTGTGTGTGTGTGTGTGTGTGTGTGTGTGTGTGTGTGTGTGTGTGTGTGTGTGTGTGTGTGTGTGTGTGTGTGTGTGTGTGTGTGTGTGTGTGTGTGTGTGTGTGTGTGTGTGTGTGCGCGCACAACTGCACATATTTACCTGCTCAAATCAGGTGACAGCGTACAAAAGCCCACCAGCATATCGTCTCTGTCGGGGGAAAACCTCATGCAGAATGTCCAAAAGTGTTCAAATTCAAAAATAGCAAAAGTAGCATATAGACAAGCTCGATCTGCTATTTTTGATACTTTTGTGTGATGTTGTACTATGATCAAGTAGGACGTTAACACTTAGGCTATGATGCTAAAGACGTGTTCACACGTCCTATCAAATATAACCGTGGGGGGCCTGCCCTCTGGGACGTGTGGGCATTTCTTAACACTTTGACTACTATTCACAAGTTGTTTCTGCCAGACAGCAACTTGTCAGTTTGTCAGTTGCAAAGCCCTCACTGGTGTGGTTGTTGTTTATGTTTCCGGCGCCGTTGTGCAGGGTCGAGGTTTCTCCAACGCCATGACCGCCAAGGAGGCCCAGGCGTACGTGGGCGACGTCCGCTGTGTGGTCAACACCCTGCAGGACGAGAAGCTGTTCCTGGACCCGCCGCCCACCCAGCCCAACACCCGCTCCAAGCGCCACCGCCGAGACACCAGCTCTGAGCCCCTGGACCTGCTGGTATAACGATGACCACACAAAACTATCACATGCTGTACTGACAGATGGATAGTATACGCACGCACACACACACACACACACACACACACACACAGCACACACCTAGGGATTGCCAGCCAACCGCCGCCTCCTTGAAATACAGAATTGTCCCCTTATTGGGAAACTGAAAAGACGTGTCCCTTATTCAATACAGGATAACATAAAGTGTACATCCCTTATCACTTCAGTAAGGCTTATTGCACTGATACGGGATACACTTTTATGTTCCTTATTTTTGAGAATCAATCAATGACACGCAAGTATATTGGTATCGAAATATACTTGTACAAGAAAGACGTTCTTTATTGAAAATTCTGTCAGAATTTTCAATAAAGAACGTCTTTCTTGTACCTGTGGTGTGTGGGCTCCATCCAATATCTACTGACGTTTCTTTAGCCCAGCACAATTTACAATTTACAATTTAGGCATTTAGCAGACGCTCTTAATCCAGAGCGACTTACATTAAGCAAAAACAAAAAGCATGGCATACATCACATGTATAAAAAGTAGTTATCATGAATCATGCGTAAACTAAGAACGTAACAGTGGAGTATCTATGTAAACTATACATACTATACTATATAATATATTATACATGTGTACTATAAAGTGCTATGACTACATAAAGTGCAATTCTAGAGCTGTCTACATAACAAGCTATAAGTCTGTTTAAAATACTATCTAAGTCTACATAATGTGCTATCTAAGGGGCTAGGCTAGGGCAAGTGCTACGGGCCATGGTGGAGTCTGAAGAGGTGGGTTTTCAGACTACGGCGGAAGATTGGGAGTGAGGCTGCAGTTCTGACTGCAATGGGAAGTGCATTCCATAGTTTTGGAGCCAGAAGGGAGAAGAGTTTGGGACGTGTGGAGCGTTGTCCCGGCGTTTTTAGTGAAGGTACCTCCAGCTTCCCTGCGTTGGCTGATCTGAGTGAGCGGGAGGGTTTGTAGGGTACGATCATACTTGTGAGATATGGGGGGGCCATGCCTTTGGTTGCTTTGAATGCCAGCATCAGAGTTTTGTATTCTGTGCGGGCAGCGACCGGGAGCCAATGGAGCGAGCGGAGAAGGGGGGAGACGTGTGAGAATTTTGGCTGGTTGAAGACCAAGCGTGCTGCGGCATTTTGGATCAGTTGGAGGGGCTTAAGTGCACATGCCGGTAGGCCAGTAAGGAGGGAGTTGCAATAGTCAAGTTTTGACAAGACTGTTGTCTGGATTAGGAGCTGGGCTGACTCCTGGGTGAGGAACGGTCTAATTCGTCGTATGTTGTAGAGTGTAAACCTACAGGATCTAGTGACAGCTGTGATGTGTGTTTTGAACGAGAGCTGACTGTCCAGGACAACACCAAGGTTCCTGGCTGTCGGGACAGACTTTACCAGGGCGTTGTCTACGGAGATAGTTAGCTCCCGCATAGGGCAGGACTTAGCTGGGAAGAACAGAAGCTCAGTCTTGTCTGGGTTCAGCTTGAGGTGGTTGGAAGACATCCACTGTGAGATGTCAGCCAGGCATGCAGTGATGCGCTCTTCTACCTGGGTGGCAGAGGGGGGGAAGGATAGAAACAGTTGTGTGTCATCGGCATAGCAGTGATAGGATATATTGTGAGCAGAGATGATGGTGCCAAGGGATTTAGTGTACAGTGAGAAGAGGAGGGGACCAAGTACAGATCCCTGTGGGACCCCAGTTTGGAGGGTGCGGGGGGGTGATAGCAAACCTTTCCAAGAAACCTGGTAAGTCCGGTCAGAGAGGTAGGAGGAGAACCACTTCAGCGCCGTCCCGCCTATGCCTAGATCAGCTAGGGTGCCTAGGAGCAGCTGGTGGTTCACTGTGTCAAATGCCGCCGATAGGTCTAGGAGAATCAGGACTGCAGAGTAGGAAGCAGCCTGGGCAGCATGTAGTGCTTCTGTGACTGCGAGGAGTGCAGTTTCCGTGGAGTGTGCCTTCTTGAATCCTGACTGGTTGGGATCCAGCAGGTTGTTCTCTGAGAGATGGAGAGAAAGCTGGTTAGAGACAACACGTTCAAGGGTTTTGGAAAGAAAGGAAAGGAGTGATACCGGTCTGTAGTTCTTGACATCTGAGGGGTCAAGAGTTGGTTTTTTGAGGAGTGGTGATACCCTGGCTGACTTGAAGGCAGATGGGACGCAGCCTGAGGTTACTGAGGTGTTGATAATGGAAGTGATGAAGGGGAGCAAGTCAGGTGCGATGGTCTGGAAGATTGGAGACGGGGCGGGGTCGAGAGGACAGGTGGTAGGTCTAGTGGATGTGACTAGTTTCAGGACCTCATCTGGGGATAGAGGAGAGAAGGAGGACATGCATGGTATGTTATGGTTAGCATTGGTTGAGTCGAGTGCTTCTTTATGGGGGAGGGGGGTAAAGGAGCTACTGATATCATCAACCTTCCTGTCGATGTGCGTATTCTACGTCCGCTCTATTGAAATATACTTAACAGTACAAAAGTAAGATGACTCAGATCTGTCAAAATGTGTCTTGACTTTAAAAAAAATAGCAGATCTACAAGCTCACTACGCGTCTACGGTAACTTTCTACAGCAACTTTCCACCACCGGTAGGAATGAATGCCTTAACAGGCATGCAAGAAAACAAAGAGAGACTGATACACACACAAACACACACACAGTGTCATAAGAACACGTATTATTCATTTGCACCAGACATGGGTGGGCGTGCCGGGCCGAACACCTTAGGACCCCTCTTTTCAACTATCTCCTAGCCACAGGCCGGCAATTACATTTAATTACAGCTCAGCCACCGCTTTTGATGAATGCAGTATACCCTCTCCCACTGCTAATCCCTCTAAGTGAGCTATTGTTTCATTTATCTGGCTGAAATTACTGTGGGAAGAAATTACACCCACAGACTATTAATAGTGGTGAATTCCTGTGTAAAACAAAAACAGAAAAATATGTGCTCGACAACAAAGTGCTGAGCACAGCAGTACACAGCTACACACACACACACACACACACACACACTGTATTTAGCACTTCATTGCATTGATGTGGCAGTTTGCCACACTTTAGACGATACAAGTACAATTACATCTTAATTATCATGTTACCATGATGCCACTTATGTTACCTTCCCAGTGTTCTGTCCAACACCAACACATACTGACCAAGAACCAAAAACTACAGTGTCAGTGAATTGCTCAGTTGTATTATACACAACATATTTCATATTAAGCTTTTTATCATTATTTTAGCGCCTCATACCCCTTGGCTATCATTGCAACCAGTTACATGTGCTCAGCGATGCGATACAAACTCACAAATGATTTACGATCACCGGGATGCGCGACGGCTCACCATGGACAGCGCTCGAAGCTTTAGAGATACAGCGCTTTGAAAATCCTGTTATAATGGAGGCTCAATGGAGCTGGATTTAAAAATCCCATAGCTGGTGGGGACGGAGCCTCTTTCATATATGGAGTATACGGTTGTCTACGAACATGTACGTAGTTAGCACCTTTAGTACCTTTAGCTTTAGCTACGATTATAAACGTAGATGGCAGATAAAAAGTTAAAATGTGTAGTTGATTGGCGCTGCCATTTTTTGAGGGGCGCTAGCCCCTCCTATGCCCAGCTTTCCTGCTTTGTGTGAACACAAACATTGGCTTGTGATTGGCTGATCACCTCATAGCAATGATTTGATTGGCTGAGCAAAGTACATATTCAATTGAAGATAAAAGTGAGGGCCAAACGTTATTGGCCGGAATGACATTTGTGATTTGTGATGATTTGATTGACTGAGCACGGAATGTGATGTATGATGATGTACGATGATAAGAGTGTGCGTGCGCGTCTGTCAATCCGTCCGTCCGTCCGTCCGTGTACAGCCAATCTCCGCCACCGTCGGCCCGGTCGATGCCAAACTGTGCACACACACTCCCTGGATGCCAACGATGAACCTCTGCCCCAATTTTTCCACAACGGCCTGCTATAGCGCCATCATGAGAGAGATTTTTGCAAAACACATTTCTTTATATTACTCGTGCACATTTTATCCATACATCACGCACATCGGTATACACTATATCTCTATAATCATGTGATCAACACAGGCCTGTCCGCTTCTCCATATTCCATCCCCATTGGCTAAGATTGCCTTCCAAAGTTTGCAGGTTTGGTCCGTTTTGAAGGAATGCCTCAAATCATGAACACAGCGTGCAATTTCCGTGACATTATGCACAAACATTCCCACTAAGCCGAGGAAGAAATGCCACTTAAAACAATTCAAATCAGCCTCATGGTGGTGCTATAACAGGCCAATTCATGTTTTCACCTATAACTGCACCGAGCTGTGAAAAACCTTTGCCCAGTATCTCCCACATCTGCCGGCTATAACGCCATCATGAGGCCAATTTTTTCTTTATATTACTCGTACAGATTTTATCCATACATCACGCAAATCGTTATACACTATCTCTATAGTCATGTGTTCAACACAGATCTGTTAGATTTTCCATATATTACTCCTACACATTTCTATCCAAACATCACAAATGATATATTATCCTGTGCCCCGAGGAGCACATTTTATAGTTTATAGTTATTTTTACTTTGAAATGTTGAGAGTTGCCTTAGACTTATTGCATTGTAATATGTGTAAAAAAAAGAATAGATGCTGCCAACATATCGGGAATGCCTCTTAACGACTGCTTTGTGGGTTTTCTTCTTCTTTGCATCTCCCACACAGATCAAGTTTGGCAAAGGGGAGTGGGTGGTGGGCTCTGTGCACTACGAGAGGAAGTATGAGGTGCCTCTCTACATCATCATCCCTGCTGTCATCGTTCCCATGCTGCTCATCATCGCCATCTCCGTCTACTGCTACAGGTACAGACGTAGCACTTGCTATAGCCTTGACGACCATGCAGTCTTATGCAAAGGTTAACACCCTACGGAGGTCTCCGTCCTATCAAATAGTTACGCTCAGCGCTCAGGACGGAGATTAATCACAGGACGGAACATTAATGATATCATAACCGAGCGCACCGCTCCACAGGCTGGGAGCGTCTGTTGGGCAACATTCGATGTCATTTCCGGTTGGGACGTCATCCAAAGTGGTCCCCCTCCATTTTAGTGGATGAAATCGAAAATCTTAAAACGTGAATAACTCTTGATCTAAATCAATCCGTCCAATTCTAACCAAAGATTGTGTTTTTGACGGCCCATCGTGGTCCCGTCGCTTGTCGCGTTAGAAGTAATCATACTGTTTTTGGCTACATCTAGCTACTTCAGCTACGTCCAAGCAGAGTAATATAGTAGTAAGAGAGTGGTGACACTAGCGTTGACTCCCATTGTAACAATGGAATGCGGAAGTGCTCATTCTATCTCAATGGGATAGTTCCAGCCATAGGAGCAATGTTTGGAACTATAGCCCATAGGCACCCGCTTTGCAGCGAGATCAAAGCATGTCGCTACTCTCCTACTCTACACTCTACACAGATGGCGCCTTGTGCACCTTGAAATGGGCCCTGAAGAAACAAATCGCTGGGCGTCCTGATTTAATGGTTACAAATACCCCCGGGCGTCATGTATTTTAGATAGCATGTTATGTAGACCGATGCTAGGTTCATTTGATGATCTGGCATCCTATAGTTTATATACTTTCTCAATGTACCTATTATGTTAATTTTATTATGTTAATCATAGTATGATTATTATATTATAACTACCAGCACACAATGCTGCTGGAAGTTGCAGAGTAACAGAGTACTTTCATGCAGTCTATTGGCTCTTTTCACCTACAATAATAGTCAGAACGGAGTGAACTGTACTCTGCTGTGAAACGCATCATTTCACGGGTTCTGAATTAGTTTCCATTATGCTACTGGGTTTCAGATAAGGTCCTCAGAAGAGAAGTTGAAAAGGTTTGGGAATCCCTGAGATAAACAGTAGTTTAATAGAGAATGCATTTTCACCTCCTCACCATGGCCCCACTAGACTGAATGCTCAAGCGAGGTCTGCCGGTTTAGAGAGTTTGGAGCGGTGGGATTAATCAGAGGAAGCGGAACAGCGTGCCGGTGGAGTGATGCGTGTGTACGTGTGTGTACGTGTGTACGTGTGTGCGTGTGTGTGTGTGTGTGTGTGTGTGTGTGTGTGTGTGTGTGTGTGTGTGTGTGCGTGTGCGTGTGCGTGTGCGTGCGATATGCGTCATCTGTGCAGGAGGAAAAGCCAGCAGGCAGAGAGGGAGTACGAGAAGGTCAAACACCAGCTGGAGAACCTGGAGGAGAGCGTGAGGGACCGATGCAAGAAGGAGTTCACAGGTACAGTAGAGTACAGTAGAGTAGAGGACGCTGCAAGAAGGAGTTCACAGGCACAGTAGAGTACTAGAGTACGGTAGAGTAGAGGACGCTGCAAGAAGGAGTTTACAGGCACAGTAGAGTACGGTAGAGTAGAGGACGCTGCAAGAAGGAATTCACAGGTACAGTAGAGTAGAGGACGCTGCAAGAAGTAGTACCGGTATGGTACAGTACTGTTTCCATATTTTTATGGGTCTAAGTAAAAATCCCATTTTCTTTTCCTATTTCAAAAATATATACATTTATTTAAAAATAAATGTACAAGCTCGCAACGAAGCGACGCGTTGTGAGCTTGTAGATCTGCTATTTTCACTAGTTTGGGACGTCTTGGGCAAAAAACACCTAATCTTTCTTTTGGGTCTCGAGCTGCAAAGTTTGGGAACCACTGCAATAGAGTACGGTTCACAATCACAGCCGCGTTGATGAATTGAATACATCGGACCACAATGGAAACGAGTCCCCAGGACTTTTTTGTGTTATGCTTTTAGCCTCAATGTCTTACTGTACCACATGTTGTTTACATTTCTGACTAAT
This sequence comes from Electrona antarctica, assembly GCF_951216825.1. NCBI lineage: Eukaryota > Metazoa > Chordata > Actinopteri > Myctophiformes > Myctophidae > Electrona > Electrona antarctica. The sequence goes on from NC_136810.1 coordinate 23,280,942, forward strand.
CAAGTTTTCAATCAATCAATCAATCAATCAATCAAAAACTGTGTGGTACTACAGTGCCATTTACAGGTATTGTATGGCAAAGTACCATTCACATTTACATGGCACAGTACCATTCACATTTACATGGCACAGTACCATTCACACGTATTGTATTTATATATTTTCATTTCAGACCTTTATCTATTCTCGACAGGCTCTGAAGTTACCCTCATTTACAGTGAAGACGAGGGAACAATATAACCCAGAAGTTACCCTCATTTACAGTGAAGACGAGGGAACAATATAACCCAGCTGAGAGTTACCCTCATTTACAGTGAAGACGAGGGAACAATATAACCCAGCTGAGAGTTACCCTCATTTACAGTGAAGACGAGGGAACAATATAACCCAGCTGAGAGTTACCCTCATTTACAGTGAAGACGAGGGAACAATATAACCCAGCTGCAGCTCATTTACAGTGAAGACGAGGGAACAATATAACCCAGCTGCAGCAGCAAACAATGAAACAAACAGACAGGGACGGGAACAATACATAATTTAAAAAAAGAGCTAGATACTAAACTATATAAATGAAATACTAAGTACGTTGGAAAAAACAATTATGGACGGATGCACAACAGAGCATCATCATGGATTTCAACTGTGCAAGTGATGGCATAGAAACCAACTTTAAAATGTGTTACATTGCAATGCTATATTAACTACAGTAAGTTAGTTGGGGAACACCCTCAAGGACACCACTTTGAGAACTTATGTTACAGTAACGTTCACAGTCACTGTATGGTACAGTACGCCCCCCCCCCCCCTATGACTGTAAGAAGCAGCACTGTACGATGTGCTTTACACTATTACAGTTTTTTTTTTAATCTTCTGTCGGGTGGCGTACTTTGTAATCACATAATGTTATGTGGCTGCTGTGTTTATGCATAATTTCACAAGGATTACGAGCAGCAGTTTTACAATTAAAGTAATAAAAGAGGCTTTCAGAGTTGCCGTTATTTCTCCGCTAATAATCTTCATGTCTGCTCCTCGCAAGCTTAACGATGCGTGTGCGCAGCAAAGATAATCCTCGGTGCTCATTTAGCCATTTGTACACGCTGAGATCCGACAAAACGTAACCAAATGGACCCGCATTAACGGTGAAGATTTGACTGTTTACGACTTAAACCAGGGTTTCTCAAAGTGGGTACCGTGACACAAGTCCTGGGGTGCTGTTCAAATGCGATAGTATTCGGTATGTATCAATGTAACCCCTTAGACCCTCTATACTTAATAAAAATTACCTGAGTTGCACTGTGCATGTTTTGCATCTACACCAAGATATCAGATCTACAAGCTCACTATTTTTGGTAAATGTTCCCCCAGAATAGGGATGCTGGGGTTCAAGTAGTTAAACTTCAAGTATAAAGTCCTTTTCATTTTGTCCTAATCCTTTTTTCCTCATGGGGAAAGATTTACATATTTACGTGTGGTAATATGACATAAATGTAAGGCACTATGAAGTAACAATATAATTCAGGGGTACAATCTCACATCGGTGTCACTTTGTGCCACGCTGCGAGCTTGTACAGCTGCTATTTTTGAAAAAGTTTGAAAAAGTTTTTAAAAAAATAGTTTTTTTAACACAAATGTTCTCTTCTGAGGTCAGCTGGCACAAAACCTATTCAGATGGGGCGGGGGTCTGCAGCCAAATGCATAATATCAATTTGGGGGTCCTTGACATGAAATAAGTTTGAACCACTGGTATAAATGATTGAAACATGGAAATATTCACATTAACCAAAAGTACAGTACCTCAACATTTGTGTAGTTTTCCCCACCACCGAATGCCATTGATGTAAGTTCTCTCCCCGTGTCCCGGCCAGACCTGATGATCGAGATGGAGGACCACACCAACGAGCAGAGCGAGGGCGGCCGCATCCCCTTGCTGGACTACAAGACCTACACGGACCGCGTCTTCTTCCTGCCCTCCAAGGACGGCGCCAACGACGTGATGATCACGGGCAAGCTGGACATCCCCGAGGCGCGCCGCGCCGTGGTGGCCCAGGCCCTCAACCAGTTCTCCAACCTGCTCAACTCCAAGACCTTCCTCATCAATGTGAGACACGTCGTGGATGCACGCACGCAACGCACCAGTGTTGTTTTAGGCAGCAAATGTTTATTTTTATTTTTAGTCATACTGTCTCTTGAATAGTTTTCGTTTAGTTTCAGTCACATTTTAGTCTTAGTCTAGTTTTAGTCGACTAAATATCATAAGATTTTAGTCGACTAAATCTACAGGTGATTTAGTCGACTAAAATGTATTTTGGCGGGCCTTGATGCCGTTGTAATGATGGTTTTTACACTTGCTGAAAATAGCCGATCTACAAGCTCACAACATGCTGTGACACGTTGTGAGCTTGTAGATCTACTATTTTCAGCATGCAACCAAGTGTAAAATGACTTATATCTTGTCCACTAGTCCCTTAATTCCTAACATGTTAATCTTTTTTGACGAAATTGTCAGTATATTAGTTATAGTTAGTCTTAGTTTTAGTCATCGTAGGTTAGTTTTCATGTAGTTTCCATTTAGTTTTGTCAGTGAAAAAAGGTGGTTGACGAACATTTTCCGTCTAGCTGAAGGAGGACTAATTTGTCCTCATGCTCATCATATTGTTGCCGTCGGGCAGAAACCTCTTATGTCCATGTTTTAACTTTTCGCGTTTTTTATTTATTTTTTAAATGAAAGCCCTACTAGATCATACTGCAGCGTCACACAACAGCATCAAACGCTCGAAACGCGCATCGAAACTTTGTGCAGCACTTCGAGCTTGTCGAACTTTGTTTTATTAATGCAAGAAAACAACTATTATAGCCTGTTAATCTTCCAGGAAGAGAAAAGCTGTAGTTTCTACAATATGAGCTTGGAATCCCCATGACGTACGCAGTTAAATAGACTGATGGGGAGAGTATGAATTCCAGTTAATGGTGATGGAATACAATTTTCATAATGGTATCAAATATATTCCACTTATTTGCAAATTGCTATTTACAGACAGAGGTAGAATAGAAAGAAAGATCTGATTATTTCACACGGATAGGAATGGAGGAACGCTATAGATGGGGAGGGTGATATTTGTCACTGCACGACGTACTCCCATAGGCTGGAACATACTCCCATAGACTGGAACGTACTCCCATAGGCAGGAACGTACTCCCATAGGCTGGAACGTACTAGCCTGGCTAATAAACCAGACCGAATCAGCCGTTGGCAAAAAAAAATTCCTGCCGGCGGATTACGGTCTGGAGAGGCTCAATTGTACGCCCATTTCCTACACCAGAGAACTGGTGTGGCCAATCGGGACACGGTATGCAATATGGGCGGGCTTTGGTTGGTACAGTGACGTTCAATGCTTGAGACCTTTGACTGACAGTAGCTCTGACCAATTGCGTCAAAGAGAAAATGTTTGAACCCGCCCCCCGGGAAACAAGATCCATACACAGCATCTCCAGACTCAAATACCACACGACAGTGTGATTTGAGTCTGGCTTATTAGCCAGGCTAGGAACATACTCCCATAGACTGGAACGTACTCTCATAGGCTGGAACGTACTCCCATAGGCTGGAACGTACTCCCATAGGCTGGAACGTACTCCCATAGACTGGAACGTACTCCCATAGGCTGGAACGTACTCCCATAGGCTGGGGCAGCACCTGTCAGCAGGGAGCGTTGAGCGGGAGGAGTAGGACGGAGGCACTACATTCTCCTGGTGGGGGCTCCTCACTGGCAGCCAGGATACAACGGGCAGTGACAGCACTGCAGTGTGTGTGGGGAGGAATTAATTGGCAAATTATTTAAATAAAACCAACACTTCAGCAGCCATGATGTGCTCTCATTACAGCTGGTCTTCATTTATTAATTTAACTATGTTCCATATAAGTTATTTACGTTTTTTTTTCTCCTTTTGAACTGTTTACACCATGCTGCTGGGAAGGCATACATAGCACAGGATGTGAGAAAAACAAAGGAAACAGGAGACAGAGATGTGTGTGGACCTTTCAAGCGTGGAAGACTGGCACCGAAACAGCTCAGGTGTTAACGGGCGTGTGTGAAAAATCCCTCTCCCACTAATTGGCATCTGGGTTGTAGCCCTCGATTTACCAAATGGAGCTTTATGTTAGGATTGTTGGGCTTATTATCACTAGCATTGCACTCTGGATAATTTAGATCAACATAATACAAGCTGTCTGGGTGCAGTGCACGTGGCGGCGCATGCATTTGTGGATGTTTGCAAACTGAGCACGTAGCGACGTACACCCGTACAGTAGTGTGTGTGTGTGTGTGTATTCTCATGCGTGCTCTTCCCTCTCTGCTCTTGTCACACACATTCTAATGTCTTTGAGTGCAGTTCATTCGGACCTGCGAAGGCCGCCCGGACTTCAACGCGCGGTCCAAGGTGTACTTTGCCTCCCTGCTGACGGTGGCGCTGCACGGTAAACTGGAGTACTACACGGACATCATGAGGACTCTGCTGCTGGAACTGATGGGTGACTACGTCCATAGCAAGAACCCCAAGCTCATGCTTCGCAGGTGAGGATGCGGAGAGACACAGGCAGCACAAGCAGGAAATGGCATGCTGCATGCTGCTCCCGATCCCAGCCAAGCGTGCATATGTGACCAAATTTGACTGAGAGACTGCCATTAGATTTCTTTTTTTTTTCACCAGTTTTGGAGATATGGCTTATAGAGTAATTTCTTACAGCGAGTTGAGAAAACAGGCTTGAAAGGTTCACTTCTGTGGTCTCTAACATTACACATAGCTACATGTTTAAGCATTTATTTCATATTTACTTATTTCAGACATGCTCTAGTATGTGAAGAGTCTATAATAAATAAATAAAGTTTTTCTCCTCATCTGGTGAAAAGCTGGAATTTGCGCGATGGCAGGCTCTCAGTCAAATCTGGTCACATATTGTTAGGTTGTGTGTGTGAGCCAGATTGAAACATTTATATATGTTAACAAGTATTTTTTTGCAGAATCACATTGGCTTTTCTTTTAATTCATTGTGGTACATGTGCTAACTACTAAGTGTCCCTTGTGTGGTCAATAAAGGCCTATTTGAATCTATTGGTAGTTAATTGATTGCGTTTATATGGACTGCACTATTCCAATAATAACCAGGTTAAGACAATAATCTGAATCCGAAATAACAGCATTTTAAATTTGGCAATTTCTCATTTTAATCATGACTTGTGTGAGGTCAAAATGGTGAATCTTTGAATATGATGCTTGTACTTACTGTAGCATGTAAACAGAAATATGAATGGAATAGTTCTAATCTACGTCATAAGAAAGTCGAGATTATTTAGAATAAAGCCAAAAGCCATGTTATTTCGGTCCATGTAAACATATTCACCAACATTGTACTGCTAATAGACATTAAATGACCCATGCCGTCCTTAGTGCATTAGATGGATGCGACAATATAGTCTATCCTAGATGGACCGTACCTCGATAATCATGATTGTTAAAGCTGCAATCAGTGGCATATCTTTTTTTATAAAGGCACGGAATCACGTGTGCCTGTGTGTTCCCCACATATCTAAAGACCCATCCGACGGAGCCACATCAAACTCGCCGTGTGTATTGACACAGTCTGTCCGGATACTCCGGATCAGCGTTTGTTTTAATGAACACTTTATTTGAACCAATCTCATAGTGGCAGCCATAAAGGATTCCAGCTTTAATTAAGACATTAAAACCGGGAAAGCATCCGTGTAATAATTGTAGGTTTTTGCTTTGGTTATTAAAAAAGATAGCAGATTTTCAAGCTCACATACAAGTACATCTGTCGTTTTTGTTTTTGCTTTTTTGTTTTTTAATTTAATTTTTAATTTTTTTATTTTGTATCTTGAAAGTGTAACTGATTTTAGAAGGCATTTGTAGAATCGGCCTCAGTACTTGAAGAGTTAAGTGAAGATAACCAGGGCAAAAGCAGGCCTCCTTTTAGTTTAGAATGAGAATGAATGCATGTCCTGTGAAGACAGTCTTTTGACTAGTAGGTCTTGCTCCAGTGGTGCTTGGAGAATGTAAAATGTAATTTCCGGTTGCTGGAGCCTGTCACATACTGTATATGCAGCCTCTGAACAGCATCTCTGGGCTCCCGCATGTCGCTTCCAACCCCCTCAGTTCACAAGAAGGAAGAATAAAGAAAGATACATCAATGCACTATACTGTACATCTGCATCTGTCCTGTGGATGTTAAGCTCTAGACACTGGACTTTGTCATTATGACGACACATTGCGACACATTGTGAGCTTGTAGATCTGCAATCCATTAATTTGATTTTCTTTTTCATGGTGTGCAAACTGGCAGTTTGAAGAAGACCACTTTTGTGAAAAGTGACTTGACCACATACACCTTTGCATCCCTGGGCATGTCGTAATAGGCGAACATTCTGCAAAAAAATTGCTGCTCACACTGAGCATTCTTAGATCAGCTATTTTTGAGGGACGCTAGCCCCTCCTATACACAGGTTTTTATGGTTGTCTTTAGTTCAAATTTACGTCATAATGTGTCGTTTACGTCATCTTGTCTCTTTATTGTTAATGGCGTTTAATGTTTGTGTTGGCACCGTTTGTTTTTCATCACCATTACATCACCTTAATCAACATGAGTTAGACTTTAATATATTAGCGCCCCTCACTTCACACGGGTGTGATTTTTAATGGTGTAGAGGGGGGGAAAGTAAGAGACCCCTGGAGGATCCCAGTCAACAAAGTATAGGGTTTAATTGGCTAATCTAACCTCTCTGTACGTGTGTAAGACTCCTTGTCTTTGCATCACTGTAATGATCTGAGGTGTCTCCAGTGGCGCCAGTGGTAGAAACTAGTTACTACAGTAAGTAGTGTATTTACTCAAGTACTGTACTTGACAAAAGTACACGTTATTTCATTTTGAATAGCAAACTTGTAGGCTATTTCTACAATAGGGTATTAATACTTTTACTTACGTAAAACATGTGAGTATTTTTTCCATCACTGAGTGGCGCAGTCAGTAAGAAGGTTGTATCCCCAACCTTCTCATGGGGATACAAAGGTCCTTGGTTCGAGTCCCATGGTGTCCCGTAACCTGTTCAAGCTACACAAACATTTGGCAATTAACTTTGGGGGCGACAGTGGCTCAGGAGGACTCGAGATCGAGATACTGCAGAGCGGCCGTTTGGGAACCGGAAGGTTTTGGGGGTCGGTTCGATTCCAGGCTCCTCCTGTTGGCCTAGCGACAACAAAGTGTCCTTGAGCAAGAAGAACTGCTCCCCTGGCGCTAATTAGTGGCCCACTGATGCTAATAGTTAGGATGTGTTAAATGCAGAGGACAAACTAGTATTATGCAAATGTGCTTGGCCGATATCCCGACAACAACTTAAAAAAAAAAAAGAAGAAAAAACGGGGACACATTCATCATTATTATTACTATTATTATTATCTCAAGGTCAAATCCTCTGTGAACTGCAGCCTCTTCCCCCCAGTGGGACTGTGCCTGTCTTGTGCTACAGTTAGCTCACTTAATTCTGGAGGGCTGCACGATTCTGAACTGTCAACTGTTGCCTCAGCAGCAGGGCCCTCCGAATGGCTGTTTTGCAAGTACACATCACTAATTATCCCCCGATGGAGAATGCTCGTTATGCTGATTAGACCATTGTGCCAACACAGCCCCCCTCCCCTATATTACAAGACTGCTAATTAGGCATGCTAACAGCTAACAATAGGCCCCATACCGATGGACAGCTTCCAGCAAAGTGTCATCAGCATACTGAACCGTTGTGTATCTTTCCAGGTCAGAGACGGTGGTGGAGAGGATGCTGTGTAACTGGATGTCTATCTGCCTCTATCAGTTCTTGAAGGTAAATACACTAACAAAGTAGAAACAAAAACGAGCATACTTGGTCTATATAAATCCCATTTGCTGGGTGCACACATCTTTTTTTTTTTTTTTTACATTATCCTCTTGAACCCTAAATGCCTTTGAGTTTTCGGTGATGGGCGAGTCAGGTGACCACCGCTTTCACCCAAAACTACAACATGACGTCACTGAGCGGCAGTGAAGAGAAACTCCCGTAGCTCCCCCGCCCCCCACCGAAGCGTAAACTCAACTATGAATATTGAATACGGCCTCAACATCTATATTCTGGAGGGGAACATTCGCAGAAAATATCAGATCTACAAGCTCACGCCACATTGTGAGCTTGTAGATATGTTTGGTGAAGAGATTTGTAGATATTTTTGGTGAAGAGATTTGCTGTACATAAAAAGAGCAGACAAAGTACAGAGCTGAAAGTTATAATACTGAGTGTATTGAGAATGTTTAAGTGGTTAAATGTCTGAAAATACATATCCAACATACTGTATTTATAGAAAAGATGATGTGTAAACAAACATTAATATAGGCTATTGTCCATTTACACCAGGGGTTCTCAAACTTTTTTGGCTCATGATTAAAAACGTTTCAATCAACATCATGCAGACCCATTTCATAGTCATAATCTGAAACCACTACTACAATACGAATCATGTGCCAATAATAATATCAAATAGATTGTGTGCAAAACACGACAGCACACTTTTCAATTTGATGAACATAATTGTAATGATACAGCATAAAATAAAATAAAAATCTGTGAATTATTTCGCGGACACTAATGGCTATGCACCTGGAACCTACTTTGCGACATAGTTTTATACACTATAGACTACAGTATGTAGTGGGTGGTGGTCCCTGATTCATCTCTCTCTCAGCTAAGGGGTCCTTGGCCTGGAAAACGTTGAAGACCCCTGCTCTTATCATACTCCATAGTATGATATGGTGTCACATCTGCTAACAAGGACTGATCTTCAAGCTAACAACGTGTCGCGACTTGAAGCGTTTTTTAGCTTGGAAATCTGTTCTTGTCGGCAAGTGTAGCTTGTGCAAGTTGCTGAATGTCCTTCTGCGGAAATTCATCGCTATAGAAATGATTATCATCTGAGCCCCAATCCGCACATTAACATACTGTATTTCAGGCAAAATCTGTCTACTCTATACTGTATGAAATGAGGTTTTTGAAAAGCGTTGAATTTTTTTTGACTCTGCGGTCAGTCAGTCTATTTCTTTTATTAGCTCTTGCAGCATGTTCATTACTCTGAGAGCAAGGGTCTAATTACTGCAGCTTACTTGACAAAGTTCTGAGAGGTGCGTGCGTGCGTGCGTGCGTGCGTGCGTGCGTGCAGCATAAACCCCAGCTCCAGGGGCCAGCATACACGTTCACTTTAAGTAGTCGGAGTATGCCCCCCCCCCCCCCCCCACACCCTCATGTTACACACACCACCGCAGCATTGGAACAAGCACACACTGCTTACCTCTCGTCAGAAGCGTTTACATGGCGCCAGCGTCACAGTACAAAGGCACAAATTAAATCCGAAATGTGGATGGCAGAAAATCCACCAAGGACAGCGATCCTAGAATCTGAGTTATGACGGTTTGAAAATCCTCCTTTCAACTGCTATGCACTGTGAATATATTTTTCAAAACCCATAGTTGGAACGGTGGGGCATTGTTATGGGAATCGGACCAATGTTAAAGGCTTCCGTAGGCATCAACCATTATATAGACGGAGTCTACATTGGGGTACGTATACGGACTTGCGATATGACGCACGTATATATACGTACCTGGGGAAAAAAAGGGTTAACAGGCTTTGGGCCAAACCCCTATCGGGCCTAGGCTTGTTTCCATTGTGGTCCTCTGTATAATATCGTAATCGGACAGAATCGGTATCGGCAGATATGACCCTGCAAATTATCGGAGATCGGATATCGGTCATAATTTCATAATCGTGCACCCCTACTTACGATCTTACTTACTTGTGCGGCGATGACACCACACTGAAGAATTGCCGATCCACATAGCTTGTATATCTGCAATAGTTTTGGCTATTGTTCTATACGTTCTCAATGGCGTCCTAAAATGTTGATGTCCTCACAACACAAGTATAGTAATATACTGTGTGTGTGTGTGTGTGTGTGTGTGTGTGTGTGTGTGTGTGTGTGTGTGTGTGTGTGTGTGTGTGTGTGTGTGTGTGTGTGTGTGTGTGTGTGTGTGTGTGTGTGTGTGTGTGTGTGTGTGCGCACTTCAGGACTCTGCAGGTGAACCCCTATACAAACTGTTCCGAGCCATCAAGCACCAGATTGAGAAAGGTCCAGTGGATGCCTGCGTAAAGAAAGCCAAGTACACACTGAACGACACAGGCCTGCTGGGGGATGACGTGGAGTACTGCGTTTTGGTAAGAGAGACACACACACACACACACACACACACACACACACACACACACACACACAGGCTAATTTAGCCTGTGTGGCCTTTTAGCCCTCGCAAGCATAGTAATGCAAACAGGCACACAACTGCTATATGTCTGAGAGCATTTGGCCCTCGCAAGCATAGTAATGCGAGCACGCACCGACACGCACGCACACACGCACGCGCACACACACTGTACATGCCACACACCTATAGACACAAAACACACACAAAATGTACAATCAACACCGCTGTGGGGACAGAATGGCATTTCACGTCCTGGCGAGCGAAACACATGCACAGTCGCACACACACACACACACACACACACACACACACACACACACACACACACACACACACACACACACACACACACACACACACACACATACACACACACAGGCTAATACTTGTGTGGCCTTTTAACCCTCGCAAGCATAGTAATGCAAACAGGCACACAACTGCTATATGTCTGAGAGCATTTGGCCCTCGCAAGCATAGTAATGTGAGCATGAACGCACGCACGCACGCACGCACGCACGCACGCACGCACGCACGCACGCACGCACGCACGCACGCACGCACGCACGCACGCACGCACGCACGCACGCACGCACGCACGCACGCACGCACGCACGCACGCACGCACGCACACACACACACACTGTACATGCCACACACCTATAGACACAAAACACACACAAAATGTACAATCAACACTGCTGTGGGGACAGAATGGCATTTCACGTCCTGGCGAGCGAAACACATGCACACACGCACAGTCGCACACGCACGCATGTGTGCACTCCGCGGCACTGTTGCCACGGCAACCAGCGACAAGCCCCTGAGGCGCCCGCCCAGCTTTTGTCACATCCATTTTCGGTGTCAATGTTCTCTGCTCGGGAACTACACTAGACGACACATTTCAATATACCGCACTGAAAAATGCATCGCTAGCGGCTTATACTGTAGGTCACCGCTTCTCAACGTCAGGGGCCGGGGACCACCAGCGGTCCACCATGGAGCCCCTCGCAGGTCTGTAATGTAGCTTAAGAGAGGGGCCGGGGACCACCAGCGGTCCACCATGGAACCCCTCGCAGGTCTGTAATGTAGCTTAAGAGAGTGCACAAATGGAACCAAATGTCACAATTGTGACATAATCGCCTAATCACAATTATTTGAGATAATCGCCACAATGTTGTGCATAAAAGTCATAATCATTTCAAAAGATGTTGTACACGCTCAACACTTGCACCGTGGTTTGAGCTTGTAGATCAGCTTGTAGATCAGCAATTTCCACTAATAATTAATAAGTAAATATCTAAGGTATTTGTCATTATCTGCAGTGCGTGTACAACTTTTTGTTTACAAATCCGAAATGTTCCCATGTTCAACGACAGAAACACAATTAAACCACAATTATTTGGGTGACAATTCATCGTCATGTAAAATGTCACAATCGTGACAGCCCTACCCGTAGCGGTCCATTTGGTTGCGAGGGTACACTAAGCTCTGAATATTGTACACTGTAAACTGGGGGTTCCAGTAGAGTTCAGTTCAGGTGATTCTGAACCTTTTTAATTTCAAAGACAGGGGAGGGGGGGCTTTAATTTGATAGCACAGTTTGGCGTGAGGAAAAGTGGGAGAGGGTAACATGCAGCGAATCCGCCGCCCGGCTCAGGAATTGAACCTGGGACACGCTGTCGGGGCTTCAAAGCCTTGCACGCCTTAACCATTTTGGCCATCGGCACTGTAAAATCCTAAGCATTCATTTAACTCTGATAGTGTACACATGTAACCATAAGAGTCCATTTGGTTCCATGTGTATGCTCTCAAAGATAGGTCAGGTAATTAAGCTCTCCCCATGACTTATTCTCCGACCTTCCGAAACCTGCCATATCCACATCAGACACGGCAGAGCGGCTTCCTCTGAAGTCTCAAATTATTTGTATTTGTATTTTCCTTTTTCCTTTTTGCTCATCATGTTTAATGGGAGCTAATGTGAACCCAGCTGTTTTCTGTTAAAAGTCTGCATAAATAAAGCGACCCATGGGTAATGGCGTTGTCGGGGACAATTATCAAATTAGACCGAATTACACGTCCCCCCGCCGTGACAGATCGCCTTCTGTGATTGTGTTAGCGAGGAGAAGAAGAGAGTAGAGTACACAATGAGCTCCACTCCGCATGCATGCAAGAAGCTCTAACTCCTGTTACTTTTATTGTGTTGCACCCGGAAAAACCTCTTATGTCCAAAGCTGTTGTTACATTTCAGAAAATGGAAAAATAATGTTTCCAAAATTAGTCATCGATGTGACACGTTGAACATTGTACAACACATAACATTGACATATGCATGCATTAAAGTTATCTGTCGCTACAGGCATGTAAGCCTGTAGATCAGCTATTTTTGGTTATTAGTTATTTTAAGATTAAAAGTGTGTTAGAAATGGTCAATCTTATTTTCAGAGCTTGCATATTCCACAAAACCATAATTGGCCCTGATATTCCACAAAACCCAAAGGTCAGCGATTTTCTTCAACTGGTTGGCTGTGTATTGATTTAGAATGATAATATAAAATGTGTGTGTTGTGCTAATTGTTTTAGTGTGGGGAGGCTCCTGTCATGCCGCTTCACCAATCAGAAGATTGGGATGTGGCCTGTCAAAATGTTTCAGTACATGATCCGATTTTATTTTGCTTTATGCCATGAACATGGGAGATATGAGGTTTCTACCCGACGAATGCAGGCAGGCAGGCCGGCTCTTTCCGTTCCCTGCAGATGGAGACAGGCTGGGATGCTGCTGGCAGTCAGATTGGGTTACCCACGTCTCCCATGGCTCTCTGTGTGTGTCTATGGAGTGGTCAGCTGCTATTTCTGACAGAGAGAGCCGGAGGTGTCACTTTGGCCCACCACAGTGCACTCTCAGAGCCCAGGGGCGCTACTGCTCATTAGCGGCCGTGGAAAATAACTCAAGTACAATTACTTACTTACCAAGTACTCTATTTAAGTACAACTTTGAGGCACTTTTACTTTACTTGAGTTTTTCCAGTTTTCGATACTTCGATACTTTCGAGACTTAATAATTATAATATATCATTTGAAAACATTACTTACAAGTTACTTTGCAGTTTTTTTTTATTATTACTACAAATTATTACTACAAAACAAAACCCATACTCTACTTCAGCTATTTGAAAATTGAAAGTCTACAAGCTCACACAACGGCGCAGGCATTGTGAGCTTGTAGATCAGCTGTTAAAAAAAAAAGACAAATTCTGAAATATCTCACAAAAATGTACAGTATAACGTGTATGAGTACATTTACTTTTGGTACTTTAAATGTATCTACCAGTACCTTTGGGCCAAGTAGCCTATTTCCACATTGTGGTACTGCTACTTTGTATGTGAGTGTTTCTTCCACCTGTGCTCATTAGAGGGCCGTGGTGGAGGGCTTCCTGGCAGGTGTCGACACTGAGGGTGCGGTTGCTAAGACAACCTGGACACAGAGGGCCTGTGGTTCGTGCGCGTGTGCATGTGTGTGTGTGTGGGTGTGTGCCAATAGACTGTAAAGAATTGTGGACGAAGGGAACTGTCACTTTTTTGGCAAATTTAAAACACGGGCATCATGGAGTTCAAATGGCTCTTGCACCCCTAAGAGAGAGTGTGTGTGTGTGTGTGTGTGTGTGTGTGTGTGTGTGTGTGTGTGTGTGTGTGTGTGTGTGTGTGTGTGTGTGTGTGTGTGTGTGTGTGTGTGTGTGTGTGTGTGTGTGTGTGTGTGTGTGTGTGTGTGTGTGTGTGTGTGTGTGTGTGTGTGTGTGTGTGCTGCAGACCCTGCAGGTGCTGGTGCAGGGCGAGGGTCCGGACGTGACGCCGGTCAAGGTGCTGAACTGTGACACCATCTCCCAGGTGAAGGAGAAGATCATAGAGACGGTGTACAGGAACGTGCCCTACTCACTGAGACACAAGGTGGACAGCGTCACGCTGGGTGAGTGAGTGCATGGCTGAATGGACCCTCTTCTGGTACACTTTCATGTCAAGAAACCCCAACTTGTATGTATTCGGCTGCGGACCCGCACCTGAAAAGGATTTGTGCCAGGGACGCCCAGAAGAGAGGATTTGTGTTGAGAAAAAATATTTTAAAAATGTCAAACCCTTTCGAGATTTTTCATAAAATGTTCACAAATAGCAGATGTACAAGCTCGCAGCACGGCATGAAGAGACGCGCTTAGAGCATAAGCAAACATATAAATATATAAAGTGTTTAAAAGTATTGTGACACTGTATTAACCCTTTATGACCTGAGTCCGATTCTACAAATGCCTTCTAAATCCTAAGTTTTCTGAAAAACGAATGGTACAGTACTACCAGTATATCAGTGATGCTCAAAACATTTTCATGTCAATGATGACCCCCACAATTATATGTTTTTGGCTGAGGACCCCCATCTCAAAATATTGTTTTCCAGGGACCCCCAGAAATAGATTCAAAGATTTGCACAGATCGTTCAAAAATAGCAGATAGCATGGCACGAAGTGACGTGGTGTGAGCTTGTATATCTTGCTATTTTTGAATAGCCAAATTAATCTAAAATGACACAGATGCAAAGGTACAGTTATACAAATACAATAATGCTAAAAGCTTAGCACAAAAAGCCCTTAGGGGTTGTTTCCATTGTGGTCCTACGGTATGTATTCAATTCATCAAGAAGTTTAAAGACTTGCAATACTTTTTTTTTTTTTATGTTTTTTTGTGGCTTTCGCCTTTATTTTATATTTTTTATGGAGGGACAGACAGTAGGCTGACAGTTAATGGGGAGAGAGATGAGGGGAAGACATGCAGTAAAGGCCGTAGGGATCGGGAGTCGAACCCGCGGCACACTGCCAGACTGGATTGCCAGCCAAGGTGCCTGGACCACTGAGCCATGGCCCAGGCCAAGACTTGCAATACTATACAATAATAGATCATCAATACTAGGAGCAGTAAACAACGTATATTTAAAGAAAAACACTGGGAAGTCATTTCATTTGGAAAGCTACACGTCTAGTCTAGGTTCAGTTGGAAATTGCAGGCAGGTGTTTTTCTTTTGGTGGTTTTGAAGGAAGGTAGGTCATGGCTGGTGGTATAGGGCATTCCACATTTTGGTGGCATAGTAGAATTAATTCTACTATCCATGTTTTCACCAAATCTGGAGCGAATGGTATTCCTCAAATAGTTTCATGTCAAGTACCCCCAAACTTATTGTCTATTTAGTCAAGGACCAACCCATTTTAAAAGATTTGCCAGGTACCTCAATAGAGAAGATATGCTGTTAAAAGGTTTTATAAATGTTGCTTACCTTGCCTTTAACTGTTTAGATGCCACGCCTGAGAGAACGAGATTTTATTAATTGGCGTTAATCCATCATTAAAAAAATATAATTATTTAGACAAAGCTAAAAAAGCGAAAGGGTCCTTTTGGCAGTCCTTTTGGCGACATATAGGTATAATTATGCCTAAAATCATATTTAGAAAACGTTTCAGATTTTATATAAAATATTTAGGAAAAGTCATGGAAGGGGAACTTTCTCAGAACTTCATGGGCAAAGAAAATCCACTTCAGAATCTCCAAATGTGTCAGATTGGCTGCTTAGGCTAGTGTTAACACTTTTAGATATAGAATATAGATAGAATATGGTTGCTAGGGTTCATATAAATCTGAAATTGGTTATTTTATCTATAAATTCCAGGAATCTCCAGTATGTACGATATCTGTCCTTTGCATATCTCCAGATCCGCTCATCCGCTCAACTGTCACACTTGGCCGGGGTATTGCTGACGACGACCCAAGGAACTACAAAGTCGATCGGATGAGCGTTTCTTGTCGAACTGGCCACGCTTCCTCCCAACAGACATGCGTTCGGGGCGAACAGGCATTTGTTTGATCAATTTAAAAATGACCTCTCCTTCTCTTCGGAGTGCAAGAGGCATTAATGATGCCGAGGACATATAGGCGGTGGCGGCAACACAATGCAACGAGTCCTTCTCATCCCTAAACAAAGTTTTGCTCGCTTGCATTAATCACAGAGCTCAGGGAAAATGGCATGAAAGCCTAAAGCTCCTCACAGACATTCTCCGACAACATCAAAGGCGGTCTATATTCCCACACATGCCGCTTGGATTGCATTTCTTTATGAATTTTAGATAAGTAGACATCGATGCGCTTTCAAGTTGAATCAGAGATAACTTCCCGGAATCTGGCTGCTATTTTTGAATGAATAACATGACTGTGTAATGAGCTGTGGTCTGTTGTCGTAGCACGCTATGATCATTTCAGAAAGTGACGTAATTTTGTGGTATGTGGTTCTTTTCTTTTTTTACTAAAAGGACAACTTTAGTTGTTTTCAACCAAGGTTCATGTTTTAGGTTGTTATTAGAGAAAGTAAAAGGTGAGTGTTAATTTTTCTTCATTTGCTGCTTTCTTTCGTTTTAGGGATTTTAGCGTTTTTTGACAGGGGCGGGGGCATTCGAACATGGGGCTAAATATGTATTTTTTTACAAAATATATATATTTTTTTTATTATTTACTATAGTCCTAATATACCCCAGGAAATTACATCTGGCCACAGAAGATCACATAATCTACTGAATGTGAAGGTAGACTACTGGGGGGAAGCCACACTGTGTGTCATAGGCTCAATATGTCAGTTTGACACATTCAGTAGATTTCGTGATCTTTTGTGGCCAGATGTAATTTCTTGGGGTCTAGTAGGACTATAGTAAATAATAATAAAAAAATTGCTATCAAATTTTGTAAAGAAATACATATTTAGCCCCATGCTCGAATGCCCCCGCCCCCCTGTCAAAAACCGCTAAAATCCCTAAAACGAAAGAAAGCAGCAAATTTTACTTTCTCTAATAACAACCTAAAACATGAACCTTGGTTGAAAAAAACTAAAGTTGTCCTTTAAGTAAAAGTAGCAATACCATTATAGAAAGGTACTGAACTACAAGTAAAAGTCCTGTACTGAAATTTTGCTGAACTGAAAGTACTGGCATCAACATATATTCAAACAGCAGTGGAGTGTCTCCATAATGAGAAACTCACAGGTGAATGACATCATGTTTCGTCATTATTCATAAGGGCGTATTGCTGACGTGTAAACACTTATCACATTTCCTTTGTCGTTTTTGTTTGCCATCTACATCTACTTCACTTCAGCTCGGCAACACGATAAAAAAAATACAATGCTAAAATTATAAAAAACGCAGAGACAGGTGAGAGACACATTTGTGCGGTGGTTTTAGGGGAGTGTGTGTGTGTGTGTGTGGGTGTGTGTGTGGGTGGGGGGGGGGGGGTGTATAAAACACAATGACGACAAAATGGAAATGACAAGCATAGACACAGTTCACTTAACACTCCATGGGTTACTTGCTAATGATCAAATGCACCTGCTGCGAAAACAAATACAAACATCCCTCCCTTGCAATTCTGCCCCTTGTAGTGTCGCCGGCGCGATAAATCAGTTAAACCAGGGGTCTTCAATGTTTTTCAGCCCAAGGACCCCCCTAGATGAGAGAGAGAGAGATGAAGCAGGAACCTGTTGCAGATTAAACTTTTCATATATTTCATAGTGTTGTTTGAGAGCACTATCAGCTGTGTATGTTGGATTCATATTGTGTATTGTCAGACAACTATTTAAGCCGTCAATACATAAACTCGACCTTTCACTCTGTACTTGGTCTGCTTTTACACCAAACCTCTTTGCCGAAAATAGACGGTCTACAAGTGGGAGGCGTTGTGAGCTTGTGGATCTGCTATTTTTTGGCTAAAGCTGTCCTCAGAATAGGGATGTTGTGGTTCAATAGGGGGTTGCACCATAGTTATAGCTTAAATGGCTTTTTACTACTCAAGTCTTGACTTAATAAGCCTTTAATTAACCCATTTTGGCCTGACGTCGAAATTAAAAAAAATCTTCTAAATCCTGACAGTTTTCTGAAAAACCCATGTTTGTCGGTGGTTCTCAAACATATTCATGTCAAGGAGTCGGACCCCCAAAAATATATGATATTGGCCGCAGAGGCCCATCTGAAAATATGTTGTTCCAGTGACCCCCCCCCCCAGAAGCACAGCTTTGAGTTAAAAATGTTCGCTCTGAAAGAATATATATTCAAAGATTTGCGCCACATTTTCCCGATTTCTCAAAAATAGCAGACCTACAAGCTCATAGCGCGGCACCGAGTGCCGCACTATGAGCTTGTAGGTCTGCTATTTTTAAGAAAGTATAACATAATCCTTAAAACACCAAAGGTTCCCGTTCTGAATTGGTTAAAAGGCCTTTGATAGGCTAAGTTTGAACTGTGAGGTGCACATGGTTCCAAGTGGTTTTAATGTAAAGAAAAAAGATATCCTATCACACAAAGTGGCCCCTGTAGTAACTCGGGCGGACCCCTGCGTTAAAGCACTTGAATTGACTTGCTGCTCCTGCCTCTTCACCACAGAGTGGCGACCGGGCTCCACCGGGCAGATCCTGTCAGACCTGGACGTGACATCGCAGAAGGAGGGCCGATGGAGACGCATCAACACCCTCGCACACTACAACGTGAGTTTGAAATGCATCAATACCATTGTATACCATTCCCAGGCGGGCTCTCTAACCATTCAGCTATGGCCACCCCCGTAGAGTAAAGCACTGGAGCATATCTCGGATGCTTTATTCCTTTTGTCCAATAACAAACTGACTTGGAGTGGTCTATTGTCCTTGAGGATCTGTGGTAATGACACAACCGCCATTTAATTTCCGTATTGATTCTGGACCAGTTGGAGTCATTCACAAAACGCTCCATCTTACATTTTTTTAACCTGTTTTTTTTTTTCTGCGGTCTCTCCTTTTAGTCTCTCTCCAACTGACTGTTGTTCTTGGAGAGAACAGAGAAGGCCCACTGCCATAGATTTCATCGCTCGTGTCAGAATATAGTGCCTGTCGCCGTGTTCGCGGGGTCAATAAGAAAATGGCCAGTAAATACCAGCTAAAGACCCAACTAGGAACAACAGTCATTGGTATTGATTATGAATTCGTTTCTGAGACATGCAGAGAAGAGGGAGTCAGAGGCAGTATTGACTGTTGATGTGAAAGTAGGCCACAATTGTACTGTGTGTTTATGTGCAGGCATGCAACAAAAAATAAAGGGACCCATACAAAATGTGTCCGCTACCCACAAATTGATCCCGACCCACTGTTTGGGAAACAGTGGTGTACTGTCAAATATTATAATTTTGAGGTATTTTTAATTTACTACTTTTACTAATTTTCAACACTTTTACTTCTACTCCACTACATCTCAGAGGCAAATATTGTACTTTACTTCACTACAATTATTCGCTACAATGAAAAGTTGAGTTACTAGTTACTTTGTAGATCTTGATTATTATTACAAAACATACATTAACCACTTAAACTCTATACATTTCGGCCATTTGAAAGTAGCCGATTTACAAGCTCACAATGCGTTGCATCGTGGTAGCACGAAATGGGACATAATGAGTACTTTCTACTTTTGGTACTTTAAAAATGGAGTGCCACAATTTTTGTATTTTTCCAGTTTCATGTGTCTATGAGGTGACAGTACTTCATTAGACACCCTGGAGTCGTTTTTATGTGCAATGGTGTATTCACTTTGTATTTAGGGTTTCTTCCTGGAGGCTGAACCATTGACAGTCAAACGGGCCAATGAAATAAACAGTAATATAGTGACATCACATTATCAGCCCCTCCCCTAACCCCTCCCCTTTATCATACAACTACAGCTGTGTGTGCGGCTTCAGTTCAGGTGGATCACCACCCATCATCACCCACCAGGCAAACCAGGCATACTTAATGCGGACGTGTCCACATAAAAGCATGATTTTAACAAATACTGTACACTTTTTGGAAAAAGTTCTTCCTCCTTATATTATAATAATACCTGATGATCATGTTTTAGGGTGGAAACAAATCGTGGCACTCCATCTTTAAAGAAGTTATTTCAATCGGCGATCACTCACGAGTGTCACATGTCTTTCAGGTGCGGGACAATGCCACACTGGTGCTGTCCAAGGTGCTCCACCCTCCACACAACTACGACCAACACCAGGAAAACCACGAAGAGAGTACGTTACGTTTATGTGTTTTCATTCAGCTTTAACCACCGAAGCCCAATAGACTTGGGAGAGCAAGGTGAAAAATGTAACAGTAAAGAAAAACATGTCAAGGAGAGGCAAACATGAAATATATCTGCATATTACACATAGCATAAGATAGACCAACTAGTACATGGTGTTAGACATAGGGTGTGAGGCGTTCACTTTTACTGGCACTTTATTGTGACACTCTTTTCACAGCAGGCGTGAAAGAGTGGGTGAAATTATTTTTGTGTTATTACATTTAAAAATATATATATAATAAGAGTGAACTTTTAGAGTGAAGAAAATCAAATAGTTTAATCCTTTTGATGGTACACACACACACGCACACGCACACGCACACACACTTTAATTGAGGGGGAAAAGCGAGCAAACACGAGATGTAAACTCAGGAGTTTCCTTGTCTTCCCCCCAGTGCTTTTGTCAACATCCCCAATCTCATTTGACATGCTAATACCTCTTGTTTTATGTATCACGCTTTCACTTTGAGAATCCACTTGTAATAAAATGCAGGTTTTTCTTTTGCGAACGCAGCCTGTGAAAATAGCCTGTTGTTTTAAACATTTCCTCTTTCATATTCACCGTGTTTAATTTAAATTTGGTTTGGGAGCACCTTGCGTTCTTCTTTTATCCTTTTTTTGAATATTTTGTGAAGCTAGCTTTGAGAGAGAACTTAATATTTATTAATTTAAGAATGGACATATTTATCATTAGGTTAATTAACTATCTAAGCCCTACTTTATACTTGGAAATGATGTTAGAAACTTCTTGCCTGAAAATGTGTGCCTTTAATGACGTACCCAAAACAAAATCATGAAAGTTTGTGCAAATCAAGAATATATACATTTTAACTCAAATCTTATAATATTTTGAGATATAGGGGCCAAATACATTGCGCAAAAATGCCACCACCAGTGATGTAGCAACATGTGTTTTTTGTCATAAATCTGTTTAGAACACATTTGTAGAATGTGGGCCTCAGGTCTTAGTGGTTAATATGATGTGTTTTTTTGTCTGTAGGGAACGCCCTGTTGGAAGACGATAAGGTGTTTCATCTGGTGCGGCCGGCGGACGAACTGGACGAGATCAAGTCCAAGAGAGGCAGCATGAAGGACAAGTCCATGACCAAAGCCATCACAGAGATTTATCTCACACGACTGCTCTCTGTCAAGGTACAAGCGGCAGTTATTAAATCCTTTATTTATCGGTTCTGGCAATTTGTCTCCGCTGGCCTGGGTTGGAAATCGCATGAGCATAATCGTTGCTGTCGGGTATAAACCTTGTGTGTCCATATTTTCAACTTTTTGTGTGTGTTTGTTTTTTCATAAATGAATGCAAGAGTGTCGAGCAAAAGCAGTGAAAATAGCTGATCTTAAAAAATGTTTTCTTTTTAAAATAATAATAAAAAAGGGAACCGTTTTGGAGATGCAAGGTTTCTACCCGTCAGCAACAGAATTATTGCTCCTATAGATTTGGATTGCGTGCCAGGTGCAAGAATGCCACAAGGGCAGACGTTTGAGCTCAATTTATACCCCATTGCACTTGCCAAAAAAGAGCTGATCTTCACAGTGGGTAATGCCGCCTTGCGATGGGGTATAAATTAGACAATATATTTGCGCTGGAAATTGAATTGAATTAGGAGCAGCTTCCATCTTTTTACTCCCTAGGCTGAAGAATAGACCTCCACTGTGTGCTAATGTTTGAGCTTTACTCGATGCTTTTGGCATTGCGCTTCATCTCTGCCCTGTCCATCTCGTCTGTCTGTCTGAATATGCGTGTGTGTGTGCGTGTGCGTGTGCGTGCGCGCGCGCGTGCGCGCGTGCGTGATTTGCTTTTATTTTATTACATTATTTGTGAGGGCCAAATATCCCCACAAGTATTGTAGAATTTGAGAAACACATTGTGCAATTATGTCATTCATAAAATCGGTCTCCTAAAATGCTGATGTCCTCACAAGTGTAGTAACACAAATGTGTGTGTGTGTGTGTGTGTGTGTGTGTGTGTGTGTGTCCTCTCCAGGGAACACTGCAGCAGTTTGTGGATGACTTCTTCCGCAGCGTGCTGTGCTCCGGGGCAGTCGTACCGCCCGCTGTCAAATACTTCTTTGACTTTCTGGATGAGCAGGCGCTGAAACACGACAATGTGGACGAGGAGTGTATCCACATCTGGAAGACAAACAGGTATAATGTCGACATAGGCGCACGCACACACACAACACGACACTACTCAGGGACTAGGGTAAAAAACATTGCTGTACACGTGTACAGTACCTCTTGTGCTTGTTAATGTTTGTCTGTATTTGTCCCTTTATAGAATAATTTATTTTATAAATAAACTAAATTACGCACGCACGCACGCACGCACGCACGCACGCAAGCACACACGTGCACACGCACGCACACACACGCAAACAAGCACAGCTGTCGCGGTTTGACAGTCGCAGACCCCACACACATACATACATCCCACTCACAGAGACAACTCTTCGAAGATGCAAACTTACTTATCGGAGGAAATGGCTGAATACAAATGCGCAATTTCAGCTCGCTTAGTTTGCATTTGCAATGCTGTGCTGTGCTCCCGTGTGACATTATAAGTGCATAAATTAGTGTCATGTTGGCTCAGGCTCATGCATACAAGACAGGGCATCACATGTATATGTCAGTGATTGACACAAGCCTGGCACCGAGACAATGCACAGCAACAAGGAAGGACAGGAGTTGAGCAATTTAACCCATTCAGGCCTGACGTCGAAATTTAAAAAAAAAAAAGTTTTCTAAATCATGACAATTTTCGGAAAGATTTGAGGCACATTTTAACGATTTTTCAAAAATAGCAGACCTACAAGTTCATAGCATGCCACTCGGTGGCGCGCTATGAGCTTGTAGATCTGCTATTTTTCAATAGCTAAATTATAACAATGTTTAAAACACCAAAAGGGGTTCCCGCCCCAAAATGGGTTAATGGTTAATGTGGTTAAACGCTAACGTGACATGGATGCGTTCCAGGTCTCAATGGATTAATTACTTACTTTTACGCGTTCTGACTATCTGGCTCCTTCTGTTTATCAAACATGCCGGAGGGGCCATGTATTAAATATGAATATGTCGTAATATACAGCCATAACGACAAACAAACTAATTATAGTAATTATGTCCCTTGGTAATTTCTCTGTATGATTGTAAGGAAGTTTATTTTTCTATGCATCTTATTGTTTTGGTTCCACTGCAACTGCAGGGGGAGATGGATGGAAGCAAATGAATGAACAGCGGCAGAATCACATCAGCGTTCGCTCTGATCAAGGACAGGAACATTCTAGAATGCGTTTGGGGGGGGGGGGGGGGGGGGGGGTGCTCTTTGAAATTCAAGGCGGATGCGGTATTGGCAGGAATTGCATGGAGCCGGCGGCCCGGCGCGTTTGTGTGTTCTGAATGGAAATTAGCATGCGTAGCCTACTGAAGCATTCATTTTGTAGTCCCGACTCTTTATGTTGTCAGAGAGCGGAGGATTTGGAAGGTGAGCGTTTTTGCTGTTTAGTTTGGCATTTCCAATCACGATTCATTAGGCGGGACATAACATGGAATCAGGGACTGGCTGGGAACCGTTTATCGTAGCCTTTTGTTACTGCCTTTTGTATACAGTCAGCCAGGAACCATCTAATGGGGAGCAGGATAAGTGTTCACTTTATTGCAAAATGATAATGCGCTGTTGTAACTCTTAATACCTGTTTGGGGAATTGCTCTAAATTGGCCGACAGCAGCTTTCTTTCTGCATCTTCGGTGCTATCTTGTAGTGCACTCGGTTGTACACAGTAACATCCTCTGTGTTGAGGACGGTTGTACACAGTAACACCTCTGTGTTGAGGACGGTTGTACACAGTAACATCCTATGTGTTGAGGACGGTTGTACACAGTAACATCCTATGTGTTGAGGACGGTTGTACACAGTAACATCCTATGTGTTGAGGACGGTCCATTTGCGTTTGTACACTCACCTCGAGTTACAAATGGGTGCATTAACACTAAGGATTTGACTATGTACTACTGTAGGTGTCCACCTCATTCAGTCCCCTACCACTACCAGCTCCTTGGTGATTCTGATGTTGAGCTGAAGGTGATTGTTGTCACACCACCCGATTAACCTCTCGACCAGAGACTCCTCCTCACTGTCATCCTCACAGTCATCCACGGTGGTTGAAAGTTAATTTTTGGAGTATTTCCATTTTTGTATACTTTTACTTCTACTCCGTTACATATCAGAGTCAAATACTGCACTTTTTACTCCACTACAATTATTAGAACTTACTAGTTACTTTGTAGATTTTGATTATTAGCCGATCTACAAGCTCCTGCTATTTCAAAAGATTTTTTTTATACGTTTTCTACATAATGAATACTTTCTACCTTTGGTAATTTAGGTACTGTACATTTTCATACCAATACTTTTGTACAAAAAGTGTTTTTTTTTTGTTTTTTTTTAAAAATTCCGGACATGTAACATCCAGTGTACAGTGTTTCTACCTTGCAGTATTGCTACTTTGTTTAAGTAAAACATACTTATTCCACCACTGGTCATCCATGATGCAGCTGACAGAGTCATCGGGGAACTTCTGTATACAGTAGGTGACATGTACTTTGAGTTGAGGGTTAACATGAATCAGTGAGATTCCTTGGCGAGCGCCCGTGTTGCTCACAATGAAGCACATCTGGCAGGCCGCACTGCAGTCTGACATACTGAGGGTAGCTGATGCGCCGGCCCGTAATCCAGACCCCCAGTCTGACATACTGAGGGTAGCTGGTGCGCCGGTCCGTAATCCAGACCCCCAGTCTGACATACTGTAGCCTACACTACAGGGAGGTGCAGATCTACAAGCTAGATCTACAAGGACGTGCAGATCTACAAGCTCTACAAGCAGATCTACAAGCTCACACTGCGACGCGTTGAGAGCTTGTAGATCAGCTATCTTCGGTGCGCAACCCAGCACTCTTTAGCTATAGTGGAGATGCGGTGTACGACATGTTCAACGCAAAATGCTGCATTCAAGTTCAGGAGCCTTCGGGGAAAAAAGCAATTCTCCTGAATGCTGCCTTCCGGCATGGCATGGAAAGGAGTGGCATCATGTGCATTTCTTTCACCACAGTAAATGCTGCATTCGTGGTCTGGAAAGGGCAGTTGTTTAACAGACGGGTGAAAGGGCAGGGGCTGAAGCCCCCTAAATTTGATGTCTATGTGTGCACGTACCTGGTAACCTACTCAGGCTTGCTGGTGCACTGGTCCATAATCCAGGCCACCAGTCTGACATACTGAGGCTTGCTGGTGCACTGGTCCATAATCCAGGCCACCAGTCTGACATACTGAGGCTTGCTGGTGCACTGGTCCATAATCCAGGCCACCAGTCTGACATACTGAGGCTTGCTGGTGCACTGGTCACCAGCAGCTAGGCCACCAGTCTGACATACTGAGGCTTGCTGGTGTTCTGGTCCATAATCCAGGCCACCAGTCTGACATACTGAGGCTTGCTGGTGCTCTGGTCCATAATCCAGGCCACCAGTCTGACATACTGAGGCTTGCTGGTGCTCTGGTCCATAATCCAGGCCACCAGTCTGACATACTGAGGCTTGCTGGTGACCAGCAGCTAGGCCACCAGGCCGTGGCGATCCACCTTCAGCTGGTGTGGCTGGACGGTGATGAAGGCGCTGGAGAAGTATTCTTACACTATGTGTCGCTCACCTGTTTTTGACTGAACGAATGTGACCCAGTTATATTCAGCGAATATAAATTAGGCTTAAGGGTTTTCACACATTTAATTGCCTACCGCGCTTATGCCGCCACGTTATATAACTGTGACAGGATCAGGGATGGTGTCATTTCCCCATCTGGTGTTTACCATAATAGCTGAAGTAATGATTAATACAGTTATTAATAACAGGTTTTCTCAACCTTTTCTGGATCAGGGCCCACTGTAAAATGCAAACGCTGCAGCCATGTTAAGTGGTCAGATGGGTGGTCCGTGTGCATTTTCAGAGAATAATTAATTTTAATAATCAATTGATCGTGTTTTGGCTTGGATCAGTGGAACTACTGTACATAGCATACTTCAAATTGCTATTTATCACAATGAAAACTCCATACAATTTTTCTCTTACATAAATGTATCACGCAGCAAAGGTCATCGCGCTTGGGAGTCAAACCTGTGACATGTTGTCAGGCTGCAGTAGGACCTATATGTGGTCGTGCCTTAACCGCTATTCCACTGGCGCCCCATACATCCAAATAAATGCACACAGTACATAAACACCACAAAGATACATATGCATATAATGTATGCCTACATATAGAAACATATGGGCTGTCAAAATTATTTTATCACAGGGATTATTTATAGGCGTGTCATCTCCCGCTGCTGTCCGCGGTCAAAATCATCTCACACATATGTTTTTACAGAGCGAGTAAAGCACTGTTTGATTAAGCATCTAATTTAACATGTTATATTGTTTTTAATTGCGCGGTTTTAATTGCTTGTACAGTTGGAAATATCCCACCAATGTCATATTACATATCGTCGATGTATGCCTTTTACAAAATATATGTATATTTTTCACACTTTATTTAATACATAACTTTAGATGCCTGTCAGCAGTTCAGACAATGCTGCTCCGCTTGTCTATGACAGAAAAACAGGTGCAGACAAAGTCAACGACAGCTCCCGGCCTGACGTGAATTTTGGCCTGGCGTACGTCCAAGTTCAAAGTCACGCTGGAATGATGAATGCCGAAAATTGCGGTGATAAATGAGGGCCATGGATTCTCACATCATTACGTGATGCTATAATCAATAATATCTTCTTTTGCCAATTATTCGGGCGGCTACTCCAGCTCACAGGTTGAGAATGGCGCGTAATAATAACATTTTCTCTTTGACATTCCTGCTTTAGCCTGCCTTTGAGGTTCTGGGTGAACATCCTGAAGAATCCCCACTTTATCTTCGACGTGCACGTGACGGAGGTGGTGGACGCATCGCTCTCCGTCATCGCCCAGACATTCATGGACGCCTGCACCAAGAGCGAGCACAAGCTCAGCCGGGTGAGTGGAAGGGGTGGGGATTTAGGGGGGACAGGGGGGTACTGTACTGCTTATGGGGTGGGGATTTGGGGGGGACAGGGGGTACTGTACTGCTTATGGGGTGGGGATTTGGGGGGGACAAGGTGGTACTGTACTGCTTATGGGGTGGGGATTTAGGGGGGACAAGGGGTACTGTACTGCTTATGGGGTGGGGATTTAGGGGGGACAGGGGGTACTGTACTGCTTATGGGGTGGGGATTTGGGGGGGACGGGGTACTGTACTGCTTATGGGGTGGGGATTTGGGGGGGACAAGGTGGTACTGTACTGCTTATGGGGTGGGGATTTAGGGGGGACAAGGGGTACTGTACTGCTTATGGGGTGGGGATTTAGGGGGGACAGGGGGTACTGTACTGCTTATGGGGTGGGGATTTGGGGGGGACAGGGGGTACTGTACTGCTTATGGGGTGGGGATTTGGGGGGGACAAGGGGGTACTGTACTGCTTATGGGATGGGGATTTAGGGGGGACAGGGAGGTACTGTACTGCTTATGGGGTGGGGATTTGGGGGGGACAGGGGGTACTGTACTGCTTATGGGGTGGGGATTTGGGGGGACAAGGGGGTACTGTACTGCTTATGGCGTGGGGATTTGGGGGGGACAAGGGGGTACTGTACTGCTTATGGGGTGGGGATTTGGGGGGGACAGGGGGTACTGTACTGCTTATGGGGTGGGGATTTGGGGGGGACAAGGGGGTACTGTACTGCTTATGGGGTGGGGATTTGGGGGGGACAGGGGGTACTGTACTGCTTATGGGCGTGCAAGAGGGCAAGCGAGTAGGAGGATATCATCGTTGTGGGGGCTGAAACCTTGTGTGTCCAACAACGTTATTTTCCAGGAAATGGAAAAGAAAAACCTGGGTTCCAAATAATGGATCCAATGTAGTTATTCCATTCATACACTCTCAGAGATACAGTATAATGTTACGGTCCATTTGATTCCTATCATTAATTTAGCTGGGGACCTCCTGGAACCCCATCAAGGACCCCACTTTGAGAACCAATGCTATAACTCACGCACACAGAGAAGATGCCATTCAATCACAAGATCTTGTTAATACATCCTACAAGACAGTCTTTGGGCATGTCATTATAGGCGGAAATGCATCAGATATCCAAAGTACAACTCTACAACAATCTACAACTTCACAACATGCTGCATTGCAACATGTTGTGAGTTGTGTGTTGTTACTATTTTCGCAAATTTTGCGCTACACACCAAGTATAAAGTAGGGCTTTTTTTTAAGCATAAAAAGATGAAAAATGGAGATACAGCTTCTGCCCGACAGCGACGATATGTGTCTGCAAAAATGGAAATGAAGCAGGGGAGCTGCCGCAATTGAACCAAGTGGATTAAGTCGGAGCGGAGGAGATTAAAGGTCGCTGTGACCGAGGGAGGGTCACTGTTTTCATTAACATGGTCTCTGCACCCTGTGTCCTGCAGGATTCTCCAAGTAATAAACTACTCTATGCAAAGGAGATCTCGACCTACAAGAAGATGGTAGATGAGTAAGTCCAGTCGGCACTTTGCCAAACGCACTTCCAATCTATTTTTCCCCCCAGCTTAAAATGCTGATGGATTGCGAAAGGCTTGTCATTATCAATTGCATCGTGATAATCATCTAATCTCTGTCCCCCCTTTTCTGTCTGTCTGCTTGCGTGCGTGTGTGCGTGTGCGTGTGCGTGCACGTGCTCATGCGTGCAGCTACTACAAGGGCATCAGGCAGATGGTATCAGTCAGTGACCAGGACATGAACACTCATCTGGCTGAGGTGTCACGGGTAAGAAGCACATCTTCCTCCTCCTCCATGTCAAGGAACCCCAGAATAATTTGGCCGCGGACCCCCATCTGAAAATATGTTGTTCCAGGGACCCCCCCAGAAGCAAAGATTTGAGTTAAAAACATTCGCTCTGAAAGAATATATATTCAATGATTTGCGCCACATTTTCACGATTTTTCAAAAATAGCAGATCTACAAGCTCGTAGCGCGGCACTCGGTGCTGCGCTATGATGAGATTATGATGAGATATGAGATTTATTGACATACAAATATACAGTACTATGCAAAAACATATACTTTATTTTATTTTGTATTGTGCTCTTTGAGAGTGGTTTTGAAGGAGAGTAGGGATTCACATTCATTGGGTAGGGAGCAAAAAATATTTAACCCCTTGTTTGAGCCAAATCTGGGTTGAATGTGATTTGTGGAGCTCCCTCTGGTGGCTGGTGTTGACGTTCAGGAAATAGTTTGTTTGACAGGTACATGGTGTCTTTGTGGTGTCGCATATCTTGTAGAACAGGCCCATTGCAAGTTGCTGTACTCTGTCATCTACCCTAAGCCAGTGATTCCCAAACTTTTTCATGTCAAGGACACCCAAATTGACACTAATTAGCCCGCAGATCCCCCTTTGAAAAGATATGCCAGGGACCCCCATAAGAGAAGTCTACACACCCCCATTTAATGGCATTTCTATCTCTGGGACTGAGACCACCAATTTATATTGTAAAATCAATGTTAATTTAACTGGGTCCATTTGGTTCCATTTGTAACTCTCAGAGTTACAGACCCATAAGGGTCCATTTGGTTCCAAACTATCATTTAGCTGGGGACCCCTGGAACTCCCTCAAGGACCCCTGGGGGTCCCCGGACCCCACTTCCAGCCATGCCCTAAGCCATCCCAAACCTATCAAAATGAGAATTGTAGCCTGCAGGAGTAAGGCCAAGCAGCAACCTGACCACTTTGTTTGTCTGTTCTGTTCACCTCCACCACATGTTCTCTCCCCTCCAGATAGGATTGCAGAAAACCAATTGCTTTTAGCTTATCAATCAATATAAAAGCCTTTTGGAGGTTCAGCATGACCATGCCACAGTATTTGCCTGCATCCACCTTGTGCTTGATATGGTCGTTCAAATAGAGAAGGCTTGTGTCAAAGGAATGGGATGTTCTGAAGCCAAAAGGCTCTATACCTCCTACTTTTTCTGCGGCTGCAGATTGAGCTGTGTGTGGGCAGTTCAGAAACCCGTCCACCAGTGACATCATCGCTAGGCAGATTTCTTTTTTAGACCCTTTCTGGAGGGTATACGTTTTGAAAAAAAGATTTAAAAATAATAATATTTAGATTTGTATTATCGTGAGAACGATGGCTTCCATTTTCGCATTGCAACTTTTCAGGAATAGAAAGCCTGCGGTTTCTATTAGCTTGGATTCCCCATCGATGATGTCACTGGTGGACGGGTTTCTGAACTGCCCACAGCTCTCCTGTGGGCAGTTCAGACTTAAAAATGATTTGTTTCACGATTCTTACTTGAAGTGTGCTAATTGCTAATACTTTTGTACTTTTTGCTTGTGTGTGTGTGTGTGTGTGTGTGTGTGTGTGTGTGTGTGTGTGTGTGTGTGTGTGTGTGTGTGTGTGTGTGTGTGTGTGTGTGTGTGTGCGTGTGTGTGTGTTCTCCAGACTCACACAGACACACTCAACACACAAGTGGCTCTCCACCAGCTCTACCAGTATGCCAGCAAATACTACGATGGGGTAGGTGTCCCTTCTGAATTGAATTGAATTGAACTAAACTGAATTGAATATTTGAATTGACAATTTATTTTAAAAGTACAAGCTAAAAAAAAATTGAAAGCAGTCGGTGCATTATTAGGCCACAAACTTCATAACTCTTATATCACAGGTCCATTACAGACCTGTAAGGGTCCATTTGATCATATTAACTATCATTAATTTAGCTGGGGGATCTGTGGAACCCCCCCAGGGACCTCTGGGGGCCCCCGGACCCCACTTTGTGAACCACTGCTGTATCTCACCCAGACGGAGAAGATTCCATTCAACCACATTAACCCTGGCATCCCTATTTTGGGAATGTCATTACAAAACGATGTCAAAAAACGATTAAAAGATGTTCGAAAATAGCAAAGCTCTCTGTGAGCTTGTATTGGCTATATTTGCTATTTTTTTAAATGGGCTGCCT
Source organism: Electrona antarctica (assembly GCF_951216825.1). Lineage (NCBI taxonomy): Eukaryota > Metazoa > Chordata > Actinopteri > Myctophiformes > Myctophidae > Electrona > Electrona antarctica. Next base: position 23,312,514 of record NC_136810.1, read on the forward strand.
TATGTGGTTAAACGCACCGCTGCCCACCATATCATTCTTTTTTTTTTCTCTCGCTCTCTCTCTCTCTCGCTCTCTCCGCTCTTTTGATGGGGAGTCTGAAAAGTGAATTTTAATTGAAACTTCTTGTGGTACGTGAATTGGAAAATTGCTCTGGGAATTGATTTTTTTATGGGCTTCTCGTATGCATTGCCACTTCGGGTTGTGCAAAGGGGGATAAACAAAGCCTAATGAACAAGTTAGATAAACAAATAGGCCTGTCACTCTCCTCCCGAGTGGCGCTCGCACACTGGTGGGACCGTCGAAGTGTCGCCATTCTTGCCTCCCTTTCTCACTATCATTCTCCTCATCCATCACCCGTCTCTCTGCCCATTTCCCCTGTCTTCCATGTTCTGTACCTCCCTCTGTCATGTCCGTTCCTCCGCTATCACCCTTCCTCCTCCCCATTCACCCCACCCAGATCATCGCGTCCCTGGAAGAAGACCCGGCTGCCCAGAGCAAACAGCTGACCCTCCGGCTGCAGCAGATAGCGGCCGCCCTGGAGAACAAAGTGACTGATCTCTAACCCGTACTGGAAGAGAGGCGGGGGGTTGGGGTTGGGGTGGGGTCGGCTGGGGGGGTGAGCGGTACGAAGCTGCCAGTGCGATTGTGTGTGTGTGTCCCACCACCCCAGGGGCTTATTTCTTCCGTCAGAGAAGGAAAACAAGGGAATAAGGAAAAGGAGAGAAGAGAAAAGGGACCACTCGTCACGAAATAGGGCTTATCGTCTATTGTTACAAACGTACAGCCCTGGGACGACTTTAGCAGTGCACAGAGTAGATTAGCTGGGACTAATGACATAACAGGTAGGGGTCACACTGTCGCAGGTACGTACGCCTTAAAAAGCTTGCTTGCCAAACTTTCGAGGTCCACACGCTCACTCAACACTTCACCGAAATGCTTCTCCTGGAACGCCGTGCGAGAATGAAAAAATTAAAGACTTCTCAGAGAATTAAGCCCCTGGACGTGGGAGCGCGCTGGCGTCAAGAGTTAATCAGATGTTGAATTTCTTCTTGTGTAGAAAAAAAAAGGTTTTAAGAATTGTATTATATATTTTTTTTAATCGTGCAGTCTTTATGCGGAAAGCTTTATAAGGAGAAAATTATCTTTTTAATGGACCGCCTTGTGGTGTGTGGATAGTGTTTCTATTTAGCCTGTGGGTGTGTACCTGTGCGTGTGTGTATGGGTGTGTGTGCGTGCGTGCGTGGGTGTGTGTGTCTGTGTGGAGTGCAATACGTGAGCAAGCACGTGCATACCTACCCACAGTATGTGCGTGTTTGAACGTGCGTGTGAATGTATGTACCGGTAGGTTGACGCCTACTCGTAAGGCTTGAGGGCAAAAGAAAACTAAATGTAATTTCAAGGTCACCGACTCACTGACACGTGGGAGCCTGCTGTCATCATTTGACAGAGACCAAAGGGTTCCCGGCGGGGACATTGGTTCATCGAACAAAGCACAGGCTCATATCAGTGACAGGTTACCAATAGTTTTCACACACAAAAAAAAAGAAGAAAAAAGTTCCAATTTTCTTTTTCTTTTTTTACTCAATTTTGCTTCAAGCTCAATTGCCATTTGTGCTTACGGAAATCAATAATAGCACAGTCTGTCTCCCTTTATTGTGCAGCGACACATTCCACTCCGACAAAAGCACAGGAAAAATGGATTTCAATTTTTTTTTTTCTTTTACAAAAAATGGTTTAGTTATTTGCGGTCTTTTGTTTTCAAATACTTTTTTAACGCTTCAAAAAGCTTGTCACAGCCTCCCGGAGTCCTGAACAAAATAAATGTCATTTGTAATGTGATGGAGCCACTCACTCATGTCGGCGTACCATGAGCTACAGCACTGTAGGGAAGGACATTTTCACCCAGCATTTCATCCACAGAAGCGGCTGCCAACCTTTTCTGGATTAGGGCAGTGAAGGGCACACACGTGAAAATCTCAAAAGCGTTCAGGGCACACCCATCGGACCACTTAACCTTTCAGCTGCTTGTTGGTCAGATGGGTGGCGAGAACTTTTAGAGCACGTTTGTTTTAATGATCTATCAATCGATTGTGTTCCGTCTTGGGTCAATGGAACAGCTGGTTTCCTAATGAAATTTATTTTTTCAAGGTTTTAAAGATTTGCTTTTAGTATTATTTTTCTTTCTTTTATATTAATGCTATAATTCAAATGTTTGTGTTTTGTCAATTATTTGGGGGCCCACTTGCAATATCCTGATGGCCCACCAGAGGGCTCCGGCCCACAGGTTGGGAATGGCTGATCTAATGGTAAACAATGCAGCAATACACCAGAAGACACTCCACCTCATTCATGCATCTGTAGTGTTTGATTGTTGTAGTGCCGTTATGTAGTATTGCACATTATTCACAATAATCATTAAGCATCTGCCTCTTCTGTTAAAATGGTCGATGTTAGTCATCTTGCCTAAGAAGCATTTGGTACTTACAGTAAATGGTACGTTTTTTTCGAATGAGTATTTTCTGCCTTGGTATGATGCTGTGGAGGTCGGGTTGGGTTCAGTCGTGTACATAATTGTTATAGTAATTACAATATTGATATGTCAGTGTCGGCAGTCAGGGTCACAGTGCGAGCCAGATCTTGTTTGGGGGGGGGGGGGAGAATGTTCAGCGAAAATAGATATACAAGGTCACAACGTGTTGCGTTGCAAAGTCGTGAGCTTTACATCGGCTATTTTTGGTGAATAAATTTGGTGTAGGGGGAAAAAAGACACAACCGTCACTTGGAGGTAGTCAAAAGGTAACCGTTTCGCCTCCCAGCCTGCCCAGTAATACATGTCCAGGTGCCTCTGACCAAGACACCTAACCCCCAACTTCTCCCTCCCGAGTGCTTATCATCATGACCATCTGAGCATCCATCAGCTAGGTGAAGCTGATCAGATCCTGCTTGATGATGAAGGGCAGGGAGCTCTGTCTGGAGCAACCCATTACAAATGGGTCTGTGACCCAGAAATAGGTCCCGGCCCATGGTTTGGGAAACAGTGTTTTAATTTAACGGACACTGTGATTGGAGCAGGACCAAATGACGTGACTGAGTTGATAGAGTAGGTGAGGAATGAATAGGAGCGACAGCTTGCTCAGTCTCTCGGTTGAATGTTTAATTTTAAATAAATGCCAATTAATCTCACAAAACAAACTCTTGGGGTGTGAGGGACTTTAGAGTACTAAATTTGAGCAAAATGCTTTGGACCCCAGAATGTTAGCGATCCCTGCCTCTTTGGCTAGAAGTGATGTTTACACTGAGCCCGAGTCTGCCTGGCTGCCTGTCCGCATGCCTGCTCTCTCAGCATGGTATCCTGGCATCCCAACCAACAGCACTTGGCGCTGCCCACACAGCACAGTGCAGAGTGGCACTCTGTATAATGGAATCAGCGGGGGAGGCTTTTGATCTTAATTGCATGCTGACTGCAGACTCCATCCTTGTCACCGCTGTTGTTTACCACCGACTCCTCTCACTGCATTGACAGTGATGCAAAACGCTTCTTTCAGAGCCTTTCTTTAACCAAAAACGTGCCTTATTGAATAGGATTATTAAAATATATAAGTTCTAAAATAAATTATTACTATTGGTAACCTATAGGTGATTATGGCAACAATAGTGCTATAGACACAGCAATGTAAGTGGACTTGTGATATTTTGTGTGCTCTCAAAAAAAAAGAAGAAAGCTATATACCCTCTGCTGCAGCCATTTGTGTGCCATATAGGCGGAAGACATTTCAGTATGATTTATTTTCTTTTATGGTTGCAGTTTTTTGGTCTGTGCATTTCCTTTGGGTGTGTCTGTGGTGTGTGCTTAGTAGGATTGTGGTGGCTAAGGCAAAATGCCCAATGAATAACATGTAAAGCAATGTGGCCAACCTGATTTGGGTTTCCTAAAAAAATAATGTCTGGCATTTCTAACTTAGTCTTAAGGCAAATGGGTAACCTAATGTAGATTGACTATAGTGCAAAATTGTTCCAATGGTGTTTTTCTTACATTTGTTTGTTTGGTTTTTTTGCCCTGTGTTTCCAAGCTGTTTCAACGTGCGTATGATAAATGACTGTATCTATACTCGACAAATTACCTTTCTTACTGCTGTGCAGTTATTATTTTTATTTCTCGTTTCCTCTGACATATAAACCTTTGTAAAAACATGTTGAAATACTGTATTCTAACTGTATAATCCTATGCATTCAGTCTGGAGGGGTGGGGGGGAGAAAAAATCCTGTTGTGCAGTTGTCGAGATCTTTTTTATTTTTAACTTTTTTATTTCCCCTTTTATGAAACTTGTGAATGTGCTGTGATGATTAAAACGATACTGGGGAACGTCCATTCCCCAGTGCAGGACCATAAAGAAGGAAGCCAATGGGTTTTCTCTTCGATCCGTGGCAGCTCAGCGGAAATTGATCTTTACCTGATCATGTTTGTACTGGCTGGACTGACGGCTCTGAAGGTGTTTGTGTGTTTGGACACGGCAGTTACACATAGGTTTCATCATACATACACACTCCAGCGTGAATAAACTTCTCAGAGACATATACTGCGTACATGCCCTCTTGTGTCAGCCGTGTGCTCTTTCTTTTTCCACTCTGGTAACCTTGACGGGTTTCAATTGAACACTCCCCACCTTGGCATGCATAATGCATGCGTTTCGATCAGCCATATGGTGATGGGATATTGTTGCTTTCCCACGGGTCGCCTATATCACAGCTTTTCAAAGCGCTAGGCCACCGAGGGGGCCAATTGGAAAAGATAGGAACAAAAAAATCACAAAAATCTGAATCAGATCTGTGCCACATCCAGATTGGAATCTGATTTGTTTAAATAAGTGACATGGAATCTGATTTAGATCAGGTTGTTACAGTCAGACTGAGACAGATCTCCTCAAATCATTTTAAACCACCTCTGAATGTACGTTGTACCTCAAGTCACATTGGAAAATAATCCTATTCCATGTGCCTTGTATGTGACCTGTCTGCATCTAGATTTAAACAAATCAGATTCCAATCTGGATGTGGCACAGATCTAATTCAGGCTAGATTTGGCTGCCAGTGTAAATGGGGCCCGAGGCCCTATAGATGCCTGAACCTCCTTTACTGACTCCTTTCCACAATTCTAGGTAAAGGAGGAGGTGCTCTACTCCGAGCATATCCCAAAGCTTATTGATACCGGGTACTCGATAAGCTTGTTGAGCGCCTGCTCCTTCACGTGGAATTGTCCATGTTATGTAACATTCCAATGGGAATGTTTTATTAGTTTATTAATAGTCATAATTAGTTGGGTTTTTTCGTATTTTTTTCAGATCTGCAAAAAAAAAATGCTACTATATACACTGGATAATAGTATATCCCTGCTTATAGTTCAGTGGCCTAGTGGTACTTGGAGTGTCCACCTAGACTGGAAGGTCGGGTTTCTATCCCCGGCTGGGTCATACGAAAGACTGAAAAATGGGACCCAGTGCCTCCCTGCTTGGCACTCAGCATCAAGGGTTGGATTGGGGGTATAAGTCCCTACTAGCGTCATGTCCATGGCATGTACTTGTACATCATGTCCAGGGGGTGTACTTGTACATCATGTCCAGGGGGTGTACTTGTACATCATGTCCAGGGGGTGTACTTGTACATCATGAGTTTTGTGACGGCTTCTTCCAGTGACACATTTTAGGCATAGAAGTCAATACAGTTTGGGCTATTAGTGGTACATCAAGCTGTCTCACGCTACAGAAACAGGAGATAGGCCCTGTGGGCCTCATGGCTCGGCAAGGCTTACTATGTCCCTATTATAGGCATTCCTGTTATAGGCAACATTTTCAAATTGTTAAAAATATATATATATTTCCATAATTGTGGCGTTTTGCGAACATGTAGATCTGTTATTTTCAGCAGTGGTGTGCCATTAGCTGCTATTTTCTGCAAAATAATTCCACAGAATAGGGATGCTGGGGTGTGTATTAATGGCTAATGAGGTCATATAAAGGACAAACACTACTCCACTAACAGACTGTTTGTGTCTGTGACGATGCAAAGTGGAAAGCGCTGCCTGGAGGTATTTCATAGCCCGGGGGCTCAAGGCTCAGAACGAGTTTTCTCCCTGCGGCAGTCGGAGCCCTATAGCTGAAATTGTTCAAGGACAAAAACACTTTAAGGAGCCAAAAAACTAAAACAAATTAAAACAAAAAACGTAAGAACTGTAACTGTAAGAATCCAGAGCAGCTGCACTTGCATAATGTATATGCAAGTGAAATAGACGCGTGAAGTTTATGCATGTATACTATACCTATACTACATATGCCCAATTATGCCTTCTCGCACATTAGCCATTGCTGCGAAAGATATCATACCTGCCTTAACCACTTAAACCCCAAAGTTGGAGTCCCTCTGCAGGACTCTATACTTGTGGCTATTCTGTTTTCGCCATACATTAAATATCTTTGCAGAAAATGATTGACAAATGATGTTGATCTGCAAATCCCAGAATACAGATGCTGGGGTTTAAGTGGTTAACGAGGTTTATCATTCCCACTGTACGTTCCACCCATACACATTTATTATTTTCTTATGTATAATTAGGGGACTTATTCTTCTTCCGCCAAATATTGCAGTTCTAGGTATATTCAGTGATTTCATTTAATTCAAATATCACTTATCTTTTCTTATTTTTTGGATAATCCTCCCTACTATAAAGTGTGCTGACCATATAAGGAGTTCCTCCCTGTCCCCAGTGAGCCCCTGGGGTCAAAAAACCCTAGTTTCGGTTTGGGCTTTGGGTGGCAAAGCTGTCATCCAATCAGGATGAGAGGGGCCTTCCTCCAATCATGATCGAGTGGGGCGGGCCTTGGTGCACGTTCTGTTGGTCTGTTGTACTTCCCCCACTGTAGAGCGTGTGCATGTGCACATCTTGTTACCGGGGCGGACCGTTTTTTTTCTCCAAATCACTGAATGCTCCGTTAAAGGGGAAAACCACACATTTTCAACATTGAACTATGTCATTAATATACCTTAGAGTTGTGTGGAAGTAATACAAAAGTCCCCCCCCCCCCTTCTGTGCATGTAGCCTATAGAACTGAAGGTGTGATCTGTAGAAGGTGAAGATGTGATCAGAGACATTCACGAAGATGTACTTTCCAAGCCAAAGAGTACATCTTCGTGATGTCACTGGTCACATGACCCAACAACGCTAAGGTACCGTATATTAATGACATACGGTAGTTCAATGTTGAAAATTTGAGGTTTTCCCCTTTAACCGTGCAGTCGGTTTGTGCGAAACTCAGACATATGGTAGAGGGCTATGTACAACGGTGACGACGCCAAGCCCACAACCATTGGCCAAAGGGTGGCGCTATAGCAGGCAATTGAAAATGCGAACTTTGAACAGGCATAGCTCATGAACCGCTTGACCGTCCGCCAGCAACAACCCTTCGATACGCGTCTCCATGCCCAACAACTTTCCTGCTCTGACTCTGACTTATCTTGACCTTTTCGATCACCCACTACTTTGAATTATGAATAATTGTCTCCACCAGGCCGAAGGCATGGGGAGAGAGTATGTTGTGTACTCCGTCGGTCGGTCCGTGTGTGTGTGTGTGTGTGACTGTGTGTCCGTCCGTCCGTCTGTGGACAGCTAATCTCCGGCACCGTTGGCTTGATCGCAGCCATACTCTGCACACACACTCCATCTATGCCACAGCTGAACCTCTGCCCCAAGGTTTTCACATTGGCCTCTTAGAGCCTCTTATAGAGCCAACCAGTGCTCAGTTTCAAATAAAATGCCGCAAATCATGAACACATTGTGTGATTTCCGTGAAATTGTGCACACACATTCCCACTAAGCGAGGAAGAAATGCCACTTGAACATTTTCAACTCAGCCTCATGGTGGCGCTATAACTGGCCGATTAGTGTTTTTACCTCTAACTGCACGGATCTGTGTAAAACTTTGTATGCACACTCCCTAGAGGCCAAGGAAAAACCTTTGCCTGGAATTTTTCCCAACAACATTTCACGGAAATCGGTACATATGCTCTCCATAGTCATGTGATCAAGACGGGTTTGTTTGATTTCTCATAGTCCATCCTGATTGGCTACGATTGGTTTCTAAACTTTTCAGGATTGGCCCGCTTTGTACACGTTTTGCCACAACTCCTCAACACAGCGCCCGATTGCGATGAAACATGCATATTCCATGCATGCATATTCCCACTAGGCTGAGGAAGAAATGCCACTTGACAGTTTTCAAATCAGCCTTATGGTGGCGCTACAACAGGCCAAGTCGCGTCACACAGACACACACACACAAAACAACATAGGCTATTACTCCTAAACATTTTGCCAAACATCACACACACTGGAGACCTGTGCCTATAGTACAGTCTAGTTTCATCTGTCACCCCCGCCCCCCTCAACATTTTAACTCAAGATTTTAGTTAGAAATGTTCGCTCTGAAAGAATATACAGTATATTCAAAGATTTACGCCAAAATTTCACAATTATTCAAAAATAGCAGATCTAAAAGCTCGTAGCGTGGCACTTGGTGCCGCGCTATGAGCTTGTAGATCTGCTATTTTTCAATAGCTAAAGTATAACATAATCCTTAAAACACCAAAAGGGGTTCCCGCCTGAATACATCCATGTGGACATTTCAAAGACAAAGCGAAACCGTTCCCAGTGGAGGGCCGACTTCTAACTGAGCCGAGATTCAGCAGCCTCAAATAATATTCAACCAGAGAACAACTTCAAGGGCTGCGAGAGAGTAGTATAACCAAAGCCTGCATTTTATACGCATATATAGGCATACTGTACGCTACAGTATCTGTGGTGTACAATCAAAGGTTATTGTAAACACATATTGCCATCATGGATGTTTTGCTCACAGTAGGCAGTGATGATGTGTGTTGACTGATGAGGCTTTCAATATCACTATAGCACTGATGCGTGCGTGCGTGCGTGCGTGCGTGCGTGCGTGCGTGCGTGCCAAATGTCTCCACACAAGTATAGTAGCATTGAGCATTGTGAAGCCAATATTCCTGGTCCTCACAACTACAAGCGATATATTTAGACTGAGGTTGCGGTTGGAATTATGCCTGATTTTGGCTATACTTAGTTGCCGTGGATCAGAAAGAGCAGACCGACAAGCCCACAACACGTCACTCACAGGCTCACAGCTATAGCTAGGGTTAGGGCAGGGTTCCCCAATTAATTTTCCTCGAGGGCCATATTTTGACTAGGGTACCAGGCTGGGGGCCGAGTCTGCACGCGTGAGGTCGAGGTCTTGCCCTGAAAATTCATTTTCAGGGCAGGACCCCATTTGAAAAGGATGCCCAGTTTGACATGCATAGGCTACTGACCCCCATTTAATGCCATTTATATCTGGGACCCCCCCCAAATTCTTCCGCGGGCCGCCAGGGGGCGCTCCGCGGGCCGCAAATGGCCCGCGGGCCGCCTATTGGGGAACCCTGGGTTAGGGGCTATCAAAAAATGGGAAAAATGGCATTCGTGAAATTGCCATCCTAAAATGTTGAGAGAAGTAGTTGTCCTCATGAGTACAGTAATAGAAGTGTGTGTGTGTGTGTGTGTGTGTGTGTGTGTGTGTGTGTGTGTGTGTGTGTGTGTGTGTGTGTGTGTGTGTGTGTGTGTGTGTGTGTGTGTGTGTGTGTGTGTGTGTGTGTGTGTGTGTGTGTGTGCGTGTGCGTGCGCAGAATTGGGTTAAAATCTGCATTCTTGACACTCTGTTCCCCACACCCACAGCAGCCTGCCTGCCTCTCCATCAGCAGCGGCGTTGCCAGATTTTGCGAGACAAATAAGAAACGAGGTCTATGAAAAAAGCCCCAAAAAAGCAATTATAGGCCACATGAGCACTTATTGTATTGTTGGCTATTTTAAAATAGCCAATCTACAAGCTCATAATGCGTCAAAATCGTGTCAAAATCTTGAAAAAAGTGAAACTTTTTGAAAATTATTTGAAACATTTTAACACCACAAATCTGGTATGGGGTACCTGGCACAACATATTTTGAGATTAGGGGGGGGGTTGTAGAGGGACAAATACATAGCCTATTCATGTGGGGGTCCTTCACATGGAAATCTTTGAGAAGCACTCGTTTAAACAACATTTAGGAAGCAAGCCCAAATACGCAACTACACTTTATAGGGCTGGTAGTCGCAACTCGCAACAACCAATATTTACAAGCAAAAAACAAAACAAAAAAACAAGCCCAACGCTGCTTATAATAAACAGACTTGGCAACCCTGTCGGCAGCAGCAGCCAGGACTGGAGTGTGGTTTGAGTTTAGCAGTATGGGGTGTTGTGTTGCTCCCTTACCTTCTATAATGAGACCTGGCTTTGATATCCAGGGCCTCCGGGAGGAGCAGAGGGAGCTCGAAAATGAAAACAAACAATGATGCCGCCGTGTCATTTTAAACAGTTGTTGTGATGAATAATTTAGAAGCTGACAAGAATGTACAGTATATCGGTTGATATGTTGGCCTCGGGGGTGGGGGGGAGACAAATGGGAAATAACTATCTGTTTATCGTCTCTGAAACCTTGTCCGTAGAAATGTCTTCAGATGTGATTGAATTGGATATCCTCAATTGCTTTCTATAGTCTACAGCAGTGCATCCTAGACATTTTCATGTCAAGGACCCCTTTATAATTACATGTATTTGCCATGACTCCCATACGAGATTTGTGTTATTAAAATGTTTCAACAATGTTTCAAGATTATTCAATCTTGAAAGCTCCCCGAATCTTAAAAAAAAAAGGGAACGGTTTTGCTAATTTTACTCAGGACCCCCTGGAGACTTGCAAGGAACCCCCGGGCATCCCCGACCCAATTTGAGAACCATTGCTCTGTAGTTGAAAGTCCTCTACAGCAGGGGGTTTCAAGCTGTTTCAGACCCATATATTGATTTTCATAAGGCCATGGACCCCCATTTCAAACGATTCTGTCCTGCAGGAACGCTGATATGAGAAGTTTTGGTTTAAATTTAATTGTCTAAATCACTGTTTCCCAAACAGTGGGTCGGGACCCATTTGTGGGCCGCGAACATAACAACACATGGCCGCCAATATATATAGGCCTACTGTATATAAATGATATCCATTCATATAGCCTATTAATTGGGCTTTGATCTTGATATGGAAAAGAGAATTCAACAACATAACTTGGGCGATATTGACCATCTATGTCTTATAGGAGATATACGCTAATGCTGGTAAAAATATGTTCTCTGTGTTACAAGATGGCTATAATTCATAGCTATCACGTTAGTGAATGTAATCAAAAATGCATGGAGTGTTGGAGTTTTGGAAGCGCTCGTTGGAAATCACTCAACCGTCCTGCGTACTGTACCACCTGTTTCTAAATGTCACATAATGCAGGAGGCAGCAAAATGTTGTGTTATTGAAAACAAGCACTTCCAAACTCTGACACTTACAAAAATAGAAATAGACAGAAAGTAGCTCATAACGTTTCTATGGTGGATTTTCATGAAACAAAAACTTTGCAGATAGAAAGAGGATAATTCAAGCTTTTCGTACAGCTGCAATGTTGGTGAGTTTAACATTGTTTAATGCAATCAGACAGGACTTTTCTGTTTGGATGAATGGGCTGTCAAGGCCAGAAAGTCATTTTTTGCCACTCAGTGGGCGTTCCCGCATAGCTTCCAGGTACGATGATGTCACGCGCATACCCTCTATAGATACATTTGGTGGTGCTGATCCAGTATGTAAGACTATAGCTCCCAGACACACAGACAGACAGATAATGAAAACAACCATTAACAACACGTGTATACCGGTATTTATAATGCTTTATTAAATATAGCCCTAAATGCATCATATTGTATGACGTTTTAGGGTGCCTTCTTGGATTGAAGAAACTACTCTGCAGCTTCTTTTCCCTGTGAAAAGATGAATACATTTAGAGTAATATTCAACACAAATCTTTTGTTAAATATCAGTTAATGATAACCAACATACTGTGCCTTCTTCATATTGCATTATGTATTTACCTTGGAGTCACGAGTCTTAGCTCTCATCTTGTTGACCTGGGATTCAGCGATGTCCGCACGCTCCTCTGCCTCTTCCAGCTCATGCTGAATCTTCCTGCTCTTGGTCAGGTGAGAGTTTGCTGCTTCCTCCTACAATGTGATAGAGATGATGGTTCAAAGCCTGAACACTTGCATCTTGCAGTAATAGTTCAAAGAAACCAAGGGGCATTTCAGGGTTCTCGTTCTCGTTCAGCCTGCTGTTCCTATTAATGGACCAGCAGAAGTCACTATTTCACCTTCTTCTACCGTTTGCTATACGTTAAATCTCATTGTCTCAATGAGGTTTTAATTTGGGCAAACTTTACAATTTAGTCAACCTTTTCATAAACACTATATTTTCCATCGCTAGTTTAAAGTTTTTTTTAAATCATCATGATTATGAGTTTAGTAAATTACGGTGACTGCATGCAGCTAATGCAGTGGCCCATGTTGCATGTTCATGAGTGTCTTGGGTCCACAGGAAAGAACCTTGGCGTGTTGTTAATGTTGACATTCGGCGTGATCATGACTCGGCACCCTGCATGTGTGTGCAGTGCTTGTGCGTTGTGGACTCATGGAACATCAGTGGCCATATGTTAACAGGCTACAGTATCCACACATGACCCGCGGGGTGTAGCATGGCTCTCTATGGCATGGTTGCTCTGCCACGCCAATCTAGAGATTTGTGTGGAGAATATTTGTATTGTGCCGAGCATTCACAGAAAGCTTTTACTGTAAATACATAGACAGTGAAGAACACGCTGTTGCTGGTTATGTTCACATCATACCAGCCTTATACATAACTGATTCTTATGATTCCTTATGATGGCCCTATGACCCTAGCATCCCTATTCTGGGCATGTCATGTCATAATATGTGCACATTCAGTGAAAACAGGATAATGTTTTGGCGAAACATGGCACAACCGCAGACTTCAATGCGTCATCATGACTCATGAGCTTGTAGATGTTTTCGGCGGAGAGATTTGGTTTAGAGGGAAAAAGGGAGCAAACCTAGTATAGAGCCCTGGGGGACCCCAGTCAACGAAGAATATAGCCTACTGTTGTATAAGGCTTAAGTGGCTCAGAAATGTATTCCTAAGATTCCTTAGTGTCTTACCGCTTCCTCAGCGTTTCTCTTGTAGCCCTTGACCTTCATCTGCAGTTTGTCTACCAGATCTTGAAGCCTGACAAGATTCTTCTTGTCCTCTTCAGTCTGAAGTGACAGTGAATTTATAACATTAGTTGTATGTTCATGCATTCTAGGCATTTTGTCACTGAAGTGAACATGGTATATACTATATATAGTACCTGGTATGTCAGCTCCTTCACTCTCCTCTCGTACTTGCGGACACCTTTAACAGCGTCTGCTCCGCCTCGCTGTGCATTTTCAACCTCTGACTCCAGTTCACGCACCTACAGAATTGAATGATGCACTATTATGTTAATTGTTCTTATTTCATTGTATATGACTATGGCACCTTCAGAATTGAATGATATATATGAACTTAATTCTTCTTAATCTTATTTCATTGTCTATGACTAAGCTGTGTTGAAGTAAACTACATCTTACCCTAGACTCCAGTTTCTGGAGCTGTTTTTTGCCTCCCTTCATGGCCAGGTTCTCAGCCTCGTCCAGACGGTGCTGCAGGTCCTTCACTGTGACCTCCAGGTTCTTCTTCATCCTCTCCAGGTGAGAGCTGGTGTCCTGCTCCTTCTTCAGCTCCTCCGCCATCATAGCAGCCTGGAATGTCATTGTTGCATTGTATTATTTCTCAAAGGGCATCTACGGACGGCTGCAATTCGAAACTGGCCCCCGTAAAATCTGATGATTTCCTGTTTCTGACTATATAGAAGTGTATTATTTGTACGTCTCTAAATGTTATGATGAATTGAAAAAGGTGGACCCTCTTCCACTCACAGTTGGCAGTTTTTGTATTAAGTTGTGCTTGAAATGTACTGTAATTCTGCAAACTGTTAATAAATACTTCAATCAACCAATTGTAGACTACGTTAATATGAAATATGACCTGAGGACATCTATCAGATGAGGGTAGGACAGGACATCCTAACTTACATCAGTGATGGCCTTCTTGGCCTTCTCCTCTGCATTCCTTGCTTCTTGAACACTGTCGTCCACTTCGCCTTGGACCTGGACCAGGTCAGTCTCAAGCTTCTTCTTGGTGCTTAAAAGGCTTGTGTTCTAAAATAAAGATTCAGTTTTGTGCGATATAAGTAGCATCGAATATCATATGTTCAATATTTTGAAGCTGAGAGTTTTCCTTTTTCCATTGACTTACCTGAGAGTGCAGCAGTCCAGCGCGTTCACTGGCGTCCACCAGTTCCTGCTCGGCCACTTTGCGGCCTCTCTCCGTCTGTTCCAGAGCCACTCTCAGCTCCTCGATCTCTGCCACCATGAGGCCGTTCCTACGCTCCACCATGGCCGCTTGTTCTTTCATATCTTCTTGACTTCTGATGGCATCATCAAGGTGCAGTTGGCCATCCTGAAATAAACATAGAATCAGTGTTGGGCAGTTACATTATTAGTAATGTTATTATTTTACCCAGTAACGAGTAGTGTAAGGTATTACTCTGCCAAATCAGTAATTGTATACCATATTACTCAGGTTTTGTTGGCTGCCTTTTGAAAACATTTTGTTTAAAAGGTCAAGAGATTGCTGCTTTATTTTATAGCCTCTTTGGCTGATTGGTGACTATTCTTATTCTTATTCCCAAAATGTCAGTTGTAAAAGGAGCAGCCTAAACAGATGTGTGTGATTGTGTTGTACAGCTCTCTTTTTCGTGGGTGGGGAGGGCAAAAGTAATATGTAATATAATGTTTTTTAAGGAGTAATATGTAATAACTTAAGTAACAGTACTCTCCTGAATAATATTGCCCAAAGAGATACAAACATCAGAATGTGACTTTCTCAGAGCAGTCCACTGTGTATGTGTCTAACTCTAACTACGTCTGTTTTGCACCTTAAGCTGTCCCTGGACGTTCCTCAATTGCTTCTGGAACTCAGAAGCTTGGCGGTTGGCGTGGCTCAGCTGAACCTCCATCTCGTTCAGGTCTCCCTCCATCTTCTTCTTGATTCTAAGGGCATCATTCCTGCTCCTGACCTCGGAGTCCAGAGTGCTCTGCATGGAGTCAATCACCCTTACGCTGTTCCTCTTGATCTGCTCCATCTCTTCGTCCTTCTCTGCCAGCTTCCTGTCCACCTCACCCTTGATCTGGTTGAGCTCCAGCTGGACACGAAGAATCTTGGACTCCTCATGCTCCAGCGTACCCTAAAATGTAACGAATGTAATCATTACTGTATTACTCCACTTTTTGAATCTTATTGCTACAACATCTAATATAGCAACAATTGCCTTCTTCATCTACACATCTTACCTCAGCTTCCTCCAGGGCTGTCTGGATCTCTGCCTTCTCTGTCTCCACCTGTTTCTTGTTCTTCTCCAGCTCATGGATGTTCTTTCCAGTCTCACCAATCTGTTCAGTCAGGTCAGAGATCTCCTCTGCATTGATTAAAAAAAGTCGGAAATGCATTTGAATAAATTGGGTTTAGCCTAATCCACAATTAATCTTCAACTCTAAATACATTGATTGATGGCCAGCGATTGATCCCACTTGACACCAATTGTAGTGCTTCGTTTCTAAACAAAGTCCGCAATAGAGGGTATGCATGCGTGTGACATCATCATCATGACAGCCCAAACATCCAAACAGAAAAGTCCTATCTGATTGCATTAATCAATGTTAAACTCACTTTGCCACTCACTTTATGCATGCGGATACCCTCTCTATTGACAACTGAGAGGAATTTGTAGAATATTGACTTTAAAAACCTTTAAAGGCATATTTACATTTACTTTGAATATTAAACAGAAACACACATGAACCCAACTTTGATCTAAACGGATTAAAATGAGGACCTATTTAACCCGTTAACAAACAGCCTGGCCAAAAACATTGAAGCAAAGCTGCTAATGAAAGAAGTACGTAGAGACAGACTCACGTTGCAGGTTCTTGTTCTCACGCTTCATGGTCTCCAGTTGGTCCAGAGACTCCTCGTAGGAGTTCTTCATCTTAAACAACTCAGTGCTGAGAGAACGAGCCTCTTTCTGTGCTCCCTCCAGCTCCGCCTGGCCCTCTTCATACTTCTGCTTCCATTCTGCCAGGATCTGCAGTGCACATCATAATGACATATGTGTCATTTACCCCTTACAACAAAGTGGTGGAAAAAGTAATTGTTTTACAAATAAAAACTTAAGTAAAAGTATCAATACTGCAATGTAGAACTACTCTGTTACAAATATTAGTCTGTAATTTAAAATGCACTTGAGTAAAAGTACAAAAGTATTGGCATCAAAATGTACTTGAAGTACCAAAAGTAGAAAGTACTCACTATACAGAATGTCCCATTTCAAGTTTTCAAATGTACACAAATATTTTGAAAGCAGCAGCAGCAGATGAGCTTATAGATCGGCTATTTTCAAATGGCCAAAATATATATAGGGCTGAAGTGGTTACTGTACTGTATGTTTTGTAATAATAATAATCAAAAAAATAAGAGAAGTAAAAGTATTGGAAATTGGAAATACTCAAGCAAAGTACAGCAAATACCTCAACATTGTACTTAAGAAATGTACTTAGTTACTTTCCACCACTGACCATAATGGCATATGTAATTTACTCCACTTTATGGAGGGGTAAAAACCATTACGTTTTAAAACAATCTACTGTATGCTAAGGCACCTTGTCGAAGTTCCTCTGTTTCTTGTCCAGGTTGGCAGCCAAACCGTTGGCCCTCTCCACATCGATCATGAGGTCTTCCACTTCACCCTGGAGTCTCTGCTTGGTCTTCTCGAGAGAGGCACACTTGGAATTCACAGCCTCGATTTGCTCCTCAGCCTCCTGAAGACGCTGTGCGAGCTTCTTCCTGTTGGTCAGTTTTGAATGGAATCAAATCATTGTGGATGATATTCTTTTATAGAGAGTGGTATCTGATGGTGTAAAACACTGATCACTGTGTAGAGTCACCTAATGTGTGTTTTTTTGCAACTGAATAACTGGGGAAATGGAAATTAAGAGTTTGCATAGGCCTATGTACATGCATAAACCTTCCTTAACGATTATGTCTAGTTTTAGTATTAGTATAAATTTCGGGCCAAAAGCATTTTTGGGGGTCCCCAGACAAAAAGGTTGAGAACCCCTGTAGAGAGTGGTACCTGATAGTGTAAAACACTGTTTAGAGCAGGGGTTCTCAACCTGGGGGTCGCGACCCCTTGGGGGTCGCCAAATTATTTTGGGGGGTCCCCAGATAACCAGATTCACGTTTTTATTACTCCCAAACAGAAGTCCAAACAGACAACAACTAGGGATGTCCCGATCAAGTTTTTTTTGCGAGTAGGGACTTTTTTCGTTTCCGATCCGATCCCGATACCACAATTTCTGTGTTGGCCGATACAGATATCGAATACCGATACCAGAGAGAATATTATTTATAATAATACAAAAAGAAAAAAATATATTTTGTTTTATAGCAGACTCCTCACTCAAATGTGCACTTGCAGTTTGGGCAACTTGAAAGCAAACTCCACATGCCCCAACATTTAATTTACCTGCCATATGTGTCGACCCCTTACCCCTTTGTCGGACCGGTGGTTAGACTGGCATATTCGCCGACACAGATATGACCCGATATGACCAAATAAGGGCCGATCCGATACTTTTCCGATACCGATACAGTATCGGGACATCTCTATTTTTGAGTATCTGCCGATACCGATTTTTCCCGATTCGATTTATATTTTATAGAACACGTTTATGCCATATCACAAAAGTACAATATCCCAAAACACAGACAACTTCCAGTCTAATATCATGATATAGAAGTAATATTGATACTAGGGATGTTCCGATCACGTTTTTTGGCTCCCGATCCGATTCCGATCATTGGCGTGATCGGCCCCGATTTCTGATCACCCGATCCGATCGGGACAACCCTACTGGCAACCATATGGGCTGATGGAGAGAATGTGGAGATACAATAGTTGATCATGTTTTCTGGAAGGAACACTTATCTCAAACATTATGGGTTTTGGAATAGATACTACATTTACATCTCTATCTAGGACAAATCCTGGATGGGCTACTTATGATTTTACTTGTAGCAAGCAAAAAAGCTATTACAAGAAACTGGTTACACAAGAATTGTCCTACTATTGACCTATTTGTCAATATTAGAACCATCTCCAGCCATCTCCGCGAGACATGGCATTTCCGGGGGTCCCCAGCCAAAAACGTTGAGAACCCCTAGTATAGAGACCTGATAGTGTAAAACACTGATCACTGTACTGTATAGTGAGTGGTACTTACTTGGCCTCCTCCAGCTCCTCGGTCCGTTGGACAGCATCAGTCTCATACTTGCTCCTCCACTGAGCCACCTCGCCGTTGGCCTTGGACATTCCACGCTGCAGCTCCGCCTTCGCCTCCTGCTCCTCTTCAAACTGCTCCCTCAGAAGGTCACTGTCATGGCGAGCTGACTGCACAGCGTGGGCCAGGGCGTTCTTGGCCTGACGAAAGAAAATGCCCCAAATGATGTCAACTGAATATAATATATAAAATAAAAATATATAGGCCTGAGAAAAGGAGGCACTGGAGCAGCTCAGACAATTTAGGCCCTTCATTTATTAACACGGTACTAAGTAATAAGCGACAACGTTTCGATGTTTCAGTTACATCTTCGTCAGGTCACAATATAAGGCCTGTTTGTAAAAATAAAGAAAAATAAAGAAAGAAAAAAATAAATTATCCTCACCTTGACCTCCTCTTCAACGTGTCTCTTCAACTCCTCAATCTGCTGGGTGAACGCCTGCTTGCCTCTGGTGAGCTGTGAGACGAGGGCTTCTTTCTCCTCAAGTTGACGACCAAACTCACCTAGTTGGAGTTGAAATATTCTTTTAAAACAAGTTTGTTGGATACATATTCGTGAAAGGCTTGGTATAACTGTTAACCACATTATCATCTCTAAACATGGAATGGTACCCATGGCGTGCACAGCAGGGCTGGACTGAGACAAAAATTCGGCCCGGACATTTTTGTGGAATTTGGCCCAGACTGGCCCACCACAACCAGTGCGCAGATACTCTAGTGACTTTTCGGGTCGAGGCCCATACAAATTCTTGAAATACAAGCCCTTAACACCACCACATTTACAGTACAACATAAATGATACACAACCAACAGACAACTAACTCATTTAACATTTGGCCCAGATCGGCCCACCAGGGGGTCGGCCCACCGGGCATCTGCCTGGTACGTCCTGTGGCCAGTCCACCCCTGGTGCACAGACATTTAGAGGGGCAGGTGCTTAAGTGAACTGGCCAGTTGCCTTAATAGTGTGAGATTTATAGATGTTGGGGCCTAAATAATATATTGGAAGCTTTTTATCAAGAAGTGATCAATGTCACCATGGTCCACATACTGTACAGTGTACACTGTACCAAAAGGGCACATTTGTCCAGAGGGAAAAGGGCAGGGGGTGCTCTAGCACCCCCTAGTGTCTATCTGTGCACACCACTGATGGTACCATTGACAAACCATGTGCAGTAAAGTAGGTTTCCAAGAATATTTACCATTTTCCGTCAACAGCCTTGCTCTCTGAGCTCCAATATCATTTAACTGGCGAACATTCTCATCACTCTTGGACTTGAATTCACTGAGTTGGTCCTCAAGTGTGCGGCACATCTTCTCAAGATTTCCCTGTTAATAAACAACGGACATAGTCAATTAGTGACCTACATTATTATGTCACTTTTTACAGAAATTTCTCTCAATGGTCAATTGAGTACTTTGTTTAGAAACGAAACTGGCAGAAGTGGGATCAAATGTTTTCCCCTTTTGTGCCTTCTTTTTAGATCATTGAATAAGAATTATACTCAAGAATTATCCACAGACATTCCACTCTACCTTTGCCTTAGCGACGGCCTCCATGTTGCTGGACAGGTCATCGATCTCCATCTTGTACTCACTCTTCTCCTTCTCCAGTTTTTGTTTGACACGCTGGAGGTTGTCGATCTGCTCGCCCAGCTCCGCCACGCTGTCGGCCTGCTTCTTGCGGAGAGCAGAAGCGGTGGCCTCGTGCTGCAGGGTTGACTCTTCGAGGTCACGACGCAGCTTCTGGAACTCGGCCTCGCGCTTCTTGTTCATCTCGATCTGAGCGGCGGTGGCGCCGCCGGCCTCCTCCAGCCTCTCGCTGATCTCCTCCAGTTCCCTGGAGAGGTCGGCTCTCTGCTTCTCCACCTTGGCCCGGGCGGCGCGTTCTGCCTCAATCTCTTCTTCCAGCTCTTCAATACGAGCCTTGGCAAAATTGATGATATATTAACATGTGAAAATTGTGATCTACTCTGAATTATAATTAAAAGATTTAGCCAATTGACCCATGGAGGGGCCTGGTCAAGTAAATAGGGTTTAGGGCGGCAGTTACATTGTAGGTGTTAAATACCTGGAGTTCTTTGATTTTCTTCTGCAGCTGAGCCCCCAAAGACTGTTCATCCTCAATCTTACTCAGAAGCTGGCTTACTTCAAACTCCTTCCTGTTGGATACAGTACATCACATTTTAGTATCATTCTGTAGGTGTCTTTTTCCTTCTCCAGGACATTTCATATTGTTATTATTAATAAATTATGATTTTATGATTATGATTATTGTGATTATGATTGTGAATATTATTTGTATTATTAGTAGTAGTATAGTTTTCCACATTACTTCTTTAACTTCTCGTCTGACTGTTGCTTGTCATTTTCCAGATCCATGATAGATTCCTGGGCCAGTTTCAGATCACCTTCGAACTTTCTCTTGGCTCTCTCCAGGTCCATGCGGAGCTTCTTCTCTTGCTCCAGAGAACCCTCCAGCTGCAGAATAATAATTAAAAAAAAACAATGAATCATTCAGTACAACAATAAACATAATGTGTTCGAAACATCCTGATTGACTCGATGAACTCACATCGTCGACTTGCTGCTCCAGCTTGGTCTTGGCCTTGGTCAGAGTGTTGACTTTGTCTTCCTCTGCCTGCAGATCATCCAGGGTCTGCTGGTGGGCCTCCTGGAGGGCCTTCTTCTCCTTGGTCAGCTTAGCAAGACCTTCATCCTGGGACGCCATCTCCTCGGTCAGGTTCTTCACCTGAATAAGCCCAACAGAACTGTGTTGTCACCAGGGGTCATCCAATTCAAGTCTGTACACGGACAAATGTGTCCATGGCAAAGACTTTAGAGTTTCTTTTTTACACGCCATTATGTTCTTATTTGGATTGTAAGACCCAATTAAATGTATGAATGTCAAGTCTCCAGGTTTTCTTCAGAATATGTATGCCACTGATTTTCTATGACACTATGGCATAAAGATTCCAACTAGTAGGCCTATACTAGTGGTTTTCAAATGTTTTATTTGCAAGGACCCCCCCCTTAACTCTGAGAGTGTACAAATGGAACCAAATTAACCCGTAAGGGTCCATTTGGTTCCATTTGAACACTCTCAGAGTTACAGAACTATTATGATCATTCATGGCTAGCGCTTTATGTGTTTCTGGTAATATTATTGTCCGCTCATTTGTATGTCCGTGGCAAAAATGTCCACCACAAGCCAGCATGGCGTTGACTCCTGGTTGTCAGGGAATGGTTACCGGTAGTTCCCAAACGTTTTAGCTCAAGACCCAAAAGAGAAATTAGACATTTGCCCGCCACCCAAACTAGTGGAAATAGCACAAGCATAGAACACATCGCTATTTTCACTACTTGATGAAAGCATTTTTTTCCCCTCTATGGATTTTGGCTTTTAAGGAAATATTTTGAAAACACGTTTGAATTAGTTTCCAAAATCGAGAATTTGGGGGGGAATTATCTGAAAATATTTCGAATAACAAAGTGCAAACAACAAATAAAGGGGTATTTAGCCTACTCGTGACCCATAAAAATTGGTCCGTGACCCACACATGGGTCCCTCTGACCCATATTTTGGGAACCAGTGTCATAGAGTGTACTGTATGATCGTGAACCTTGTTTTCAGTGGCATGCTTCTCCTTCTCCACTTTGGCCAAGGTTAGCTCCAGGTCGTCAATGTCCTTCTTGAGCTCAGAGCATTCGTCCTCCAGCTTCCTCTTCTTGGCCGTCAACTCGGCATTCATCTCCTCCTCATCCTCCAGTCTCTCGGTCGTCTCTTTGAGCTTTGCCTCCAACTGGATCTTACTTTTAATAAGACCCTCACACCTCTCCTCGGCGTCGTTCAGAGCATCTTCTCCCTTGTGGTAAAAAATAAATAAAGGAGGAAACGTGTCAGTGATAGTGACTCCGGAAAAGACCATGAGCTAACATAATGAGGTAAGATATGAAAAAAGATTCAAGTGTGACACTGACATGTGACATGTCACACTTGACATCTTATAACCACGCGCAGCCTCACCATGGCTGGAAACATTATTGTACCGATCCATTCATTGCTCGAATTGCACCTTCCTAAACTAAAGTTGCTGTATATATGGAACATAGCCTACTACTGGGTATAGTTGTCTGGTATAGGTGAACACAAAGTTCACCTAAATTTGCTACTACAGGGATACATGCACATACGATACACATACAATATTGTTTTTACTCTTTATTTTCTCTTTTTTGCACTCTTTATTCTATCCCTTTGTTCGCTGTGTTTTGCTGTGTTTGCTGCTTGATGCTATCTATGCTGCTGCATTGTCTGAAGAAATCAAAAATAGGAGGGGAAAGGAACTGGTCAGAATAACGTGTTCCTTCCACGCGCTACGTCCGTCCGGGGAAACTCCCCTCTGTCAGGTGAAAAGAAGCAGCTTAATTGGACTCCTCATGCATAGAAGGAAGCATGAGGTCAGTCTGCTGCCCCCCCAGGTTGGCAGAGGAAGTGTAGCGCCCAGGATTAAAATATTATTAGATAATTGACACTGGGTGAAAAAAACAATAATGGGTTCCAAAATCGTTGGATAAAAATAAAAATAAATAAAAAGTAAATAAATTAAAAATAAGTTTTACTCTTATGCACCTGTATACAAGATGTAACAAAGTACAACCTTGAACATTACTTACCGATGAGGCTGTCAGTGCAAGGTTATTCTTCTCCTGCACCAGAGACACCAACTTTTCCTCCAGTTCCTTCTTCTTGGCCAGAGCAGTGGCCAGGTCAATCTTCATCTTCTCGTAGTTCTCCTTCATGTTCATCAGCTCCTTCTCCGTCTCGGCGCTCTGCAGGAGAGGCTTGATCTTGTAGTACAGCTTCATCCATGGCCAGTGTTTCACGTTGCAGAATGCACGCACATTGAACTGGACAGTGAAAACGGCTTCTCTGTTTGGGTGGAAAACAGTTTAAAAAAGTGTACCGTAAAAAGTGTACCTCAAGAAAATGTAACTAAATATTACATATAAAATGATGTGGTCAAAGCATATACCTCCTTTTCATCATCTCTACAAACTCCTTCCTCATGAGGAACCCTCTGGACAGAGCCTGAGTCATTCCCACGAGGATGGCCAGCTTCTCATCTCTCATCTCCTCCAGTGTACCCAGCAGACCAGCTTTGAAGAACACCTGCATGTTGGATATATTATACATATAACTATATAACTATTAGGGCTGGGACTTTAACGGATTCATTTTGATTAATTAATTACAGAAAAATAACGGGATTTAAAAAATGTACACATTTTAATCTCGCTTAGTTTTTGCACCACAGAACCTTTCTCACTTGATGGGTTCCAGGCGTACAGATCATCACGCAATATGAGAAGAAGCCGATCAGACCGCTTTGCTTGTCCCAGTGGATGATGGGACATTTAGATTTAAAAAACTCACTCATTGATTCACTCGTATACCAAAACATGATTCTCAGATAAATATCAGTGGTGGAAAGTAACTAATTACATTTACTGCAAGTGCTGTGCTTAAAGGACCACTTCACCACTTTTCAACATCTCTTCATATAATTGGTCCTCACTAATGTTCATGATAAAACACCACCATTTTTTCCTACTCAGTCTGTGTCTCATAGGAAGGCTGTGGGCAGTTCAGAAACCCGTCCACCAGTGACATCATCGATGGTGAATCCAAGCTAATAGAAACGGCAGGCTTTCTTTTCCTGAAAAGTTGCAATGCAAAAGTTGAAGCCATCGTTCTCACGATAATAAAAATAAATATATATTTTAAAACAAATCTTGTTTAAAAGAAAATCTGCCTAATGATGATGTCACTGGTGGACGGGTGTCCGAACTACCCAAAGCCCTCCTATGAGACACAGACTGAGTAGGAAAAAATGGTGGTGTTTTATCATGAACATTAGTGAGGACCAATTATATGAAGAGATGTTGAAAAGTGGTGAAGTGGTCCTTTAAGTACAATGTTGAGGTACTTTTAATTTAATCAAGTATGTCCATTATTCAGTACTTTTCTTCTACTCGACTACATTTCAGAGGCAAATGTTGTAGGTACTTTTACTCCACTATATTTATTTGAAAACTTTTGTTACTAGTTACTTTGTAGATTTTGATTATTATTACAAAACAGTAACCACTTCAGCACTATATATACATTTTGGCCATTTGAAAATAGCAGATCTACAAGCCCACAGTGAGCTTGTAGATCTGCTATTTTGGCGCAGTGTGTTTACCTTGGTGTGTCCAAACTTGTACTCATCGTGAGGTATGTCAATGGACCCAAGCAGCTTTTCAGAAGCCTTCTTATTGTCCATGAACTGGCCCTCGGGACATGCAGCGGCGTTCAGTACTTTGTACCTGTTTTGCAAAAAAGTGTTAAATTCGTCGTCTAAAACTAAAGCGAAAAACTTTCGTTGACAAAAACATTTCACTGACGAAAACTACATAAAAACTAAGCTAAAAAAACTGAGACTAACTAAATATATTGACAGTTTTTGTCAACAAATACAAACTTTGTACGATTTTGCAACCCATTTTTTCACCCAGTGTCAATTATCTAATGTAATCCTGGGCGATACACTTCCTCTGCCAACCTGGGGGGGCAGCGGACTGACCTCATGCTTCCTTCTATGCATGAGGAGTCCAAGCTGCTTCTTTTCACTGACAGGGGAGAGTTTCCCCGGCCGAACGTAGCGTGTGGAAGGAACATGTTATTCCGACCAGTTCCTTTCCCCTCCATCAGGCACCCCGGCTGGCCAGGGGGAGGTAGTTTAGAGACCAGGATTACTGCAAACTCCACACAGAAAGACCCTTTCGCCAACCCCGCCTTGGGTATGGGCACTGATGACGTGGAGGAGAGAGCACACCCCCAGCACCCATGGCGTCCCCAGCGGGAATCGAACCTATGGCCTTCTAGCTGTGAGGCGACAGCACTACAGACTGTGCCACTGTTCCCCCGAACAAATACAAACTATACTAAAATGACTAGACTAGACTAAAAATGACTACTGGAGAAGAGATCAGCAGAGAGAGATCCAGTAGAACTAAAAGACAAGTCATTTTATGTTTGGCTGCACTCCGGTGTTTCACTCTGAAAATAGCTGTTCTACAAGGCGTCACGCTGCAATGCGTTGTAAGCTTGAAGATAGGCTATTTTCATGCAGCCAGGTGTAAAATCAGCTATCAACAAAGCCAACAAAGACCCGCCAAAATACATTTTTGTCGACAAAATCTAGACTAAAACCTTTCAGACTAAAATGGCTAAAACTAAATCAAAATTTGCTGTCAAAATTAACACTGTGTTGCATGCCTCCTGTTAATAGTTATGGAACTAAAACCTGGAAGAAAAGGAATGAATACCTCTGCTTGAAGTCAGCGTATGGGATTCTGCTGGGATAGCCCTTCCTACAGATCCTGATGCCCTCCAGCACACCGTTACACCTCAGCTGGTGGATGACCAGGAAGTTCTCCATCAGGCCTGTAAACATATTATTATTATTATAGGACACACACTGGCCTAAGTTGCATTTAATGCATTTTCTTATTGTCTGTGTTTACCTGGAGTCTTGGACTCGTTAGGAATGAGGCAACGCACAAAGTGAGGATGAGTGCTCCTCAAGTTGGTCATCAGCTTCTGCAAGTTCTCCTATTGAGACATAATATAGAGAAAAGTAGGTTCATTACCACTTCCCAGAGGTCTCCTATTGAGACAATATAGAGCCAAGTAGGTTCATTATCACTTCCCAGATGTCTCCTATTGAGACATAATATAGATCCAAGTAGGTTCTCCTATTGTGACATAATACTGTATAGAGCCAAATAGGTTCTCCTATTGAGACATAATATATAGAGCCAATTATCTCAAAATATTTTTCAGATTTTGATTATTATTTAAAACACTTGGGTAAAACATACAACATACGTTAAATCCTATTTTATTCTCCAGATATTCGCTGATTTATAAGCTTACAACATTGTTTATTTACATCATGAAAATATATTGTGCTTATTTTATGACTATAATGATGATGAATGATGAATAAATGTTCTTTACCCTGAAAGCAGCAGACACAGTCATCATGGAACCACCCTTCTTCTTGCCTCCTTTCTTTGTATTATCTGTTAGATAGATATTAGAAATTATATAGTATTAAGTATCTGTCTGTATCTGACAAATATTAGATTTTTGTGCGGACAGTTTCTTTTAACAAATTATGTATTCTTCATTATTGAAGTCAACAGATATTGTATTTAGTTACTTAGTTACTACTAAAATGACCCCCTCCTTGACAGATTCTGTATAATATTTAAGTGGCACTATGTAACTTTCTTTCAATGAATACATTTAGTCCAATCTGTATGGTAGCTTCTATTAATAAACATACCTTCACTGTAAACGACCCCGCAAAATACCCGGCCGTAACTTTCTCTTCCAAGCCAGCTACCTCTCTTGGCGTGGCCTATTGCCTGCCGGTCTGCTGAGCTGGAGACCGGGGTTCGATCCCAGCTCGGTGCGTGAAACGTTACATTGGGGTCAGAAGTGGGATGCTAGCTAGTTAGCTTGAGTCATTGAGTTAGCTAGGCGAGCTGGTTAAACGTTACAATATGAATAAACATACCTTCAGGCTCAGGAGGAGGATAGAACACAGACAGAAGTTTAAGTGAAGACTTCTGATAGAGCTGCACCACAGAGTCGTTGAGAGGATCCTTATTCTTCTCAAGCCATCCTGTGACGCTGTAGTCCAACCAGGGAGAAGTGGGTTAGGGATGTCCGATATTGACTTTTTTGACGGACGGACGGACGGACGGACGGACGGACGGACGGACGAGATAATAATTATCTGGTCCGGACGAGATATTATCTGGTCCGGACGACCATTATTTTTCTTACCATGGCCACTAAGGGGCTCCGTACAATTTCTCTCCCAAAGCCATCCCTAATATAAATAATATTATAGGTTCCGTTCACCTGTAGTCCACGACACCGGCATAGTGGAGCAGGGAGAAGTGGGCTTCGCCCTTCCCCTTGGCAGGTTTGGGCTTCTCAAAGGCCTTGCACTTTCCGAGATGCTGATCGTAGAGCTTGTTCTTGAAGGTGGTGTCCGAGGCCTTTGGGAACATGCACTCCTCTTCAAGGATGGAGAAGATGCCCATGGGCTTTGTGAAGAAGGAGACAAAAGCAACAAAAAAAACAATATAAAGACGCGGTGAAATGAAAAATACGGGTTTCACACTTCTCTGTCCCAGCAACACACTCTTGTGGGATCTAGCACCAATAAACATTGGACGTTTGCAAGATTATAGACTCAATATATTACCTTCTCCATGAGCTCAATGCAGTATATTACCTTCTCAATGAGCTCAATGCAGACAATATATCACCTTCTCAATAAGCTCAATGCAGACAGCCAAGTCCATGCCAAAGTCAATGGTATCCCAGGGTATGCCCTCTTTCTTATATTCCTCTTGCTCCAGAACAAACATGGTGTGATTGAAAAACTGTTGCAGTTTCTCATTGGTGAAGTTGATGCACAGCTGCTCCAGGGTGTTGTACTGTAGGTGGAAATAATATCATTAGGCTACTTTAATCTCTTAACCCAGGGGTAGGCAACTTTGACGATGGAGAGGGCCACTATATTTCCACGCTCACTCCAGAGAGCCACATTGAATATTACTGTCATAGCAAAAATATCCTATCTACAACTTGAAAACGTCGCTGTGCGACGTGTTTTGAGCTTGTAGATCGGCTATTTTTGCTATATATTGGAATCCTGAAAAGTAACCTTTTTTAATTTAATTTCAAATGCATTTAGTTATAGTTATGCTAACTTTATGAACTAAATAAAAATATACTGGACATAAAATAAAAGATAACATTTTAATACTAGTAATTAGCTGAAATCAATATATACGTATATCAGCATTCTGATATTAACCTGTGGGCCGCATTAAGTGATGGTTAAGTGATGTGGCCCCCGGGCCGCCAGTTGCCCATGTATGTCTTAACCCATTAAGACCTGAGACCGATTCTATAATGTCTTCCGAAGTTTTCTGAAAAACCTATGTAGCTACATATTGTTGTTGCTGTTGGGCAGAAACCTCTTATTTCCACATTTTAACTCCCCCCCCCCCCCCCCCCCGCATTAGTAGATCTGCTAGTTTTTCTACTTTTGTAAGTAACAGTTTAAGACGTAATGGGTTACACCCAACAGAGACAATATATCTAAAATGACACATATGCTTTCCCGGTTACGTAATTGTGAATGAATTAATCTACAAAACAACAACAACAACAAAAAGTCCATGCTTACATCAAAGATTTCAAAACCAGCGATGTCCAGCACACCGATATAGTAGTTTCTTGGCTGCCTGGTGTCCAGCATCTCATTGATCCTGATGACCATCCACAAGAACATCTTCTCATAGATAGACTTAGCCAAGGCACCCACTGAGTTCATGACCTAAGGAAATGGGAAAGTTATTAGTAGAGATGTGAATTTATTACATTTCTTCCAAAGAAGTATACAGTAGCTCCATTTTCCACCCCCATTTAGTGTGCATCTGCTGTCACCCAGGCGGATGCGTGCATCCTCCGCCCTTTAGGGCGAGGTCGCTTCTCGCCCTCAGGGCGTTACTGGTGGGTAGGAGGACTACTGTCAAAATATGTCAAACTGCAATTAAGTCTGGAGTCTGGACACATGCAAGTTCCAACTGAAACAGATATTAGCGTTCTAATGGTATTTTGTGTTAAGAATATTATGGTGAGTATGAATTCAGTAAAACAACAATAAAATAAAGTAACTTCATCACCTGTGGCACAGTTTGTCCCTTGGTAACATACTCGTTTCCAACCTTCACTCTGGGATAGCAGTAAGCCTTTAGCATCTCTGCTGAGTTCAGACCCATCAGGTAGGAAATTTTGTCAGACACTAAAATAAGTCATAAAAATGTGGAATGTGTTAAAATACAATACTTACTTCCTACAAGCTCACAATGTGTCGCAATGTGACACATTGTGAGCTTGTATAGATCTGCAATATTCAAAAGATTTTTATACATGTGAAAACTTGTGCAATGGGACATTCTGCATAATGAGTACTATACGATATAGCCTACTTAGGCATATACTTTCAACCACTGTCAATCAATTCCATCCTTGGATGAAGACAATGCTCACCCTCTGAGCCGTCTGGTTCGGCCTGTTCTTCACGCTGTTTCTGTTTGAACGTCAAGACCCCATGATGCATCACTGCACCGGTGAACTTCCAGATGTACACCTTCTCCTCGCCGGTGAAGCCCAGGATGTCGATGGCATCCTGTCCATCAAAAAGATATGAGATTAAATTAACATATAATGCAATAATGTAGCATCCTACATTAGCATCCTGTGTTAGAAAAGATTGACATTAACACGTTACATTAACAAACATCCATGAATTCATCCATCCATCCATCCATCCATCCATCCATCCATCCATCTTCAACCGATTATCCTGAATCGGGTTGTGGGGCAACAGTTCCAGCAGAGAGCTCCAGACTTCCCTTTCCCGAGCAACATTATAGCAACTTCTTCCTGGGGATTGGGGAATCCTGTATAGGTGTTTCCAGGCCAGTGTGGAGATATCTCCCCCCCACCCCATCTGGCCACGGGGTCTCTTCCCAATGGGACTTGCAGCAAGGCATCGGGAGAGATCATCTGTACTAGATGCCCGCACCACCTAAATGTTCGTCGACTACCTTTTTTCACTGACGAAAACTAAATAAAAACTAAGCCATGATTAGTTTTAGCCATGATGACTAAAACTATGACTAAATATATGTCAACAAATACATACTAGACTAAAATATCAGGGAGGGACTAGTGGAGAAGAATTCCAGTAGAACTAAAAGTCAAGTCATTGTATGCTTGGTTGCATGCTGAAAATAGCAAGCTCACAACTCGTGAGCTTGTAGTGAGCTTGTAGATCGGCTATTTTTAGCATGCAACCAAGTCTAAAATCAGTCATTACGACGCCACCAAGGCGTCACTCATTTATTTTAAAAATCTAAATCGTTTTTCAATGTATTTCTATATTGCAGTATAGATACTTTTACTCAAGTACAAAATGTGATACTTTTTCCACCACTGCATATTGCTGGAAGCTATACTCAGTGCAGCTCTGCTCATCATGGCTTGAAGCCACCTGGTGGTTGAATGGCCACTCCACATATTAAAATAAACCTGTGGGTGTGGCTGAGAATCTGGGGGTGGGTCTGTGGGTGTGTCTAACAGAGGTACCTCTGGGTTCTGATAAATGTCAGTTTGAGACTGAGGAACAAAGATATGGGATCCCACTGTATTTAGTCGACTAAAACAAGACTGACACTAGAACATTTCAGACAAAAAATGTGACTAAATGGGTCCAAAAAATCAGCACTATTAGAAAATACATGCATGCATTGCCATTGCACTTGCAGAGCAACTGACTGCACACTTTAACATTAGAAAACTATTATAAAAATACTCACATCAGTGGCGTCCAACTCCTCTTTGTCATTGATGCTGGCCACAGTGATCTGACCCATGCTGCACAAGGGGAAGTCATAGGGGTTGGTGGTGATCAGACACATCTCTGAAAGGAATTCAAAATAAAAAAGCGCCGTGAACATTTTGTTTGTATTCATGAATCGATGTAATTACTACATCATTATATTAGTCAATTTTCCACTTGCCAATGATCTCAGGTTTGTGACCGGTCATCATCTGATAGAAGATATGATATCCTCTCTCAGCGGGGAGCTGGTAGGTCACTCTGGACTTCTCCAGCAGATCTAGGGTTGTGTTGTTGTTGTTGTTGTTGTTGTTGTTATTATTTACATAAGTCAAAATGTATTCCTCAAAAAATGATGGCCACACATACCGGTAGTTTAATTTTCATAATATGAATTTCATAAACTTACATGTCTCAATATCAGCACTGGACAGTTTACCGCTATTGTTGAACCAGATTCGGATGAATTTACCCTGTTTCATAAAGCATGATTTGTTTAAAAAAATCCCTCTGCATTATGCAATGATTGCAAGATTTCTCATTAAGTATTTAATTATTTTACACTTACAAAGCGAGAGGAGTTGTCATTCCTCACAGTCTTGGCATTACCATAGGCCTCCAGCAAGGGATTGGCTGCGATGATCTGATCCTCCAGTGACCCCTAGAATGTTTTAGACGTCACAAAAATAATAATGAATTGCATTTTCATAGCACTTTTCCAAGTGCTCAAAGCGCTTTACAATGCTCATTCATTCATTACAAGTTCATTCACTTCCCACATTCACACACCAATGGTGGCGAGCTCACACCGACCAACTCATTGGAGGCAATAGGGTTCAGTGTCTTGTCCAAGGACACTTTGACATGTGGACGGGAATAGCCGGGATTCGAACCGACCCAGGGATCATTGGACGACCTGCTCTACCTCCTGAGCCACAGCCGCCCACAATATTTAGAATCGTGTCAGAAAACGTCTTTGTCGTTTTTCAGGCCAAGGACCCCTTAGCTGAGAGAGATCTGAAGCAGCTAGGGACAGCTATATTGTATCTACATTGTGTTGCAGATTAAACTATAGACGTAAGCTTGTAGATCAGATCTTTTGGCAAATGCTCCCACCAGAAGGGTTCAAGTGGGTAATGTAAAAAAAGAAAAATCATATAAGATTTGGTGGCCCTGAAAACCCCTAGTGCATACAGCCTAAATTCTTTATATTCAAAATGTGTGTAATTTGTTAAAAGTTTATAAAAACCTGTACATACCTTGATTTTCCCAGAAGAACCCGCCGGTGCTTCCGTGCCTCCTCCTGTTCCAGTACTAGCTGCTGTTGCAAAGTACTGGATGACACGCTTGGTGTTCACAGTCTTCCCAGCACCGGACTCACCACTGGTTATAATACATGCATAAATACATTCTATTACCCATTTAGACCTGACACCAGATTCTACAAATGTCTTCTAAATCATGAAATACCCATGTTTCTATGCCAGTGGCTCTCAAAGTTTTTCACGTCAAGGACAAATATTTGAGTTAAAAATCTTCGCTCTGAAGTAATATATATTCAAAGATTTGCGCCACATTTTCACGATTTAAAAAAATAGCAGATCTGCTATTTTTCAACAGCTAAAGTATAACATAATGCTTAAAACACCAAAAGGGGTTCCCGCCCAGAATGGGGTAAGTAAGTAAATTATATGTGTATAGAACCTCTCACAGAGAGATCTAACTCTGCTGTAAGTGCTTTACAAAAAACAAAACAGGGTATTATTAAAGCAGAAAAAAGGCCATGTGCAATTCATCTCAAGCAGGACAACAAGGCGTGGAAAATACAATCATGAACCATAAAAAAACGCCTGTTCAAATAGTACCGTTTTAAGGTTGTTCTTAAAAATGTCCACAGAGGGGCTGCATCTCTTAAAAGGTGTGAAAGAGCATTCCAAAGTCTAGGGACTACAGCCTGAAACAGTGACCCATTTCCTGTCACTGTTCACTATCAATAAAGGCCAAAAAAAAAGAAAAATCAATAAAGGCCAAAAAAGCACTCCAGGACTGTTGGACCATACATTCAGAGAAATGCAGTTAGTGAATTTGATTATAATGTTCTTTTTTCATATCATATATGTCATATGTTATTTTATTTTTTTAATATAATGCTTAGTACATGAGAAACTTACGTGATCAAGACAGACTGGTTCTCTCTATCTGTAAAATGTAAAGCAGATGTACTTTTAGTCATGTATATAATGTACAGTATATGTATAGTATATACAGTATATGCACAACACCAGTGGTGTTGTGCCTATAGGTCAGACTCCATCATGGCCCATAGCACTTACCCTACCCCCTTAGACAGCACTTCTTAGACTTATATAGCATTTGAAACAGACTTATAGCATGTCATGTAGACAGCACAATAAGTGCATTGTATGTAGTCATAGCACTTCATAGTATATATGTACAGCATAGTATAGCATATATGTATAGTTTATATGTATAGTGTCATTATATAGATATGTTCTAGTTATAGTTTATATGTATAGTGTCATTATATAGATATGTTCTAGTTACGTTCTTAGCTTACGCATGTTTCGCGATAAATGCATTTTACATGTGTGATGTATTCCCATGCTTTTTGTTCTTGCTTAATGTAAGTCGCTCTGGATTAAGAGCGTCTGCTAAATGCCTAAATTGTAAATTGTAAATTGTATAGGTACACTTGTATAGCCAGGAGGCGAACCCGGGTTCCCCATTCCCCAGGCACGTACGCTACCAGTCGACTATAGAGCCATGGCCCAATGGGCGAGTAGCAACGCAGCACCATATAGCCTACAGTCGCCCCCCCCCCGTCCCTCCCCCCCCCCACCTGGAAGCGCGTCCATCCACATGCGCCAGCCAGGAGCTAGGCTCGACTGACTGGGGGGGACATCCACCCCAGGCAGACTGAACGCGCTGTCGACTACTAGGGTTAAAGCTGCTTTAAGCAATAATATGTCAAAAAAAAATTATTCAGACAGCCAGCAATGAGTAAAACGCTCCCAAAAAACGTAGTCTGTGACACATCTAGGGGCCACAATCTGCATTCAAAGGTGTTCCTAGAAGCTTTGCCATTGGTCGAAAAATGCCTGCTCAAAATGACTAACCAATCAGGAAGTAGACAGGCAAATCGACCAATAACAAAGCTTCTAGGAAAAGCTTTGAATGCAGATTGCGGCTCCTAGGTGTCACAGAGACTATTTTTTTAATTTTTTATTGATACTTTTTCCACCACTGCACAGAACCGTTCTAGTTGTAGTATGTTTCCATTGTCCTTGACCAGTACTACTTACCCATCAGCATGAACTGATAGGCATTGTCAGAGACAGAGAAGATGTGGGGTGGAGCCTCCACTCGCTTCTTGCCTCTGTAGGCATTTACAACCTGCTGGTCGTACACTGGGAGCCACTTGTAGGGGTTCACAGTTGCACAGAACAAGCCAGAGTATGTCTGAAGGGGACAAGAAAGAGAACATTATAACAACACCAACATTCCTCACCTATCTGGGACAACGGAGCACCACTAAGGCTTAAGTACATCATGTGTTTTTTAGTATTGCCAATTTTTAACACTTTTACTTCTACTCCACTACATTGCAGAGGCAAATATTGTACTTTTACTCCACTGGAATTAGTTGAAAACTTAGTTACTTTGTAAATTTTCATCACAAAACATACATTTACCACTTCAGCCTTAATTAAAATCTGGCTATTTGAAAATAGCACATCTACATTTTCTTGTAGAAAGTCTTACATAGATCATCCACGCTGCATAACGCTCTTTGAGGTTATACAGGACAGTGGCTTCAGTGAGGTGGGTCATCATGGCCATGTCCTCAATCTTGTCATACTTGGGAGGGTTCATGGGGGTCACATCGGCCTCTTTCACAGTTCTTTCCTATAGACAATAAAAACAAGAAAACACAACTTCAGAATGTACTGTGATTACAGATGCATTTGCAGTTGATTTTAGATATACACGACACCTCTACTACGTACCGTCTTGGTGTCGAGCACTTCCACTGTGAGTTTGTCACCATCCTTCTTTAGTATTTTACACTTGAGATAGAGCTCCTTGACATCGGCCACATATGCTGCCGTTTTGGCATCAAAGGTTGCAGCCTGAGCTTCCATTCTCTCCCTCTCTGGCTTACGGAGGAATATGGCGGCCTTGCCATATTGCTCCATCTCCGCGTCCGTACTCATGGTGGCGGCTTTCTGTAGACACAATTAAAGATGGCGTTGATTGATGCCTTTGCTGACTTGAGATCTGAATAGAGAATTGTCTTGAAGGTTAGTTTAATAGAAAATGGATGAACACTCACTTTTCTCCTCTACCGAGTAACAGCTGGAACCTTCAAGTCATGTGCAATCCCTAAGTGTGTGTGTGTGTGTGTGGGGGGGGGGGGGGGGGGGACACCATTTTGAAGAACAAGAACAACAAGGTTAATTTGTCAGTACTCAAAGTGCAATTTTGTGTGGTCTACAAAATATTGCACTACAACAACAATGACAATATAGTAAAATTAAAATCAATCAAACAATCAATCACAACTAGATAAATGTAGGGCAAGGGAGAATAAAGTAGGCTACATAATATATAAATGTGCAACGAGGCACGTACATGAGGCATACATGCACATTGATTAAGGCATTATGTAACTTTCGAAAAACATGTGTATTTGCTATAGCAGAGACTGTGATACAAAGGAATAACAGTAACTCTGCAGCATGATTACTAACCAACACAAAGAAATGCGGCCATATTAAACCCATCCATGGCTGCTCTACACTGGCTGCCTGTGAGCTACGGAATAGATTTTAAGATTATCTATCTATCACCTATATCTCGGATAGGGCCCTTCTGGATCGTCCCAAATCTAGCTTCGTCACCCGGGGGACCGGGCTTTTTGCTCTGGAACGCCCTGCCCATGCATGGATCTTAGGCTAGCAGAGTCAGTGTTTTTGAAAACACATCTGTAAATAAAGTGTTTTTCCTAAGGATTGTTTTATTGGCTGAATACAAATGCTGTTTTAATGTTTCTATTTCCTCTTATTTTACCAACAGGTTTCGACCGCACGGTGTGGTCGAAACATGTTGGTATCAAAGGCAGTTCCCTCTTTTTTAACTCTGAGTGCACATAGTTACTTTTTTGTAACTATGTTCGGAAAAGCACTATACAAAAGAAAATGCATTCATTCATTCATTCAGTAACTAGTATACTAAAACTGCTAGTAGTCACAATTGTTTACTATAGCATTGATGGTAACATTCAACAGTACAGTATCTAATTGTACATTTTGAAATGTTGAGTTAATCACATTAAATGAGAAGTTTACACTGTTAAATGCTACATTACATCACTTGGGAGAGAAAAGGCTCAATTTCTCAATAGTTCCACATGTTTTGATCCATCCATTAATGGCATGTGTTAGTTATATTCATGCCATGAAATTAAATTATGGCCTATTTGCTCAAATTGTATTTTTGTTTTGTCTCTTTTTTCTGTTATATTCAAATCTATTCTAATGCTGTTACATTAATTAATGTTACATTATTTGTTTGTCAAAGACAAACAACAGATAAATTGTCAGGCAGTTAGCATCTTAGATTTATTTCATTATACATTTTAGACAGCTGAAGAAGTCTCACTCACCTTCCAAATGGAACTCTGAAATCCTCCTGCACTCAAACCATCTCACACCTTCCTCACTTATATCGAGGGTTTATTGCTTGCTACGCAGAAACTAAAAGTAGGGACATGCCTTTAAAAGGTTTTCATTCAGCATCTGCTGACGTGCGTTTTATGTTCATCATTTTATTCAGTCAAACATCTAAATCCTATTAATATACCGTGGTATGAAATATTGTAACATACACCTTCAACCTTGCGACCAGACAGTTGGTAGCACTTGTAAGACATTCATGACCTTGATACACCAGTTGCTGCTTGTAATAAAAATAATCGGGGGTTTGGCAGGGTGCTGGGTTTCAATTGGCTGTTGAATTAAATGTTAAATGTGATCTTACTATTCAGAATATGTTTGATGACCCAAACAGACCCAGGCAAAGACGTGGAGGAACAAGCGGAGGCCTGCTCCCATTTAACCTCAAATTCAGCTCAGCTTCCCTCTTTGGGTCAGTTTCAGAAATGGTTTCCAACACTTTTGTTGAAGATTGTTTTTGGTGATCTCTTCTGAATCATGTGTTTTTAATTATTGTTGTAGAATGGCCCTTGTTGTAGAATGACCCTAGTTGAGTATTGTGTTCTGTATTTTTACCTTGGTTACATTGAAAATGAGGGTGATGGCCTGCCCCTCAACTGAATTAAAATAAAGGTTATGATGATGGTGATTAGCCTCAAATCCACTTCTTGTTTGCTCCAGTTCTGAACTTTTTTTTTTTTGGAAAATTAATCTACACATCTGACACAGACATGACACATGTCTGCAACCATACAGTCATTAGCCACATTCAATCTGGTGTTTTAATTTTATTATAATTGTTTTAAATAGAGTAGGCCTACTCTTTACTTTGTTTCTGAAATGACATCTCAGGGGGACACAGGGAAACAGATGCACCTCTACTCTAATGCTCCAATCGGACCAGGAACAAACAATAATGAATATTTCTGGACTACATACCTAGGGGCCACATAATGAACACACTTTTTGCTCAGGTTCATGTGTTAATAGGCTTGATTGTGCTCTAGAGTCTTTCTAAGCAAAGCAAAGCAAAGTTCTTTGTTTACCCAGGGTGAATGGACTAAGCTCGAGATGCTTGTTTACAGCCAGACCCTGCTCATAGAACATTTCATGGTAGGGGTTCAATGCCTTGCTCAAGGGCACTTCAGCGGTGGTAATTTTAACGTGCCGGTCCGGGGATTCGAACTGGCGACCTTCCGATAACAAGACCGCTCCGCAAACCGCTCGGCCACCGCTGCCCCCTTTCTACTGCAGGTAAGGAGATCTGTGTCTCAATGCTAGATCACTGAAACTCAATCACAGGTAGGTCATATAAATGGTAGCTACCTGTATAATAATAGTAATAATAAATAATATCTCAAATGCCGTCTAAGTACCCAAATATGCTATGTTATTGAAGAGGTGGGTTTAGAGAGCGGTTTTGAAGGTTGGAAAAGTATATCCATAATGGAAAACATACTGTACACAAAGGCCAATAGATGTGGCCGTTGGATTTATTTACACAATCATGCAGAGGTGGAAGTGTACTCAGACAGGTTATAAAAGCCCTATATTCAAAAACTTGCTTGAGTTATAAAAGTATTGGCTTTAAAATACAGTATACTTACAATACCAAATGGAGAACTATACTTATCACAGAATATGTCCCATTTTGCATTTCATGTCAAAATGTTTCGAAAATAGCAGACTATAAAGCTCTCAAGAACCTCATCACAATGAGGTTATAGATTGGCTATTTTCGAGTAGACACAGCATCTCCCTTATTAGGTGTTTCTTTTTTTTTATCATTTAGGGAGGGCCAATGAAAGGGTATTTCTGTCAAAGGGAGGGTCATGACTTTCATGACCCTTACTGAAAACTGGTCATTCAACTCATCCAGAATTCACAAAACTGTTTCATGTTTCATGTGCCTCTTGAGTGTGTGAACATGTCAATGCGCTGATAGTAGGCTAGTTAACCTTGGAATATTTTGGAATTAAAACTCCAATGGCCACTGATAATTATGCAGCCAATGCTGTAAAAACACAGACAGGGGGGGCCTCAAAACAGACCAATATCTCCTCATATCATTCTGAACAGAGGGTGACCTGCAATGGTCCAAGGGTATATGATTTAATAGTGTGGCGAACAGAGCACACCTCCCCTCAGATGTGTTGATTACCCAGATATAGGCCTACTGTAGCCTACCACCTGACCTTCATCAGATCAGTCCTGGAATATCTGCACCTATTTGGGCAGTACTCCCACAACACACTTGATCCCTAATCTGCAAAGTCAGCATGCGTCCACATCACTGGGATACCAACAGATTCCTTACCTATTCTGGAGGAGAGGAGAAAGGAGGTCACTCAAACAGAATTAATACTGAGAGAGAGTCCAATGAACTAGAGTCTACAAACCCAAATCCAGTGCTGGAAATGTACTCATTCTACTCAAGTACAGTACTAAGTACAGATTTTTTTATTTACTAGATTCTTTAACATTTTCAGTACTTTTACTTTACTCCACTACATCTCAGAGGCAAATATTGTATATATATTTTTTTACACCACTACAATTATTAGATAGATTAGGTACATGGTACATACATATACATATAATTACCAGTAGGGTATAATTACCCATAGAAAGAAGAGTAACCAATAGAGGGAAAAAGAGAAGAAGAATTAAAAAAGGAAAAGAGAGAGAGAGACAAGGGAAAGATAGGGTGAAAACAGCATGCTGATTCAGCCTCAGATGGCATATGCTTCTTGTGAATTGTGATGACAATGATAGAACAAAGCACCCTCGGGTGAATTATACACTTATATCTAATCCAATGAGATAGCTTGAAGTGAATCAAAGTGAGAGATGAGAGGCTGCCAATGTTTATAAAAGTTTTCAACAGAGCCGCGGACAGCTAGTTTCAGAAATGACATTAGGTCCCGTAATCACGATGTGTTTGAGAGAGGTAGATGGTTTTTCCATAGCAGTAGAATACGGTGGCGAGCGATTAAAGAGGCAAATGAGACTATATTTCTTTGACTATTGTTCAGTCTGGCTCCCTCTTCAGGGACACCGGAAATAGCAATGCAAGGTGAAGGATCCACATTCATTCCTAGAATTTCAGAGATAACAATAAAGACATTTCTCCAGTAGTCCACCAGGCTTGGGCATGACCAAAACATATGAGTCAAATCTGCTGGTGCCTGAGAGCATCTATCGCAGGTGTCGGAGAGATCTGGATATATTCTCGATAGTCTGGCTTTGCTATAATGTATCCTGTGAAGTACTTTAAATTGGATGAGACCAAGTCTCATCACTGTACAATATTTAGAGGGTCTTTGTGGAAGATGATTATTGTCACATCCTCAGGTTTCTATAACACACATTTACTCAAGTACTGTACTGAAGTACAACTTTGAGGTACTTTACTTGAGTTTTTCTTTTTTTTTTACCAACTGCCAATAGACTTAGAGAGTAACAATCAGGGTTCCAAAAAGTTAGAGCATGTGTTGAACATAATATTCACCCTACGTAATATCATTGAGCAGTGTACAGTGTGGCACAGGCAACTCAACTGCATATCATAACTTTGTGGATTTCAAGAAGGCTTTCGATAGTATTCACAGAGACAGCTTATGGAGAAAACAAAACAACTTGTCCTTCTCATCAACAGTTTATATAACAACTTCACATGACAAATTGGAACTTGTCAACTTGTCAACACAGTTTTACAGTCAAAACAGGGCTGAGGCAAGGCTGTGTTACGTCTGCATTACTCTTCAACCTGGTCATGGACTGGGTGATGAGAAGAACCACTGAAGACAAACCAAGGACCATCAGATGGACTCTGTTCACTATTTGAAGATCTTGACTTTGCAGATGACGTGGC
The DNA here is from genome assembly GCF_951216825.1 of Electrona antarctica. Taxonomy (NCBI): domain Eukaryota; kingdom Metazoa; phylum Chordata; class Actinopteri; order Myctophiformes; family Myctophidae; genus Electrona; species Electrona antarctica. The sequence goes on from NC_136810.1 coordinate 23,353,171, forward strand.
TCTATTCTCTCTCTCACACACACACACACACACGCACACACACACACACACACACACACACACACACACACACACACACACACACACACACACACACACACACACACACACACACACACACACACACACACACACACACACACACACACACACACACACACACACACACACACACACACACCAGCAGTTGCAAGAGAAAACATGTCATCTGAACACCTTTACAAGTAAGTAGGTCTGAAGATCAACCAGAAGAAGACAGAGCCGATGATGCTGAACATCCCAAACCCCTCACCAATACAAAATAAGTGGGATAGGATAAACCTACCCACAACAGATCATTTCTCATACAGTACCTACCTATGTTGATGATGATGGACTGGGTGATGATGCGGAACATCCCAAACCCCTCCATAATACAAACAGGTGGAATAAACCTACCCACAACACAACAGATCATTTCACATATCTAGGCAGCGTTGTCAATCACGATTCACGATGGAGGTGCAGTCAGCAACATCATTCACAATTGCAGGCCAGAAACACCTTACAGAGGCTTAGCAACGTCTGGACTCTGGAAGTCGGCACAGTACAGATCCAACACCAAGCTGAGACTGCATGTAGGCTACCAGAGGTGCGTCCTGTGACTGTCTACCCTGCTATATGGTTCTAAATGTTGGAGAACGAAAGAAAATTTGCCTACAAACCATCTCCAATCAACACCTAGCCTGTGTAAACAGGAAAACATGGCTACAATCCTTATGAGAAGGCAGTGGAAATGGATTGGGCATTTCATCCGTAGAGACTCGAGAGTAGGACAACATCACCCAAACTGCCCTGGACACCATGCAGATGGTAAACGTAAAAGAGGCCGAGCCTAGAACACATGGCGTGGGACAGTGGAGGGAGAGCTGAAGGCCCTGCATCACACCTGGGGTTCCATAGATGCTGCATGGCGCAGAACAAACAGGAGTGGAGATCCTTTGTTTTTGCCAGCCGGCTTAAAGGGGAGTATTAAGTATAAGCAACTAGTAAGTATCAGACCTGTTGAAAAGAGAGTTACATAACTTGCATAGACTCCCATTGTAAGAATGGAAGTTCCAGTCATGGTTCCAATGTTTGGAACTTCCTCATTGAGATTGACATTGAGACAGAACAAGCGGCAAGATCAAATCATGATCTCTTTCAATAGCATTGCTGCCAAGTGCCAATAAATAAAAAGAAGGAGCGGTACTGTCCCTTTGTAGACTGTATTAAATACCAATCCCATTGGTATTTATTTTAAGCCTGTCTACTACCCTGAGCCGTGCCAAATTAGCAAAAGTGTGTTGGAATGGAAGAGTTGGAGAGGGTTGGATCATTTAAATACGTGGGCATTATCACATCATATCATATGTGAATGTGATATTTATGCTATAATATGCTAAAATCTCCACTCCTTCCACAGAGCGAGGCGCCACACTGCACATTGATTTGCCTTATTGTTGAAATGTGCTATACAGATAAACTTGCCTTGTTGCCTTAAATTATACCTACCATAGGCTACTCCATAGGTAGGCTATTTCACTGGGGCCCACCTGGAGCACCCCTCAACGACCCTTGGGGCCTCCCTGGACCCCACTTTTAAAACCACTGCCATTAGTTATTATCATCTATATCACCTACATTTTCAGAAATTGAACCAAAGGCCGATCGACCCAAGAACACCCGGCGTAGGACAGTGGAGGGAGAGCTGAAGACTGTACATCACACCTGGGGTTCTAGTATAAAGACACTGGCACAGAACAGACAGGAGAGGAGAAGATCCTTTGTTGCGGCCCTACATGACAGCCGGGCAGCCGGCATGCCATGCCAGTCCAGTCGACCAGTCCCCTCCTTGTTTTTATTTATTGGCGGTCGCTTATTTATAAGTAAGCAACTGCCAAATAAAAAGGAGGAGTCGTCCCCTTGACTGAATTAAATACCAATCCCATTGATATTTGCATGCTTAACCCTGTCTGCGACCCTGATCCGTGCCAAATTAGTGCCAAATGCTTCCACAGAGCCAGAGGCCCCTACGCTATTAAAATGCCAGTGTCATGCGGCATGCCGCTGGTATTTTAATATCAACGGGATTGGTATTTAATACAGTCAAAGGGAGATCTCCTTTTTATTTATTGGCAGTTGAGCCCTTTATGCTGGCTGGCATGTACAGAATGGTAATGGTTTAGTTCCTTTCCAAGGCGCTTTACGCACGCACGCACGCACGCATGCACGCACGCACGCACGCACGCACGCACGCACACACGCACGCACGCACGCACGCACGCACGCACGCACATACATACATACATACATACGACCGACATATATTATATACGCATATACATTCATTCATGCGGAGGACATGCAAGGCACCAACCTGGTCAATAGGGGTAACTTCAGTGCCTTGCTCATGGACACTTTGACATGGACTGCCGCTCCACAGTATAGGGTGGATCTCCACTCCTGTTTTGGGCCAGCATGGAACCCCAGGTGTAATGCAGGGTCTTCAGCTCTCCCTCTTGGATCGGCCTTTTACATTTACTGCCATGTTGTCCCGGCATGACTCACGGCGGGAGAAAAACGTTTGTTAGCTGGGTTGTTTCATATTAAGGACATGGGTGTTTAACAATTTCTGTTACATTATAACGTGGTATTTCTACTTTTACAGATAAACTTGTCTTGTCTTGCCTCAAATAATAGCTACCGTAGGCTACTCCATTTCGCTGGGGGCCTGGGGCCCATTGATTGATTGATTGAAATATTTATTAACAGTTTGCAGAATTACAGTACAATTCAAGCACAACTCAATACAAAGACTGTTAACTGTGAGTGGACGACTCAATAAAGCATTACACTTGTTTACAAGAGGGTCCACCTTGTTCAATTCATCAAAACCCATGTGTGACCTAGCACCCCTCAACGACCCCTCAGTGGACCCCTGGACCCCACTTTGAAAACCAATGGGACTTTATTATATATCTATCACCTACAATTTCAGAAATTGAACAATCTTAGAAATCCAGTAGAACACACAGTCAGACACACTGTAACATCCCAGTTGCACTGTGGGTCTATGGTCTCTACTCTACCGTCCGTGTGAGCTGCGGGTGCAGCTCTCTGTCTCTCTCTCTCTCTCGCTCTCTCTCTCTCTCTCTCTCTCTCTCAATTCAATTCAATTCAATTCACTCTCTCTCTCATGGTGTGGCGCATGCCCGTGGCGTGTGTCTGCGTGTACGTGTCACTGTGTCTGCGTGTGTGTGTGTGTGTGTGTGTGTGTGTGTGCGTGTGCGTGTGTGCGCGTGTGCGTGTGTGTGTGTGTGTGTGTGTGTGCGCACGCATTCGCGCGCAATCATTTTTGCCGGTTGCCTGTCATAGTAACACGCTGGCCAATAACAATCAACCCGATGGTTGACAACCACACTCGGCCAATCACAACCGCCCTTCTTACCCTACTATCCAATCATATACCATATAGGGGCGTAACCATCCAACCTTGGTTGTATCGCGGCGACGGTGTGACTGTGTTGTTGATGAATGGAGTCGAGGCATAGCAGAGTGTTGTTGTTGTTAAACTTATTGTTAGCCACTGAGTGGTGCTACATTTCAGCATAAACTGGAATAAATCTTTGCCATAATAAATCTAAACTCTTATACACTATAAACCACTATAAACCAATGGTTGGATCATTGTGTGGGATGCCGAGTGGGTCACCAGCTATCGATAGCCCAGCTAGCTAGCATGAATGGGAATGAGTGAAATGGGCTGATGATGGAACTGTCAACTGACTGAGAAAACATTTCACCGATCGTTAAGGTAAATAATATATGATTAGTATCGAGAACGCCATCTCGGTTTGAGGCTAGCCCCATATGTGCCCTCTCCCTACGCTCATTCTGTAGCTCCGAGATGAGGTCACAGACAGAAACCCCTCCCACCCCGTTCAGAAACGGCGCATGTTTCCACAATTCCCCATTGCTTACCCTTTTCTTAACAATGCACCAAAACCTTGAAGTGACGTTCCGGGTTTACACTAATTTACCGTCAACAACGCCAAAGAAAATCCAACTTTAAACGGTTACACGAGCGTTACAGCGGTTGTTTAGCATGTTTTTCAAGGAAGTTGAAAAGCTTTAGCGCCTCCCCGGCGCCTCCCCTGGTCGAAAATGTCCAACTGACTTCAGTTCACTCGACATGCCCGCGCACACGCACCAATCCCTTGATAAACACGGAAGCGACTGACAAAATTCGCTTCGTAAAGGCTCGGTTCAAATCGCTAGTTGGATTTTCTTTGGCGTTGTTGACGGTAAATTAGTGTAAACCCGGAACGTCACTTCAAGGTTTTGGTGCATTGTTAAGAAAAGGGTAAGCAATGGGGAATTGTGGAAACATGCGCCGTTTCTGAACGGGGTGGGAGGGGTTTCTGTCTGTGACCTCATCTCGGAGCTACAGAATGAGCGTAGGGAGAGGGCACATATGGGGCTAGTTTGAGGCAAGACTGTTCATGTTAGCTGACACACTGGCACTAGCTTGATAGCAAGCTATAGTGCTGTAATGCAGTGGGTCTTGGGGTGGGGGTCCAGGAGGGGCCCTTGGCCTTGATACGGACCCCCACCTCAAGGAACTCTGGGCCAGGGGTCTCTGGGGTGTTCCAGCCAGGCGGTCAATGTAAACAAGCCTTCGTTTTTTTGTTTGTGTTATCCTTTTAGCAGTGTTGTTGCGACAGCAATTAAGTCGCACTTTAACTATGAAATCGTGCGTTTCCCATCAGTTGTTTGTTTGGTTGGTCACCTCTGGGCCACCCTCACCCCAGGCATGATCATAATATGATCATGGTCAGACATCACGAAATGTCTGACCATAATGATCATGCCTGACCATAATATGGTCAGGCATGATCATATGGTCACACATTTCGTGACATCATCAGGGATGAAGATCCCTGAGAGTTCCCTGATGTCATTCTTTGGCTATATAGAAGTGTCTATTTGTAATTGTATGTCTCTAAATGTTTTGATGAATTGAAGGAACGCAATAATGCGTTATTGGGTTGTCCACTCACAGTTAACAGTCTTTGTATTGAGTTGAAATGTACTGTAATTCTGCAAACTGTTGATACATATTTCAATCAATCAAATCAATATTGGCCAGCAACTCTACATCTGTCCTCAAACCCTAGATCAACATATATGGAGCTACCTGTTATGAAATTCCATATGTTGATAATTCCCCATCCATCCTTCCTCTTCGATGACTCCCTTTTGACTGATACATGTCCATTAAAACTAGACGGGCCTGCCCCAAAGTTTTGTACCTTGTTCAATTCATCATAACATTTAGAGACGGACAAATATACACTTCTTTATAGCCAAAAAACAGGAAATCATCATCATAAAGGAGGTAAAAAAGGGAAAAGAAAACATATACAGTGAGGGGAAAAAGGGGTGGGTGGGGGATTCAGATTTTACGGGGGCCAGTTTCAAATTGCAGCCATCCGTAGGTGCCCTTTGAGAGGTATTTAGATTCATTGATTTGGTACTATCAATCTAAACGATTAAACTGTAACTCAGAGAATGTATAAATGGAACCAAATGGACCCTTAGTTCATTTGCTGGTCTTAAGCCATTTGGCAGCCCATTCATGAGACAGAAAACATCTGATTGTGTTCAACAGCTACGCACAGATACATATTACACATGTACGCACAGCTTAGATTGTTATCCTCTTTGTCTCTTTCACGGCTTTGAAGAGAATCCACCATTATGTTATGAGCACCTTTCTGTCTGAATCAGGTCACTCAAGTTTTAAGGTGAAAATATCCACTTTTTAAAATTTGTTTAAAACAAGTTGAAACCAAGAAAAGTCATAACCTTTCATCAATTAAAATCAATTCCAACATTTTTAAACAGATCTTCATGAATAAAATCATATATTTTCATTTAAAAAAGAGGTTTAAGAAGTAGGGGAAAGTAAGCAGATCCTTTGTGCCGCAAGCTTGTAGCAGGTCTGCTATTTTCACTAGTTTGGGTCGCGGGCAAACATGTGATAATTTCTCTTTTGGGTCCATACAGATAAAGTAATTCCTTTACCTAAAGAATGGTGTGTGGGCCCTACCGCCTTCCATGATTGCCTTATTGGCCCTGCACCCACTGTCGAGGTGCGTGCAAATAGGTACAGAAATGCCCAATCCAATATCACTTTTGTCCCTCCTCTCCTGACAGGCTGAGGGCAGATTGGCGCTACTGCCAACATGAACCTCAGGCCTCACAAGCCCAACAACAACAAGGCAGCCAACAAACCCAGCCCCAGTGGCAGCATCACTGATCTGCTGGCTGCTCTGTGCGACTGCAGCCTCACCGGCGTGTCATGGAAGCGCCGTGCTCTGGGAAGCGTCTCCAGGGAGGGTGTCCGCAGAGCCCTGAAGAAGCGGGCGTACGGTGCGCTGCTCTCCAAACTCTTCCAAGATGGTACCTCTAAAGGCTTCGCCCCAGCGTCAAACGCCACCGCCACCACCAACAGCACGCCGGCCAGAAACAAAGTCCTGATGATTTCTTTCGACCTGCGGGTGGCGGGCTGCCAGGTAGGCCTGTTAACAATTGTTATTAATAATCACCTATTTGAAATTATTTGAGATAATTAATCACATGCATCTGTATAAATTAATCCAGAGGTCCGCCAGCTGTTGCGGCCGACCGGCCGCTCCTCCTTAAAGCCAATTTTAACATAGGATTATTGCAATGTTCATTTATTTGGTTTGACAATTGATCGTCAACTCGCCTTTCACGATGGTTTTGCCAGGAGGATGCAGAGAGGCTGGAGGAGCTGCTGGGCATGCTGCCCGAGGCGCCCGCCGCCTCCGGCCTGAAGGAGATGGACGCCGTCCTGGAGCTCCTGGTGCACCTGGCTGGATCCTCACCCCTACCTCCCACCTCCTTCAGCAGGGACTACATGAGACGAGAGAGGCATGTTTACACCTCGCCATTACTACATGATCGCCTGTCCTAATTATTTATGATGACAATTATTTTAGCATAGTATTTTCCATCCATCGGTATAAGATCGCTTCCTTTCATAAGAAATCTGAAAGTATAACATTATTCAAATTATCATTGCCAGTCATTTCTTTCTATAAGTGATCTGTCATATCTGCCTCATACAATTAATGTTTTCAAAGCCTAAAGGCAAACAGAAATGTAATTGTTAATACATATTCCAAATGCTCAATGCCAAAAACACAACTAAATCATTAATCGCAATCGTATGTGTATGACAATTAACCCATTAAACACAACTAAGAATACAATTAAAACCGGGAATGCATTTTAGATTTTAGCTATATACGTCATCAATTTGGAACCACTAAAAGGCATTTGTAGAATCTGCCTCAGGTCTTAATGGGTCAATCATCGACTATGGTTGAAACAAACCCTCCTTATAGGCAGGTGCTGCGCAGGCCTCCTCTGGGCTCCTACATCAGTGAGGACCTGCAGAGGCTTGAGGCACAGGCCTGGGGGCTGGTGTGCAGAGAGGAGTGGGGTCTGCTGGCCGGGGTGTGCGGGACCCTGGGTCTGATGGACGCCCCGCCGGGCACGGGGCTGCTGGCCATGAGGACCAGGACGGAGGGCCACGAGCAGGAGGAGAGGTTCCATAAGGAGACCAGGACCTCCCTGTTCGGAGCGCTGCAGCACAGCCGCACGTCCGACCTGGACGTCAGACTGGACCTGCCTCCCGTCCCCAGCAACGCCGACGTCACCGGGCTCGTCATCAGGGTAGGAGTCTTGTAGCCTCGCTCACACCTCCACAGTTACAGTGGCATCAAAGCTTATTTCGTACTGTTTTTTCTTTCATTGGCGATACATACTCAAATTAATCTAACATCAAGTTCTTCTTACAGAAGCCGGTTCAGAGTAGAGTTCTCATCGGGCCTGAAAAGTAAGGCCCGGCCCTACCCTACCCTAACTGGGTCGGCCCGAGGCTCGGCCCGACCCTAATAATTACCATAATGTTAGACCCGAAAATCCGAAAAAGCCTGAGTGAGAAAAAAAAGAAAAGTGCCACTATATGGCGGCGCCTGGCGTCGTGGTTATCGTTATTGAGACGAGTGTGTCAGAGAACGGACTAATAGTCGGTGAAATAAAGGATTTATGCAACTCACGTTTTGGCTGACAATGTTCCAAACATTCTGATGGTTTCCAGCAATTTCCAGGGGTGAGTAAACATCTTCTGAATCAAGTAGCAATACTGTCCCCGACTCCCTGTTAACAAAGTGCAACTTTTTCACCGCTCACCGTTGTGCAACAGTCCCGGACTGAGCTATACAATATTATGACAACTGTCAATTTGGCTATAATCTAACTAGGTTACTGTATAGTTTACATGAGTCATTGCCTCTCAAACCCACATACCACGTGTAATGTGCGTTGGCTAACCAAAAGAATAGACATACAATCAACATGCCACTCGATGGCATGTCGACAGCTTGCAGATCTGTTCTTTTGGGCACACAACGAGGCACGCTGTGCTACGATGGGGAAATTAAATAGCTGTACAGCGCTACGATTTGGAAACCAAATAGCTGCAGCCTACAGTGGACTGTAACATTGCTTGGTCATCATGTAACTATATTACATGTATGCAGTGAACATTAACATTAGCGCTTACATATTTATATGGAGCATACCGTGGTGACGTTGATTAGGTAATTTGATCTGACCTCATCAAACCCTGTACACTCAAGACACGCCATTTAAAGAGGAAAATCTTGCGTTGTGTTGTGAGCTTGTAGATTGGCTATTTTCAAAATAAAATAAAAATCACACCCCTTGTGAAATGAGGGGCGCTCTTTGTACATTAATTTATGTTATCATTTAACCATGATACAATGTTTTAAAAAAAAACATTCAATATATATAATATTCAATATATGTTTCCCTTCAATGTCAATGGAATTATCATCTCTTATCACCATACATCATCATGCATCATCTCATACTGGCCAATCAGAATGCCTGATGCCTGTGATCGGTTAGCTGATTTGCTCGTTTACATATGATGTACATTTTCACCCCTGTAATCATGTGTAATTTATCCCCCCAAAAAACAATTTTCTGCAAGAAACGGTTACATTTCTCGCATTTGCGGCGCCCCCTATGGATGAAAATGTAATCGCTTTTGGTTGATTAAACCACCCGCGACATCTGATTCAAATTTGGGATGGATTGGACATTCCGTTTGTGATTTGTGGCATTTTTTGTAAAATAGGCCCCTCCCACTAACTTCGGACGACGATTAAGGCCGAACGATAAGAACAAAAAAAATCTAAAATTCTGAAAAAAATGAAACGCAGTCGGATAGGTCCAGAGATCATGTGTGCTTGTGCAGTACAGTACAGTACAGTACAGTACAGTACAGTACAGTACAGTACAGTACAGTACAGTACAGTACAGTACAGTACAGTACAGTACAGTACACTAGACTAGACTAGACTAGACTAGAGTACAGCACCACTCACTTCAGACAGGTCTGTTATTTTTTTGAGTGGTGTAAACCACTCCTACAACTGGCTTTTGTGTGCAGAAAAAAATGAGCATGGTTGCTATGTTCAAAATAACTTCTGACGTAATTAAATCACACCCGGGTGAACTGGATGACCGTAGCAACCATGGTCATTTTTTCTGCACAAAAAAAGCCAGTTGTGAAATCACATCCGGGTGTGATTTCATTACGTCAGATCAGAGCTGATCAGGCTATATAATACCTTACCTTATATAATACCTCACATCGGACGTCAGACATTACGTCAGACCACAGCTGATCATGCTATATAAAACCTTACACCACTCAGTTCACACGGGTGTGATTTTTTTAACCAACACACAGACGTAAAGGGTGTTCAATAGCATTGATTTATGAAAAAACAAAAAATCAAAAATGGAGTTAGGTGTTTTCCTCCCGACAAAATTCCCTTCGTACGCAGACGGGGGCTCCATTATTCATCATTGTTTATGATCTTTTGCCCGTTGAGCCTTTCCTTTCTCCAGCTTTTTGGATTTATTCCCTCATTGTTCAGCTTGGAAAAATAACTCACACCAATCCCCAATTCCCTGTATTAATTAATCCATTAAAACCGGGAAAGCATCTGTGTAATGTTTTTTTAGTTGGTTATTCAAAAATAGCAGATATACAAGGCAGACAAGGTAAGGCAAGCTCGTACATCTGCCATTTGTGAAAGTTTCTGAAAAAGTCTGTGAAAGTGTGAGACCTACTGATTTTAGATGGCATTTGTAGAATCGGACTCAGGTCCTAATGGTTTAATCCTAACCGTTAACAATGCCCAAATGCCTTTGTGTTTTGTTCATTGTCTTCCTCTTTGCAGGTTCCCCCCAGCTTGGACCAGTCTGAGGATGAGGGGTTCCTGTCAGCGTCCAACCTGACTCCAGACTCGGTGCCCAGTCCCACCCCGGAGGCTGATGTGTGGGAGGCCCTGCGGACCTTTGAGCCACGCCGGCGTCGCTGCTGGGAATCTGTCGGCGGGTGAGTTTAGTGGAGTCGTCGGTGGCGTCTGTAGATGCAGTCAGAGCAGTCTGGAAAGACCCAAACAACGGGTCGGGCCCCATTTTTGGGTTCACAGACCCATTTGAGTAAATATCCCTGTTTTCTTTTTTTTTTAAAGATTTTCAAAAAATTTAAATAAACAAATTATAATAATATTAAAAGCAAAAAACAAAAAAAATAACCTTTGATCTGGATTTTTTACATTATGCACTTTATAGCACCACCAGGAGGCCGACTTATGTAAAATACATTGTTTGATATTACTCCTTCAGATTTTATCCAAATATCACGCAAATTGGCACACATGATCTCTATAGTCATGTGTTCAAGACAGGTCTGTTTGATTTCTCATATTCTATGCTGATTGGCTACGATTTGCTTCCAAAGTTTACAGGAGTGGCCCGTTTTGTACACAATTCCGTAAATCATGAACACAGTGTCCGATTGCAGTGAAACTGTGCACGCATATTCCCACTAGGCTGAGGAAGAAATGCCACTTTCCAAAAACGCTCATATCCTGGGAGCTTGCATTGGGAGCTTGTAGTTCAGCTGTTTTCACTATTAACTTATTATTGGGGTGTCCAATACGGCGAGATGATTTGGGGAAGAAGAATACAATAATTCACCATGATTTATTAGCCTGTGTGTCTGTTTGACAGCTGATCTCAAGCCGTTCTCTCGCCGCTGCCCTGTCTCACTACTGCAGCAGTCTGTCATGCAGCTTGGTTGTGTGTATTGTTGTTAAGAAAACAATATACGCTGGTAGTTAACGCCACATTCCGCTCAACCCTGCAGTCTGTTCTGGCATGAGTGAATGCTTTGGTCCCAGAGCGACACAGGTCATTTCTCCTCCTCGCAGTGTGTGTCGTTCATCATGGGGAATAATTACAGCTGAACATGGGCAGGTTAGCTTACAGTGACAAAATATTATGGCTGAAGAGTCTGTTTTTCAGTGAACAAACAAACTCGTTTCAGAAGCCACCATCAGCATCACACACGCACGCGTGTTTGTGTTTCTCCCTCCCGTGAACACTGCTGGTTTGTTTTGTTCATCCGACGTATTTTAAAAGGATAGGGAGCTGTGCACTGCTCTATCTTTATGAGAATAAGGCGCAATTGTGTAGTCTACATTTGCAATTTGCTGTTTTCCTTTCAAATGGTTTCAGGTTGCGATTACCAAAACAGTCAAATAGAATCGTATTTGTGTTTCTCTCATCACTTTCTTGAAGCTTGTTATGGCTGGAAGTTAATATAATACAAAGTAATGCTTGCTAGACAATCTTGTTCATAAGAATATGAGTTCATGAAGTGAAACATGTTGTAGTTGATTGCCAGAGACTGAGACTCATGAGCAGCGTTGAAAAATAACAAAGGCAGGGCACGTGTGTGAAGGCAGCGGTTTCACCTGCATGAAGTAGAATTGTACCCGTGACCAATAATGAGTCTCAATAATGTCTTAAAAAAGAGTTGTTGGCAGCATTTGAATCAGAATTGACATTCTCACAACACAACACCAAACAATCTTTCTCCCACTTAGTCCACCAGGGAAAAGGGAGCTACCCTACCTGACGGAGGGAGGCAGGGAAGCCTTTGATCAACTCTACCGACTCTGGGAGGGAGAGATGAGGGTGGTGAGTGCCACCCCATCTCCCTTAATTCCCCTGCCCCTGGATTCTCAAACCCAGCTGGTAACGGACCTCCTCAATGTCCTGATTGGAGTGGCGTCTACAACGTTCCCTCTGAACCAGGTACAGTACATTTATTTCATCACAAAGCCTCCTGGTTTTCTGCAGGCATCTGCCGATGAGGCATATGGGGTCATAGAATTCATTGACTGTATGCCAACACCGCTGCCATGTTAACATCCATTGGACCCATTGAAACCAGTGGTTCTCAAAACTAGCAGATATACAAGCTCACAGCATGTCACTTTGTGCCGCACTGTGAGCTTGTACATCTGCTTTAAAAATAATCAGTCCCGTCTAAAGGGAGTGATACTGTACTGTACTGTACTGTACTGTACTGTACTGTACTGTACTGTACTGTACTGTACTGTACTGTACTGTACTGTACTGTACTGTACTGTACTGTACTGTACTGTACTGTACAAGCCCTCCTCCCTGGCATGTGTGTGTCTGTGTGTGTGTGTGTGTGTGTGTGTCTGGGGCGGCGGTGGCTCAGGGGTAGAGTGGCTGGATGGTAACCGTAAGGTTGCCAGTTCGAACCCGGGCTCCCCCAGAGTTACTGTCGAAGTGTCCTTGAGCAAGACACTGAACCCCTAATAATTGCTCCCGATGTGCTGGTTGGTGCCTTGCATGGTTTCCGCTGCCATCGGTGTATGAATGTGTGTGTGTGTGTGTGAATGGGTGAATGTAATGCACAATCTCTGTAAAGCGCCTTGGATAAAGGCGCTATATAAATGCACCATTTACCTTTTACCATTTGTTAGGCTGTACAACAGTGACACTTGGTGGTGAACAAACGGTATAGCGCTATTTTCGTGCTCGGACACAGCCAGGGACCCAGGGACACAGCCACACACATAGCTGTCTATAGGAGTGGTTGCACCACTCAAAAAATATAGACATTGTTTGGTCACTCTTCTGGGGGTCCCTGGCACAACATATTTTCAGATAGGGGGTCCGCGTCTCTATATATATTTACACACAGTATCTATTTGGGGGTCCTTGACACGAAGAAGTACTGCTGATTTAGAAGGCATTTGTAGAATGCCTTTTAAATCAAATATTATTTTGTTACCACTTGCTGTTTACATTTTTGACTAATAAAATCAATCAATCAGAACATGTTGGAGGAAAGCAGAAAAATAGATTACTTTCTCTTCCATTGAGGACATGTCGGAGGTACAGTAAAAGGCACAGCCAGTCAGAATCCAATCTCATGCCACAGCATTTCCTTCCAGACATAAATGGCCTGTTTTCCTGCTGTTGTGCTTTGCAAATATCTCCTATTGATCTACCACATTTCCAGCAATTGTTATTCATAGCTAATTTGAATTTTTCCACGCCAGTCATCTGTCATCGTCTTAACCCATTAAGACCTGAGGCTGATTCTACAAATGCCTGATAAATATAACGGTAATAAAACAGTTATCTGAAAAACTCATGTTGCTATATCAGACAGCGGTGCTCACATCTTTCTCATGTCAAGGATGTATTTGGCTGCCTACCCCCATCTCAAAAGAGTTTGTTTCACGGACCCCCAGAAGCACAGATTTTAGTTAAATGTTCACTTTAAATATAAATTTCTCTCTTTCAAAAATAGTAGATCTACAAGCTTAGCGCGACATGAAGTGACGTGCTATGAGCTTGTATACTGTATCTTCTTATCTTGCTATTTTTGAATAACCAAACCAATCCAAAATGAGACGGATGCTTTCCCGGTTTTGATGGGTTATGTAACAAATAATGCCCATTGATTGCATCGGCTCTTTTTTGCCATATTCTTTTGTGTATTCCGAATAAATTGTTCGCTGGATAAATGGCAGTTTATCTCTGTATGATAATGTAAGGATAGAGACAATCTTTCTTTTAGAATGGGAAAAATAACTACCAATACGTATGTATTTATGGAGGAGAAATTTGACTTTTAGATTTATCAAGTCACCCAGACTGTCTGGAGGTGACAGTACAAAATTGTTTACTCAGTTTTTGTCTTTAGTTTCATTTTTTACTTTGATGCCTCAGCTCAGACTCATGAGTTGCATAACAACACTCAATGCCCTAACACTATTAAAGGGATAGTTCACATTTTTTTAACTTAAGTTGTACCGTATGTACAGTAATACTTGCCATTAATATAGTATAGTGGTTGCAACTGTATTCATTGATTGCCCGAGTCCCGTGGTGGGAGTTCTGCTCTGGTTTTGGTGAATATTAAGTAGTTCCGGTCATTTTGTGGTGGGCACTGGGGCCACGCATTAAGTCAACAATACAAATGACGCTAGTTTTGAGAATTAATTTACTTTTAATCTGTGGCCAGCTGTGCCCCCCACAAAATGACCGGAACTTCTTAATATTTCACCAAAACCAGAGTAGAACTCCCATCACGGGACTCGGGCAATCAATGAATACAGTTGCAACCACTATATTAATGGAAAGTATTTCATACAACTTAAGTTAAAACAATCTGAACTATCCCTTTAAACCACAGAATCGTGGAAGAATTCTGTGTATTGGTGTACAGGTCCAGTTGTGGAGTATATCTACTTTCTCTTTTTCTTGGTAAAGTGTCAGTGTCTTTAATATCAATTAATAGTGGATGAAAAAGTTATTATTTTAGAAGGGTAACCTGAGAGACCATAAAAAAGTCTGAGAACCACTGGTATAGGCTCCACTCCTCCCTCTTCTATCTCTCCTGTTTGTATATCACCACCAAACGTTTGTGTCGTTCTCTCTCTCCGCAGTGTGTGCAGTTTGACGTCAGGCCAGGCGTGTGTGTATCCGGCGCCTCCCCAGAGAGCGTGTCTCGTCTCCTGGGTGAACTGGCTCAGTATGGCACCCATTACCTGAGGCTCAGCCGCTTCGCCCTGCAGAGTGCTAACAAGAAGGGCCTCGTATTCCAGGTACACCTGGACGACACACGCACACACAGTCACGCACACCTGGACGTCACACGCATGCACGCACGCACGCACGCACGCGCGCACGCACGCACGCACGCACGCACGCTTTACGTTTCATGATTTAAAACCCTTGTGTACACTAATACATGCTAGACTACAAGAAAGCAATACTTATGTTCTGTTCTGCTGTTTTTCAATTAGAATTTGTTGACATTAAGAGCTGGACTTTTGATGTCAATATTGTTCTAAGCAAAATGTTGCAGTTGTGCAATGGAAGTACTTGGATTCAGAAAGAGAATCACTGCGGATAGTTCTCCGTGTCTGAATACACAAATATTATCTGATTACTTGCAAATAACTGTGCAGTCAGTCAGTCCGTCCTAAAGATCATATTTTGAGAAACAAATAGAATTTGCCCTCACTTAGTTTGAACAAAGCCATAGAATGGTTGGGACTGTGACGAGCGGTACAAAAGAAATAGGTTATACACTATGCATTCAACCAGGGTGCACTGCGGTGTGTAGATAACGGAAATGAAAAATGTGTGCGTCTGTCTCAAGGCTTTCACAGGTGGTCTGAGGAAGTATCTGCATTACTACAGAGCCTGTGTCCTCAGCACGCCGCCCACCCTCACCCTAATCACCATCGCTTTCCTCTTCCGCAAAGTGGGCCGGCAGCTCAGGTGAGAACTGAGAACATGCCTGGCACTGTCAGCACCAATTATCATATCAGCCGCCTGTAGATTTTATGTCTGTTGAATCCCTCTCCCAATAGAGAGAGGTAATTACAACTACAACTACTTTATGTCTGTTGAATCCCTCTCCCAATAGAGAGAGGTAATTACAACTACAACTACTTTATGCCTGTTGAATCCCTCTCCCAATAGAGAGAGGTAATTACAAGTACTTTGAACTACAGTAGAGATGGCGGCACATACTCTATGTGACCAGATTTGACTGAGAGCCTGCCATCGCGCAAACTCCAGTTTTTCACCAGGAGAAAAAGTTTTTTCCCCCTTTTTTTTCAAAATGAGTTAATAGCACAAGCAGACTCTTCACATACTAGAGCATGTCTGAAATAAGTGTCAGAGCTGAAATGTACATGTAAATGTGAAATAAATGCTTAAACATGTAGCTAGGTGTAATATTAGAGACCACAGAAGTGAACCTTTCAAGCCTGTTTTCTCAACTATCTCCAAAACTGGTGGGTCAAACTGAACAACCAATATGTCAATTTGAAGCTATGATTCCCTGCTTTCATATGACATGAAAAACCTCAACATTAAAAAAAAATCCAATGGCAGCCCCTCAGTCAAATGTAGTCACATATAGTCTAAATAAGTGTCCTCTTCAAATAACTTTATTAACATTGTCCGACAGAAGATGTCCCACTCCTACCCAAAACCATGGTCAAAATATGGAAGAGTAGGGAAATCACCTCCAACCACTGTCTTCAAATGCACAAACAAATTAATAGGGAAACACTATTACTTAAAGCGAACAAAACATCAATGTGACGCAATGGGGGCTTTTGTTGGTGAAGAGTTTGGGTTTTTGTTTTGGAGGGGTGGGTGGGGGTGAGTAGGCCATGGATAGACCCATGGTGGACCCCGGTCTATCAAACGGATTGCGTAATTGTTTTCTTCTACACTGTAAATATTCCATTTGTTAGAGGAAGACTAGAAACATAAACAAGACGAGATGACTCATTCACTTCATGCGCTACTAAATTATGCATTTTAAACCAATATGAACCTTTATTATAAATGTATCATAGTTACGTGCTGGAGGCTCTGCTGTGTATTTTGGACCCTTGACCTGCTGCTGACATAAATTACATATTTACAACCAGTAGCTGTGTTTAAATATGACAAGTGTGTGTGCGTGTGTTTAATCCAAGGTACCTGTCAGAGCTGTGCTGTGTGGACGGGCCCTCGGGTGTGGGCCAGGCTACGTTTCCAGTGGTGAGGGGTTTTCTTCCTTCATCTATCCTATGTATTTTTTGACAATTATTATTTCAAACGAGCCTACAGTATGTGTCTGCAGTCTGCTGCTTTGTCGCCGACACACCTGCTGTTATTAGTCGAGTGTGCAGGAAGTCAAACGATAAAAAATTAAATAAATGTTCAATTGCATTTATAATGATAATGAATTTATTTATATAGCACATTTTCAGACACAAAGTTCTTTACAGAACAGGGTAAAAGAAGGCAACTACAACAAAAGATCAGTGAATTAAATAGGCATAAAATGTAAATGTAAATAGGCATACAATGTAAAAAAAAGAAACGTGGAACGTGTTGAGAACAACTCAGCATCGTACAGATGGAATCAGTGTCAAGCCCAGTGCTCTTTGGCTCCCCTTGCAGGGCGTGAAGCTGTTGTCCTACCTATACAACGAAGCCCAGAGCAACTGCAGCAATGAGAACTACCCCGTTCTGCTGTCCCTGCTGAAGAGCAGCTGTGAGCCCTACACACGGTCAGTCACTGTGAGCCCTACACACGGTCAGTCACTGTGAGCCCTACACACGGTCAGTCGCTGTGAGCCCTACACACGGTCAGTCACTGTGAGCCCTACACACGGTCAGTCGCTGTGAGCCTTACACACAGTCATTCGCTGTGAGCCTTACACACGGTCAGTCGCTGTGAGCCTTACACACGGTCAGTCGCTGTGAGCCTTACACACGGTCAGTCGCTGTGAGCCCTACACACGGTCAGTCACTGTGAGCCCTACACACGGTCAGTCGCTGTGAGCCCTACACACGGTCAGTCACTGTGAGCCCTACACACGGTCAGTCACTGTGAGCCCTACACACGGTCAGTCGCTGTGAGCCTTACACACGGTCAGTCGCTGTGAGCCCTACACACGGTCAGTCGCTGTGAGCCCTACACACGGTCAGTCGCTGTGAGCCTTACACACGGTCAGTCGCTGTGAGCCCTACACACGGTCAGTCACTGTGAGCCCTACACACGGTCAGTCGCTGTGAGCCCTACACACGGTCAGTCGCTGTGAGCCTTACACACGGTCAGTCACTGTGAGCCCTACACACGGTCAGTCGCTGTGAGCCCTACACACGGTCAGTCACTGTGAGCCCTACACACGGTCAGTCACTGTGAGCCCTACACACGGTCAGTCACTGTGAGCCCTACACACGGTCAGTCACTGTGAGCCCTACACACGGTCAGTCACTGTGAGCCCTACACACGGTCAGTCACTGTGAGCCCTACACACGGTCAGTCACTGTGAGCCCTACACACGGTCAGTCGCTGTGAGCCCTACACACGGTCAGTCACTGTGAGGCCTACACACGGTCAGTCGCTGTGAGCCCTACACACGGTCAGTCGCTGTGAGCCCTACACACGGTCAGTCACTGTGAGCCCTACACACGGTCAGTCGCTGTGAGCCCTACACACGGTCAGTCGCTGTGAGCCCTACACACGGTCAGTCGCTGTGAGCCCTACACACGGTCAGTCACTGTGAGCCCTACACACGGTCAGTCGCTGTGAGCCCTACACACGGTCAGTCACTGTGAGCCCTACACACGGTCAGTCGCTGTGAGCCCTACACACAGTCAGTCACTGTGAGCCCTACACACGGTCAGTCGCTTCACGTCAGTGTCACAGCTCACGTTTACACGTGTAACGACGTGGGTGAGATTCTTTTTTTATTTATATGTTGTTTCCATGAGAAGAGAGGTAAGAGCAGGAGAGATTAAAAACACACGCGCACACACACACACACACACACACACACACACACACACACACACACACACACACACACACACACACACACACACACACACACACACACAGGATAGACACAGGTTGGATAACCTGTTCAAAGACATTTCGGAGGCAGAAACCGCCAACATCTTGATATTTTAACTTTTCGTTTTTTTTGTAAATTAACGCCCTGCTTGATCATACTACAGTGCTACACAAAATCGAAACGTGTCGCTTCGCGCCACGTTCCGAGCTTGTAGATCTGCTACTTTTGATGTTTTTAACATTATATTATTATATATATTTTAACATTTTCCTTTTCTGTCACTGGTAGATTTGTCTATGACTGGGTGTACAGCGGTGTGTTCCGCGACGTGTACGGTGAATTCATGATCCAAGTCAATGAGGACTACCTTAGTATCAGAGGTAAGAACGCACGCACGCACGCACGCACGCACGCACGCACGCACGCACGCACGCACGCACGCACGCACGCACGCACGCACGCACGAGTCCGAAATTCAACTTTTACTTGAGTAAAAGTACAAAAGTATTGACATCAAAATGTACTTAAAGTTTCAAAAGTACTCATCTCATGCAGAATGTCCCCATTTTACAGGTTTCAAATGTCTAAAAATCTTGAAATATTTTTTAAATAAGCCAAAGTTTAAATATGGCTGGTTGTTGTTTTGTAATAATAATGCAGTGGAGTAAAAGTAAAATTTGACTCTGAGATGTAGTAAAAGTACCTAAAAATTACAAATACTCCGGAACATCACATTACATCACAGCTTGCTTTGAATAGGCAGTAATTGCACAGGTCTTTTAGCCTTGTAAAAAATAATGACTGTCTATGGAAATTGAGAGCCTCTCAGACAGACAGGCCGTCAAGCACAAAACGTAGCCGTTTCATTTAATTACGGACCCTTCCAGCTTTAGTTGGACTTTGTCCTTGTACACTGTGCGGTGCACCCCGACACTCACCATTGGACGATAATAATTCAGTGAGGTTTGCAGGGGGTGAAGGAGGGGCCTACCCTCGCTAAGCTGTTGGCAGGCACAAATTAACTAATAATTGATGGCGTGCATGTTGTTGCGCTGTTCTCTCTTGCTGAAATGATGTTTCTTTGCTTCTGTTTTCACTCTAGACTCTCGAACCATTTCCCCTTGTTGGTGATTCCTAAAATAAATTAGTTTCCGCTGATAATTGCTCACGGTAGAAAAATAAATAAATAAAAGAACTCTGGCTGCGGTAGACTAGGATTTTTCTTTCAGTCTAATTAATGACTTGAGACTTCAAAGTGGAGAAAAGGGGAGAGTTGAGGCTGGGCTCACAGGGCTTAAAAACACAGACAAACTCTACATTCTCCCTCAGCGATTTGTTGCGTTTATCTAGGCTTTTGTAGTTTCTTTTTTACCCTTTCCAGCCTGCCGTGAGAAGCACATTTCCTATTTAGAATTATTGTGAGGACACATGCATTTCAAATGCACCCATGCATTTTAAGTGCATGCAATATAGCTAGAATGTGTCCTGTAAAATAAACCCAGCCAGTGATTTGTGTCCATCAAAAAGGCAAACTGTTCAAAGAAGCATTGTACCACTTCTGTTTGTGCCACAAATATCTATTTCACAAACAGAAGTGGATCTGCTATTTAAGAAACATTTTCTAAAATGCCTCGTCATTTTTATCTATATGACATGAGACAAAATTGGGACGACAGGCCTGTGAATGTGACACCAATTCCTGTCTAAAATATTGCCCATCATACAACGGCACCCGCCACCTCAAGGTCAGGCGCGTCACCTCATCTCTGTCTGGCTTAGAGGTTCATTTGCCCATCGGCTACACCTCATCAACTCCTGCAGTGAACCTGTGTGCTCCTCGCTTTTTCGCTCTTCCTTTTTTTTCTTTTTTTTTGAGGACACACAAATGTCACTGTTCTCCTCCAAGACCGTCGCCCAGAGAAGTAATCAGCAGCTAATCTTTCTTGGCAAAGCCGCAGGCTTTCAGTCTAAAGAGCTGTGGAAAGCCCCCTCCTGCACGTTCACGTGGGGGGACCCTGTGCTTTTTTGCTTAGGATCACTGAGCTAAGTGTTTAACAATTTCCAACTGCTAATTCAAGCCACATAGCTTTGCAATACCACACGAGACATACTAATGAGGGAACGTTTCAGACCTACCCAATGAGAGACGAGTACTGTACCTCTAAATCAACGTAATCAACATTATTTGTCATTTACATGCTTGCACACAATACACAATACGATAGCCGACAATAAAATAAACACAACAAGCATGCCATCCTACAGTGCAGTGAATTAAAATAATAATAATATGGATATGCATGCATACATTTTATATAATGATGTTGAATGGACAACAACAGTGGCTCAAAGTATTAGTGATAGATCATCTTTTAAATAAACAAAACAACTGAGGAGGATAGTGCTGAATTAACACGAGCAAGGGCAGAGAAATGCTGATTATATACTGTATCTAACAACACGTCCAATTTCTGTTGGCCAGTTATTTACCAATCACAAACCCAGCACAATATAACACTCATCATCTACAGTGTTCAAATCATCAAAATATGCTTGAAGTACCACTAAAAGTAAAAGTACTTGTTAGGCAGAATGTTCTGTTTCACCAGTTTTCAAAATGTATAGAAATCTTAACTATCTACAATCTAGGGGCAGAAATCGCAAGGTACCTGACCGATTCAGAGGGCTACGATTCCACTTTTTTCCCCGATTAATTGGGCAACAATCCGATTGCAATTTGATTACCGATGCATTGCGATGCCAATACATAATTTATTTCCCCCTCACTGTGTGACTAATAAACAAAGTGCTTTCTAATGATCCATAATGAGAACACATTAATTGACTTCCATTATCTTGTAATAAAAACAAATGGAAGAGATGTGTCACTGTCAACTGGAAGGTTATATTTGACATCACCAATTGCAGAAAACTCACAGGAAGATAATCAAGTCCTTTTTGTAAAATAATACTTTTTTAAATTAATAAAATAGATTTTTGACATTTGAATCGATTAATAATCACGATGAATAAATCGTGATTAATCTAAGAATCCATGTTATTTTCCACCCCTACTACGAGCTCAAACACGTTGCAGTATATAAAGTTTTGAAGAGTTTAATGTATTTGTGTATAAAATGCAGAATTCTAGGGCCAGCCTCTAAGCTCATTATTTCAGTTTGATAATTTTTCTATTTGTGTTCTTGTTTATCTTGCTTCTCTCGTGTGTTTTAATTCGTTCTCACTGCTGTTGCGGCTCTGACACCTGAAACTTCCCCTCCGGGGATCAATAAATGTTTATTTAATCTTGTTTTATTTTACAAGCTTAATCCCTCATATATTTCCTCAGACAAGCACTTCTGGGTGCAAGGCTACACCTTAATCTCCAAGGATGTGGAGGACTGTGTCCCCGTGTTCCTGAGACACATTGCCAACGACGTGTACGTCTGTGGCAAGACCATCAACCTCCTGAAGATCTGCTGCCCACAGGTTGCTTAACCCACAGACAGACAGACAGACAGACAGACAGACAGACAGACAGACAGACAGACAGACAGACAGACCGACAGACAGACAGACAATTTTAGACCTTCTGTCTAAAATTGAAAGGGCATTTTAAAAACAGCCCCCATTGTTTTTAAAATGCCCTGTCAAGGCTTATGAGGTCAAATTTAAACAT